>NC_138296.1:79385000-79515000 GCF_965601325.2 Salmo salar | reverse complement strand
AAAATGTCTAGCACAACTATCGAAATGTATTTTTACTCATTTGGGATTGCAACCCTGTAAACATAATTTGCTTGATGACACGTGAGTGGAGAGTCTCATTTCATACAAGTGCATTTGTTTCCACATTTCCTCTCCTCCCTGTATGAAAAAATACTATAGGATACTATATAAGGGCACAAGGCGAGACCCATATGCAGACACAGGAGGCAGATGGTTGAGCTCCAATATTTATTATAACACAAATGTTAGGCAAAAGGCAGGTTGGGTACAGGCGAGAGTTCATAAACCAGGTCAGAGTCCAAACAGTACGGGCGTTAGACAGTCTCGAGGTCAGGACAGGCAGGGGTTCAGTAACCAGGTCAGAGTCCAAACAGTACGGGCGTTAGACAGTCTCAAGGTCAGGACAGGCAGGGGTTCAGTAACCAGGTCAGAGTCCAAACAGTACGGGCGTTAGACAGTCTCGAGGTCAGGACAGGCAGGGGTTCAGTAACCAGGTCAGAGTCCAAACAGTACGGGCGTTAGACAGTCTCAAGGTCAGGACAGGCAGGGGTTCAGTAACCAGGTCAGAGTCCAAACAGTACGGGCGTTAGACAGTCTCGAGGTCAGGACAGGCAGGGGTTCAGTAACCAGGTCAGAGTCCAAACAGTACGGGCGTTAGACAGTCTCAAGGTCAGGACAGGCAGGGGTTCAGTAACCAGGTCAGAGTCCAAACAGTACGGGCGTTAGACAGTCTCAAGGTCAGGACAGGCAGGGGTTCAGTAACCAGGTCAGAGTCCAAACAGTACGGGCGTTAGACAGTCTCAAGGTCAGGACAGGCAGGGGTTCAGTAACCAGGTCAGAGTCCAAACAGTACGGGCGTTAGACAGTCTCGAGGTCAGGACAGGCAGGGGTTCAGTAACCAGGTCAGAGTCCAAACAGTACGGGCGTTAGACAGTCTCAAGGTCAGGACAGGCAGGGGTTCAGTAACCAGGTCAGAGTCCAAACAGTACGGGCGTTAGACAGTCTCAAGGTCAGGACAGGCAGGGGTTCAGTAACCAGGTCAGAGTCCAAACAGTACAAGGCGTTAGGCAGGCTCGAGGTCAGGGCAGGAAGAAAGGTCAGGCAAGCTGGTTCGGTGTCAGGACAGACAAGGGTCAAAACCAGGAGACTGGTGAAAATAAGAGCTAGGAGATAAACGCTGGTTGACTTGGCAAACAAGACGAACTGGCACAGAGAGACAGAAAACACAGGTATAAATACACCGGGATGATGAGCGACACCTGGAGGGGGTGGAGACAAGCACAAGGACAGATGAAAACGATCAGGGCGTGACATACTATGGTTAAATACTATTGCAGACTTTACTGTAGTATTCACTGTAGTGTTTTTGAGAGACTAAAGTTCACCAAAACACTACAGTGAATACTGTAGTATTTACTGTAGTTTTGCAGACATGACTGTAGTATACTCTAGTATTACAGTTTACTATAGGATATTAAAAAAAACAGTAGTACATACTATAGAAATTACTGTAGTGTTTTTGCAGATGTAGTATACTGTAGTATTTACTGGTGTTTTGTGGACATTACTGTAGTATTCAAATAGGCACAAAATATTATCCCTAATCGGTTTCGTGCTATTAGCTACTCCTTTATTTTCTTTAATAATCAAGAAAATATACATTTGACATATGAGCATATCTGATCATCATGCTTATTACTGCCAGATACAACTTTCAGAATATTCTAAAAGAACCTCAAGGTGGTGGTTTAATATCTCCTTGCTACAAAATCCTACTTTCTGTGAACAATTTGAAACTGAATTGAATTAATTTATATTGACTAACAAAAATGTATTTGATGAACATCAGATTTGATGGGGGCCACTAAAGGTTTTATTATAAATAATGCAACTACATTTGCATCTGGGCTAAATAAATAACAATTAAAGAAGATATCAGAATTGGAAAAGTTGTTAACGACATTAGAGCGTTCTCAGCAAACACTTTTTTCAGACCAGGTAGTGACAACTCTTTTCAAAGTCAAGACAGAACTATATCTATTGATAAGACAGAGAGCAGAATTTGCCATCCATCGACTTAGACTCGGCTATTACTTCCATGACAATCGACCCAGTCGTCGACTGGCTATCAAGCTTCGCAGTAATTATCATTTAGCAGATGTTGCAACTATTGAATCTGAATCAGGTAAATTGATATCAGAGCCAAGATTAATCAACACAAGATTCTCCCGTTTCTATAAAGAATTGTACACCACTGATCGTAAATCCACACCAAGTCAGATTAAGTCATTTTTTAAAGATATAAGAACTCTTCTCTCAACTGAAGAAGCCGGCTTGCTGGAACCCCACATCTCTCTCCATGAATAAAAAACGGCATTGAATCACCTAGTTGTGACAGTACTCCTCCTGAGGTCTGTTTAAAATATTGTAACCAATTAGATCCACTGTTAATTGAAATTAATAACACAGAGGTTCACAAAGGATGTAAATACAGCACTAATTTCACTTCTGTAAAAAAAAAAGGTAAGGACGCCACCCAGTGCTCTCGCTATCGCCCTCTATTGTTGATAAACACAGATAATAAACTATTTTCTACAATTCTGTCATCCAGTCTCGAAATGTACCCAAATTGGTACATCTGGACCAAAGTAGGTTTATTAAAAGACGATTATCTTCAGATGATCTCCGTCATCTGTTACTTATCTTAGATGCTTCATCAGAAACTAAAGCTCCTTGGGTAGTTGTATATTTCAATGTAGAAAAAGCTTTTGATAGACTAAAAAGTTCATATCTTTGCTAAGTTTTGGAACATATTGGACTTGGCTCCAATTTCATTGATATAATTAAAATACTATATACCAATCCCTCAGCCATAGTAATAGCAGAAAATACATGCTCTGTTCCGTACAGAATAACTAGAAGTAGTTAGACTGCCCTTGACCAGCACAAAAACATCCTGTGGCGGACTGCAATAGCATTGAATAGTCCCCGCGATATGCAACTGTTCAGGGAAGTCAGGAACCAATACACACAGTCAGTCAGGAAAGCAAAGGCTAGCTTTTTCAAACAGAAATTTGCATCCTGTAGCTCTAACTCCCAAAAATGTTAGGACACTGTAAAGTCCATGGAGAACAAGAGCACCTCCTCCCAGCTGCCCACTGCACTGAGGCTAGGCAACACGGTCACCACCGATAAATCCATAATAATCGAAAATTTCAATAAGCATTTCTCTACGGCTGGCCATGCTTTCCTCCTGGCTACCCCAACCCCGGCCAACAGCTCCGCACTCCTCGCAACTACTTGCCGAGCCTCCCCAGCTTCTCTTTCACCTAAATCCAGATCGCAGATGTTCTGAAAGAGCTGCAAAACCTGGACCCGTACAAATCAGCTGGGCTAGACAATCTGGACCCTCTCTTTCTAAAATTATCCACCGCCATTGTTGCAACCCCTATTACCTGTCTGTTCAACCTCTCTTTCGTTTCGTCTGAGATCCCTAAAGATTGGAAAGCTGCCGCGATCATCCCCCTCTTCAAAGGGGGTGACACTATAGACCCAAACTGTTACAGACCTATATCCATCCTGCCCTGCCTTTCTAAAGTCTTTGAAAACCAAGTTAATAAACAGATCGCTGACCATTTCGAATCCCACCGTATCTTCTCCGCTGTGCAATCTGGTTTCCGAGCTGGTCACGGGTGCACCTCAGCCACGCTCAAGGTACTAAACGATATCATAACCGCCATCGATAAAAGACAGTATTGTGTAGCCGTCTTCATTGACCAGGCCAAGGCTTTCGACTCTGTCAATCACCGTATTCTTATCGGTAGACTCAATAGCCTTGGTTTCTCAAATGACTGCCTCGCCTGGTTCACCAACTACTTCGCAGGCAGAGTTCAGTGTGTAAAATCGGAGGGCCTGTTGTCCGGACCTCTGGCAGTCTCTATGGGGGTACCACAGGGTTCAATTCTCGGGCTGACTCTTTTCTCTGTATATATCAACGATTTTGGCTCTTGCTGCTGGTGATTCCCTGATCCACCTCTACGCAGACGACACCATTCTGTATACATCTGGCCCTTCTTTGGACACTGTGTTAACTAACCTCCAAACGCGCTTCAATGCCATGCAACACTCCTTCTGTGGCCTCCAACTGCTCTTAAACGCTAACAAAACCAAATGAATGCTTTTCAACCATTCGCTGTCCGCACCCGCCCGCTCGACAAGCATCACTACTCTGGACGGTTCTGACCTAGAATACGTGGTCAACTACAAATACCTAGGTGTCTGGCTAGACTGTAAACTCTCCTTCCAGACTCATATCAAACATATCCAATCCAAAATCAAATCTAGAATCGGCTTTCTATTTTGCAACAAAGCCTCCACTCACGCCGCCAAACTTACCCTAGTAAAACTGACTATTCTACCGATCCTCGACTTCGACGATGTCATCTACAAAATAGCTTCCAATACTCTACTCAGCAAATTGGATGCAGTCTATCACAGTGCCATCCATTTTGTTAACAAATTGCCTTATACCACCCACCACTGCGACCTGTATGCTCTAGTCGGCTGGCCCTCGCTACATATTTGTCACCAGACCCACTGGCTCCAGGTCATCTATAAGTCTATGCTAGGTAAAGCTCCGCCTTATCTCAGCTCACTGGTCACGATAACAACACCCATCTGTAGCACGCGCTCCAACAGGTATATCTCACTGGTCATCCCCAAAGCCAACACTTCCTTTGGCCGCCTTTCCTTCCAGTTCTCTGCTGCCAGTGACTGGAACAAATTGCAAAAATCGCTGAAGCTGGAGACTTACATTTCCCTCACTAACTTTAAACATCAGCTATCTGAGCAGCTAACCGATCGCTGCAGCTGTACATAGTCCATCTGTAAATAGCCCACCCAATCTACCTACCTCATCCCCATATTGTTTTTATTTACTTTGCTGCTCTTTTGCACACCAGTATCACTACTTACACACCATCATCTGCTCATCTATCACTCCAGTGTTAATCTGCTAAATTGTAATTACTTTGCTACTATGGCCTTTTTCTTGCCATACCCCCTCATGCCATTTGTACACACTATATATAGACTTTATTTTTTCTATTGTGTTATTGACTGTACGCTTGTTTATTCCATGTGTAACTCTGTGTTGTTGTTTCTGTCACACTGCTTTGCTTTATCTTGGCCAGGTTGCAGTTGTAAATGAGAACTTGTTCTCAACTAGCTTACCTGGTTAAATAAAGGTGAAATAAAAATGTTAAATAAACATTTTTAAAAGTAGCAGGCAAGGTGATTCCATCTCACCTCTTCTATTTTTATTGTCTATGAAGCCCCTGCCCCTGGCCCAGGCCCAATTACACCAATATCTCTCAATTTTACAGATCACGTCATCTCATTATAGGCCGACGATATCATACTATATCTAGACAATGTATCTCAATCCCTCCCAAAATCTTTGAAGATCATAGACAAATTCAGCTATATATCAAGTTATAAAATAAATCTAACCAAATCTGCCCTACTTCCTCTCAAGACCCCGATGGATGACTCCATATTTACTTATGGAATCCCAATAGTTTCCCATTTAAAATATTTGGAAATAGATATATTTCCTTCCTTTGATAAAACCATTGTCAGAATCTTTAACAGAACGCTCAAATCAATTCAATTTGACCTCAGTAGATGGACTAATGTCCCACTTGCTTTCGCCGGCCAAATATCTAATGAATACATTGCCACGGCTGAATTTTGGTAAGCGAATGCTTCACTTGTCTCCCCCTTCTGGCTATTGGGATAAAATCCATAGTGCGGTTTCAAAATGTATATGGCAAGGTATGTACAGTGCATTTGGAAAGTATTCAGACCCCTTGACTTTGTTACATTACAGCCTTATTCTAAAATGGATTTAATTATCGTTTCCCCTTATCAACCTACACACAATACACCATAATGACAAAGCAAAAACAGGTTTTTAGAATTTAAAAAATATTTATTAAAAATAAAAATATCACATTTACCTAAGTATTCAGACCCTTTACTCAGTACTTTGTTGAAGCACCTTTGGCAGCAATTACAACCTCAAGTCTTCTTGGGTATGACGCTACAAGCTTGGCACACCTGTATTTGGGGAGTTTCTCCCATTCTTCTCTGCAGATCCTCTCAAGCTCTGTCAGGTTGGATGGGGGGGCGTCGCTGCACAGCTATTTTCAGGTCCCTCCAGAGATGTTCGATCGGGTTCAAGTCCGGGCTCTGTCTGGGCCACTCAAAGACATTCAGAGACTTGTCCCGAAGCCACTCCTGCATTGTCTTGACTGTGTGCTTAGGGTCGTTGTCCTGTTGGAAGGTGAACCTTCACCCCAGTCTGAGGTCCAAAGTGCTCTGGAGCAGGTTTTCATCAAGGATCTCTCTGTTCTTTGGTCCGTTCATCTTTCCCCCGATCCTGACTGGTCTTCCAGTCCCTGCCGCTGAAAAACATCCCCAAGGCATGATGCTGCCACCGCCATGCTTCACCGTAGGGATGGTGCCAGGTTTCCTCCAGATGTGACGCTTGGCATTCAGGCCAAAGAGTTCAATCTTGGTTTCATCAGACCAGAGAATCTTGTTTCTCATTGTCTGAGACTCCTATAGGTGCCTTTCAGCAAACTCTAAACGAGCTGTCATGTGTCTTTTGCTGACGAGTGGCTTCAGTCTGGCCACTCTACCATAAAGTCCTGCAGAGATAGTTGTCCTTCTGGAAGGTTCTCCCATCTCCACAGAGGAACTCTGGAGCTCTGTCAGTGACCATCGGGTTCTTGGTCACCTCCTTGACCAATGCCCTTCTCCCCCGATTGCTCAGTTTGGCCGGGCGGCCAACTCTAGGAAGAGTCTTGGTGGTTCCAAACCTCTTCCATTTAAGAGTGATGGAGGCCACTGTGTTCTTGGGGACCTTCAATGCCGCAAAAAGTTTTTGGTACCCTTCCCCAGATGTGTGCCTTAACACAATCCTGTCTCGAAGCTCTACGGAAAATTCCTTCGAACTCATGGCTTGGTTTTTGCTCTGACATGCACTGTCAACTGTGGGACCTTATATAGCCAGGTGTGTGCCTTTCCAAATCTTGTCCAGTCAATTGAATTGACCACAGGTTGACTCCAATCAAGTTGTAGAAATATCTCAAGGATGATCAATGGAAACATAGCAAAGGGTCTGAATACTTATGTAAATAAGGTATTCCTGTTTTTATTTTTAATACATTCGCAAACATTTCTAAAAACCTGTTTTCGCTTTTGTCATTATGGGGTATTGTGTGTAGATTGATGAGGAAAAACATACATTTAATACATTTTTGTAACTTAAAAAAAGATGGAAAAGGTGAAGGGTTCTGAGTACTTTCCGAATGCACTGTATATGGCCTTGCCTAGTTAAATAAAGGTTAAATAAAAATAAATAAAAAATTGCTCCCGCAATTTCTGTTTGACGCAAATTTGAAAAACTATATAATTGGGAATCAAAATGGCATGCCCATAGTCCAATATTTCACAATAATGCCTTGCGATCTGAAAGGCGGCCTTTTGTAGTATAGAAAAATGTGGATGGACACATGTTGGCTGGTGGGGGTTGGTGGAATGGGATGGGATGCGAGGGTGGAGGTCCACTTATTTTTTTTTATCCTCATAGTTTTATTATTTATTTTTAAACTCTGTATGTATTTCTTACTGTTTTTTTCTTTCATTTGAGTGGCAGCCTACGGGTACATAAACGCATTACAATTTGAAATGATTGTAATACAATTTATCATAACCCTCCAAACAAAAAAATAACAAAACAAAATTTGGTCACAAAAGAATCTCCCCCATGTCACAGTAGGCTAGCTAGGCCTACTCATTGTCCATAACAAGTGCTTTGTATGGAAGGACAAACATGGCAATTCAAAGGTGTTGTTGTTTTGAATGGTCATTGTTGCTTACTGTATGTTGTTGTCTTTTGGATTATTGTTGTTGTGTTTATTTCTTCACTTGACCCTCTTTTCCTGGGTCGTGCCAGCTTGCGGGATCTAGGATGGTGACATCACAATGTTGTTGTTGGTTAAACTAGGACATTGGGGCTGTAGTGGGTCAGAGTGCGTCATCTCCTCCCTCCCTGCGTGGAAAACACACTCCCTGTAACAACACACTCCCACAAACACAATCCCACTCTTTCCCAGATAACACATCAGATCGTATAGGATAAACACATGACAAGTTAAAACACAGGAATACACAAACACAAAAACACAATACATATAAAAACCACATCTCCCATGGTTACTATGAACTGTAAATATTTACACCATCATAATACTTGAATACAATCCACAACTATCCTTACACAAAGACATTGGGTCAACACATACATACAGTATCGAATGTCAAACATTGGCACTATAAAAATCGAATCAAATTTATTTGTCACATACACATGGTTAGCAGGTGTTAATACATGTGTAGCGAAATGCTTGTGCTTCTAGTTCCGACCATGCAGTAATATCTAACAAGTAATCTACCAATTCCACAACAACTACCTTGTACACACAAGTGTAAAGGAATGAATACGAATATGTACATAAAAATATATAAATGAGTGATGGCCGAACAGCATAGGCAAGATGTAGTAGATGGTATGGAGTACAGTATATACATAAGAGATGAGTATTGTAGGGTATGAAAACATATAAAGTAGCATTGTTTAAGGTGGCTAGTGATACATTACATCAGGATGGCAAGATGCAGTAGATGGTATAGAGTACAGTATATACATATGAGATGAGTAATGTAGGTTATGAAAACATTATATAAAGTGGCATTGTTTAAAGTGGCTAGTGATACATATAATTACATCAAGATGGCAAGATGCAGTAGATGGTATAGCGTACAGTATATACATATGAGATTAATAATGTAGGTTATGTAAACATTATCTAATATAAATAATATAAAGTGGCAAGTGATAAATTGATTACATCAATTTTCCCATTACTAAAGTGGCTTGAGTTGAGTCAGTATGTTGGCAGCAGCCACTCAATGTTAGTGATGGCTGTTTAACAGTCTGATGGCCTTGAGATAGAAGCTGTTTTTCAGTCTCTCGGTTCCAGCTTTGATGCACCTGTACTGACCTCGCCTTCTGGATGATAGCGGGGTGAACAGGCAGTGGCTCGGGTGGTTGCTGTCCTTGATGATATTTTTGGCCTTCCTGTAACATCGGGTGGTGTAGGTGTCCTGGAGGGCAGGTAGTTTGCACCCGGTGATGTGTTGTGCAGACCTCACTACCCTCTGGAGAGCCTTCCGGTTATGGGCGGAGCAGCTGCCGTACCAGGCGGTGATACAGCCCGACAGGATGCTCTCGATTGTGCATCTGTAAAAGTTTGTGAGTGTTTTTGGTGACAAGCCAAATTTCTTCACCCTCCTGAGTTTGAAGAGGCGCTGCTGCGCCTTCTTCACCACGCTGTCTGTGTGGGTGGACTGTTTCAGTTTGTCCGTGATGTGTACGCCGAGGAACTTAAAACTCTCCACCCTCTCCACTACTGTCCCGTCAATGTAGATAGGGGGCTGATCCCTCTGCTGTTTCCTGATGTCACGGCTGTTCAAAGGAGTGGACCAAGATGCAGCGTTTTCGTAGTTCCACATATTTATTAAAAGTGAAACTGAGTGCAATACACAGAAATACTTGAAAATACAAAACAACAAACTGTGACGCAGAGAGGACAACACACTCCTCAAAAGACAATAACCCACAAACCACAATGAGAAAAAAAACCTACTTAAATATGATCTCTAATCAGAGGCAAATGAGGATCAGCTGCCTCCAATTAGAGATCAACCCCAAACAATCCAACATAGAAATAGAAAACTAGAATTTAAACATAGAACTAGAAAACATAGATCAGCCCAAAAACACCCCCTGTCACGCCCTGCCCTACACTACTATAGAAAATGACATCTTACTAGGGTCAGGACGTGACACCTAAAGTCCACGATCATCTCTTTTGTTTTGTTGACATTGAGTGTGAGGTTATTTTCCTGACACCACACTCCGAGGGCCCTCACCTCCTCCCTGTAGGCCATCTCGTTGTTGTTGGTAATCAAGCCTACCACTGTAGTGTCGTCTGCAAACTTGATGATTGAGTTGGATGCGTGCATGGCCACGCAGTCGTGGGTGAATAGGGAGTACAGAAGAGGGCTGAGAACACACCCTTGTGGGGACCCAGTGTTGAGGATCAGCGGGGTGGAGATGTTGTTACCTACTCTCACCACCTGGGGGCGGCCCGCCAGGAAGTCCAGGACCCAGTTGCACAGAGTGGGGTTGAGACCAAGGGTCTCGAGCTTAATGACGAGTTTGGAGGGTACTATGGTGTTAAATGCTGAGCTGTAATCGATGAACAGCATTCTTTCATAGGTATTCCTCTTGTCCAGATGGGTTAGGGCAGTGTGCAGTGTGATGGCGATTGCGTCGTCTGTGGACCTATTGGGGCGGTAAGCAAATTGGAGTGGGTCTAGGGTGTCAGGTAGGGTGGAGGTGATATAGTCCTTGACTAGTCTCTCAAAGCACTTCATGATGACGGAAGTGAGTGCTACAGGGCGGTAGTCATTTAGCTCAGTTACCTTAGCTTTCTTGGGAACAGGACAATGGTGGCCCTCTTGAAGCATGTGGGGACATATGCTATGGATTAGAGAATCCTCTCTCCAGTTCAATACAATAGACCAATGAAATGTCTCCTTATTTAAAACTAATGAAAATGCCAAAAGCTATAGTTGTTGTGGGGTCATGTTGACAGGCGATGCTGTGTATCCTTTGTTGTGCGGGTGGTGTGTGGTGTTTGGTGAATTTGTGTTAGTGTGTCTCCATTGTGACGTGTGTAATCCGCATGCTCCCTAATCCACGAGCAGGTGGCCTGGCGTGTGGTGTCCGTGGGGGTGCAGAGAAGGCACACTCCTCCTGCCTCGCCTAACACACACACACACCACACACCACACACCACACACACACACACACACACACACACAAACACATACATACACACGCACAAACACACGTATGCACACACAAACACAAATACACACAAACACATACACTCACACACACACACACACACACACACACACACACACACACACACACACACACACACAAGTGCTCCACTTTGTGACTGAGCCTTGAGACAAGGACTGGACACACAAAAAACACACATTCATACAAACACACACACACACAAATAGATATACACACTATTCCAAAGACTCGCACGTGCCAGAATTGATATACCCCAGCTCCCCTTCCACCTCTCCTTGTGTGTATCCACACAGCCATGCACGCTTCAGGGCCTATCTGCTGGCCTAAACAGGTGGGCCAGGCCCATGACTCAGGGCAGGGTGGGGGAGGGAGGGAGGGCATCTGTCAAATAACTAGCATCCTCCTCGACCACCTCGCCATCTGGTACTTCATACAGCCTATATCATCCAGACTGGTCAGCTGTCCTTCATACAGCCTATATCATCCAGACTGGTCAGGTGTCATAATACAGCCTATATCATCCAGACTGGTCAGGTGTCATAATACAGCCTATATCATCCAGACTGGTCAGGTGTCATAATACAGCCTATATCATCCATACTGGTCAGGTGTCAAAATACAGCCTATATCATCCAGACTGGTCAGGTGTCATAATACAGCCTATATCATCCAGACTGGTCAGGTGTCATAATACAGCCTATATCATCCAGACTGGTCAGGTGTCATAATACAGCCAGTATGACTGGTCAGGTGTCTTAATACAGCCTACAGTATGTCATCCAGATTGGTCAGGTGTCCTTCATACAGTCTATATCATCCAGACTGGTCAGGTGTTTTCATACAGCCTATATCATCCAGACTGGTCAGGTGTCTTAATTAATACAGCCTATACAATCCAGACTGGTCAGGTGTCTTCATACAGCCTATATCATCCAGCCTGATCAGGTGTCTTCATTCAGCCTATATCATCCAGACTGGTCAGGTGTCTTCATACAGCCTATATCATCCAGCCTGATCAGGTGTCCTTCATACAGCCTATATCATCCAGCCTGATCAGGTGTCTTCATACAGCCTATATCATCCAGCCTGATCAGGTGTCTTCATTCAGCCTATATCATCCAGACTGGTCAGGTGTCCTTGATGGATGCAGGCTATTCATAGGTTGCACCTCCATCACTCGGTCGTGTCGTACCATTGTTATAAACGTTCTCAAGCCGCCCTCTGCCATCGGCGCCATAGTGGTGCCCAAAAGTCGTGATAAGCCCAGTCATTCTAGACGGAGGCTAATGACTGTTTATTCTAAATTACACTATAGTGTCCTGGAAGTACGATTATGTTGCTAAAGTAGGCAACTATTTAGTAGGAAACAACTTCATTATCCATCATTATCATGTCGTCAAATTCCTACTTTAGACAGATGTCAATGTTGTCATTACCTAGAAAAGTTAGTAAAAAATAGCTAGCCATAATAACATTAGCTAGCTAAATCTGGTGGTCTCCCCTCAATCTTAGCTAGCTAGCTAAATGTATACTGCATCTAAAGTCAATTTGTCGGCACCAAAATGATGACAAAAGGTTTACCTACTAATTATTTGCCTCCTTTTGAAATGGCATTGTATTTCCAAGCCACTGTAATGCACTTTTGATTAAATCTTCATCAGCACTCAATGACAATGCATTGAGTAGAATGCTGATTTGGGCATCAGTCCAATGTTCAAAACAATATTGTGACAAAACGTGCAATCCATGAATAGTGTTCTAGTAGAGTGTTCTAGACACATTGTTCTAGAGTCTAGAGTCAGATGAGAGATGGTGTACAGGTCATTAGCGTGAGCAGCTAGGTTTGAAATGTGCCGTTCCTTTGTGTCCCTTTGCGGACTCAGGGTGAGATGGTCCCAGCTGTCCCTCATAGAGATGGATGCCATGTAAACAGAGGTTGATTGTACCACATCTAGTTGATGGGGGACATTACAGTGCTGGTGTGGATGATACCCCGTGTCCCTGCTCTGCCTGATCCAGTCTTATAGTAGTTAGCTGATGGTAGGAGACGACTGGCAGCTGACAGCTGGGATGGCCCTCTGACCTTTGATCTTTAACCCTAACCCTTGCTCTGGAGAATGATTAAAACAGAGTCTGTTTCCCCTAGACACTGATCTACCATAAATCTGACCCAGAATGATAACAAACACTAGTTAAAGTAAAGAGACTTCAGACTTTAGTCACTGTCCCTCAGGACTAATTGTAGTTGTTTGAACAAATAAACTGCTGTGTGAACAAAGAAACTGTTTTCTATTCTCTCCCTTTCCATCTTTTCCTGTCTCTTTCTCTCTGTCTGGGCCCCGAATAGCTTGTTATTCCTTATATAGCCCACTCTTTAAATAAGGTTCCTTTTGAGACACAGCTTTGAATAGGGTGCCTTTAAAAACACAGCCCACTCTATAAGGTGCCTTTTGAGACACAGCTTTGAATAAGGTGCCTTTAAAAGCACAGCCCACTCTATAATGTGCCTTTTTAGACACCACTTTGAATAGGGTGCCTTTAAAAAGCCCACTCTTAACTGGGTCAGGTGAGAGCCTGTTGGATATTCACTGACATCATCAGACTCAAACACCTGAGCGGTGGGCCAATGAGTCTCCATCATATGTCCCAGAGACCATATAGAGATGTTCTGTGTACCCTTCTAGGGACAGTGTGCCTGACAACACACCACCAGTCTATCAGCCTTTTCAGATTCCGTTCCAAATGCTTTTAGCCTCACAACAAGCTTATGAACTAATTCAAATTGTGCCATTAGATGTATGTAATCTGTTATTAGAGCATCTCCATTTTGCTCTTAAGGAGCTTTGTGTTTTTTCATGCTAATGGTGCATTGGTATAAAGACTGGAGTGTTTTGTTGGCTGGTTGTCCTGTAGTCTGTCTATATAATCCAGGTTGAAAGGTCTCCAAGCTAAATGGAAGCTGCATGAGGAACAATAACTAGCCATTAACATCACCCAAAAGCCATTCTGATACTCAAATGGTATTTTATTTGTATTTATTTTTTTACATATGTCCGAACGTTAAAAACCTGTAATAAGCTTTCAGCTTTGTGTCTTTTATTTCTGGAATAAAGAAGACGATGTTGATTTATTTGGCTCACATGTGTAACCCCATCAATATGATTCAAAACGCCACACAGACCAAATCCTAAACTAAAGTCATTCCAATTTACAGTCAGAATTCTCTGTACTTGTACACTATTTACTTATATGTATATAAAATGAATAATTATTGGCGAAATGTATGTACAGAATATGATATAAACCATAGTTTTCTATGAATTGAAAGAGTATACAGTATATTATATGTCCAAGAAAATCAATGGACTAAGAGTATTCCTTTTTCTCATGTAAAAAGTGTAACCAAAATCACCACAGACAAACGCAAAGGGAAATGAAAACAACAAGCATCAGTTTAACATGATAGTATTAGAGGTGTTTTTATTTTTTACACCCAACATGGTACATATTTACAATTTAGTTAGCCGTCACTCTTATCCAGAGCCGCTAACAGTTAGCGTCCTTGGTGTGCGCTGCTATTATTGGAAGTGCACTGAGGAGGTCCATGTTGGAAGCCTGGGACCCTTATAGAATGGGCAGCAATATTCCATTAATTGTAATGGATCAGAACCAAGTCACAGTCAAGGGGAGAAAACGTGACTAAGTAACACCCCTGTAGCGCCAATCAACCCAAACTATGGGTCGGTTTTGTGTGTAGCCTATCAGACCTGTTGGAGGAATATTGTTTGAAATGTAGTTTCAGTCATGTCACACCATAATATGACAATACATCTGCCTCTTATACTATATATAATCTATGGTACCTTGTTTTATGTCACTCATATGTACAAAGATACTTACTTGGTGAATGTGTAATGTAGAAGGCATTTCCTTCACCATCAATGATAACCAACCTAACCAAGCATTCTTCTTTGTTTTTTGCAATTGCTGTTTTGGTCCTCATTTTCCCTAAGCACTTTGTCTAATTAATACATCAGGACACATTCTGCATCATTAAAACACCATATTAAAGTGTACATTTAATCTCATAAAATCATGTAATCCATTGGATGAAATCACACTAAACATGAAATGGTTTGACTCGTATATGGGGTGTGTGTGTGTGTGTGTGTGTGTGTGTGTGTGTGTTTGTGTGTGTGTGTGGAGGGGGGGTGTGGGTGGGTGGGTGTGTGTGTGGGTGTTAGTGTGTGTGTGTGGGGGGGGGTGTCAGTGTGTGGGTGTGTGTGTGGGTGGGTGTGTGCGTGTGTGGGGGGGGGGGGGGTGTCAGTGTGTGGGTGTGTGTGTGTGTGTGTGTGTGTGGGTGGGTGTGTGCGTGTGTGGGGGGGGGGGGGTGTCAGTGTGCGGGTGTGTGTGTGTGTGTGGGTGGGTGTGTGCGTGTGGGGGGGGGGTGTCAGTGTGTGGGTGTGTGTGTGTGTGTGTGTGTGTGGGTGGGTGTGTGCGTGTGTGGGGGGGGGGTGTCAGTGTGTGGGTGTGTGTGTGTGTGTGTGTGTGTGTGTGTGTGTGGGTGGGTGTGTGCGTGTGGGGGGGGGGTGTCAGTGTGCGGGTGTGTGTGTGTGTGTGGGTGGGTGTGTGCGTGTGGGGGGGGGGTGTCAGTGTGTGGGTGTGTGTGTGTGTGTGTGTGTGTGGGTGGGTGTGTGCGTGTGTGGGGGGGGGGGTGTCAGTGTGTGTGTGTGTGGTGTGTGTGTGTGTGTGTGGGTGGGTGTGTGCGTGTGGGGGGGGGGGTGTCAGTGTGTGGGTGTGTGTGTGTGT
The DNA here is from genome assembly GCF_965601325.2 of Salmo salar. Classification (NCBI taxonomy): domain Eukaryota; kingdom Metazoa; phylum Chordata; class Actinopteri; order Salmoniformes; family Salmonidae; genus Salmo; species Salmo salar. The sequence goes on along the minus strand of NC_138296.1, from coordinate 79,499,165 downwards.
GTGTGGGTGGGTGTGTGCGTGTGTGGGGGGGGTGTCAGTGTGTGGGTGTGTGTGTGTGTGTGTGTGGGTGGGTGTGTGCGTGTGGGGGGGGGGGGGGTGTCAGTGTGTGTGTACCATGGTTATTAACCATTTACCATATTCCCCAACCGTCAAAAACTACGTCCTTTATATAACACAGAAAAACTATTGTTTCCTCAAGTCAAATGAGATTCCATGTTTGGTGATGTAGATGAATTATGTATGTGTTGTTGTGTTGATATGTGATAGAGACACTGCTGTCACTGCCTGTATCCCTGGGAATGTAGGACAGCATCCTTTTGCATAACAATACACAGTAGTCTTTAGTTTAGTTCTCACAAACAACATGGCCGTTGGTTTATTTTATAAAGAGGTTCTATTCTTTATAAAAGAACACTTGTATATTTTTAACGGTGGTCTTGTAGACACCTGCGTTTGCTTGGAACTGGTCAATTTCAAATGACAGAAGACGCTACAGTATTATGGCTTATAGGGGAGGTGACTGCAGCAGAAAATCGATAAAATATAAGAACTTTGAGATTTTTCTTTATTTTGAAAACCATTAACAAATTCTCTAAGTCAACCCATAAAAGTTGACTGAGTCATATTGACATTTCCTAGTAATTCTCTATGGATGTTTGGGGCTTGAGGTGCTTTGCGAGCGCTGGATCATAGCCTATTTTCGCTAATGGCAATGCGTAGAATTCGCTGGGCACGCGGCAAAGTGCCTGTCTGGTGTGCTTGGGAAAGCCCTATTTTGCCTCTATGGCCTTTTGGCCAGCCCAGAGCTGGGCCCAGTTTCCCGATAGCTATGGAATTTAGTCTTACAAGTGTTTTAAGATGCCTCTTTCCTACAACCGCTGAAGATGAAACATGCATTTCCCAAAACACCACGCAAAAAGAATGGTCGCTAAGTGCATCATTGGAACATGGATACTCATAGGATGGAAAGAAAGGGAGCGCTGCTCTCGGATCAGCTTTCTCCATGGAAATCTTACCTTAACATTAGAAATATTTCACAACACTGAAGGACAGATAAGCTCCTATTACCACCTATGGCTGCACATTATGAGGCGACTTCTTCTAATGCTTACCCAATTAAAAAAAACACTAAATCACCGAGTTGGCACATCATTGCGCACATGTTAGGTTATACATCATTAAATATATTGATACACATTACAGACAGTAGCCTAGAAGTATCAAAATAGAAATGAATTGATATAACATTAAATGTATTTCAGTATGATTGAAATAGGCTGTCTATATTTTAATGCAATTGAAGTCTATTTTTATACGTCGCTTGTTCCAATGGCAAAGACACAGGCAACTTTGTATTTGTAGTCAACTTTGTTCTAGCGTTCTCAGCGGTCACAAAAAGACTGATAAGCCATGTAATTCTATGTTTAACGGAGATCTTGTGTGTATAAAGTGACGCGGGAGGGCAAAAAAGCATCTGAAGACCCACTTAGCTGTTCTACAAGTGGTCTGAGGCAGGAGTTAGATTACGAGCGTTTTCAAGTGCAACGTTAATAAAGACGTTTTTCAGAAACAGCTAGGAGATTGAACGATATTCCTATGAAGTTTCTAACGATGAATTTAGCCTTAACATGCTTTTGAGGAACCGGGCCCTGGTCCGCACCCCGCAGCAGTGACCAGGGCCAAGGCTGGGTTTTAAAACTCCAAGCTCAAGGCCTTTTATTGTTTAACATCCACAAATGCGATGAAGGGATTAATGAAACGTCTGCCGGACCCATATGTCCTTTCATGCCGAGTGGCGCTTAATTAAAACCAAAACCCTAGGAACGGAATCTTGCACAAATAGGTCCCTCTGGCCTGCTCCACTCAAGTCTTGCTATCTTAGCTACATGTATTTATTTAACCTTTATTTAACTAATAGCCAAATTGAATATAGCATGGTAACGACAAAAATCATATTTATAATTCTATTAGAATAATCATTCTAGAATAATAATGATGATAATGATAAATTATAGCACTGACAATTATTTAGATTCTTGTTTCATTATACACTACATGACCAAAAGTATGTGGACACGTGATCATCGAACATCTCATTCCAAAATCATAGGCATTAATATGGAGTTGGTCCCTCCTTTGCTGCTATAACAGCCTCCACTCTTCTGGGAAGGCTTTCCACTAGATGTTGGAACATTGTTGCAGGGACTTCCATTCAGCCGCAAGAGCATTAGTGAGGTCAGGCACTGATGTTAGGTGATTAGGCCTGGCTCACAGTCGGTGTTCCAATTCATCACAAAGGTGTTCGATGGGGTTGAGGTCAGGGCTCTGTGCAGGCCAGTTAAGTTCTTCCACACTGATCTTGACAAACCATTTCTGTATGGACCTCGCTTTGTGCACGGGGCATTGTCATACTGAAACAGGAAAGGGCCTTCCCCAAACTGTTTCCGCAAAGTTGGAAGTACAGAATCGTCTAGAATGTCATTGTATGCTGTAGCATTAAGATTTCCCTTCACTGGAACTAAGTGGCCTAGCCTGAACCATGAAAAACAGCCCCAGACCATTATTCCTCCTCCAACAAACTTTACCGTTGGCACTATGCATTCGGGCAGGTAGCGTTCACCTGGCATCCACCAAACCCACATTCATCCTTCGGGCTGCCAGATGGTGAAGGGTGATTCATCACTCCAGAGAACGCGTTTCCACTGCTCCAGAGTCCAATGGCCACTCCAACCGATGCTTGGCATTGCACTTGGTGATCTTAGGACCAAGCCTGGCCTGCTGAGGAGTGACGGACTCCATCCTAGCTGGAGGGGTGCTCTCATCTTATCTACGAACATAGACAGGGATCTAACTCCCCTGGCTCCACAATGAGATAGGGTGCAGGCCAGGCAGCAGGCTGTTAGCCAGCCTGCCAGCTTAGTGGAGTCTGCCACTAGCACAGTCAGTGTAGTCAGCTCAGCTATCCCCATTGAGACCGTGTCTGTGCCTCGATCTAGGTTGGGCAAAACTAAACATGGCGGTGTTCGCTTTAGCAATCTCACTGGAATAAAGATCTCTTCCATTCCTGCCATTATTGAAAGAGATTGTGATATCTCACATTTTAAAATAGGGCTACATAATGTTAGATCCCTCACTTCCAAGGCAGTCATAGTCAATGAACTAATCACTGATCATAATCTTGATGTGATTGGCCTGACATGGCTTAAGCCTGATGAATTTACAGTTAAATGAGGCCTCACCTCCTGGTTACACTAGACCATATCCCCCGTGCATCCCAAAAAGGTGGGGGTGTTGCTAACATTCACGATAGCAAATTTCAATTTACAAAAAAAAGCGACTGCATTTTTGTCTTTTGAGCTTCTAGTCATGAAATCTATGCAGCCTACTCAATCATATTTTATAGCTACTGTTTACAGGCCTCCTGGGCCATATACAGCATTCCTCACTGAGTTCCCTAAATTCCTATCGAACCTTGTTGTCATGGCAGATAATATTCCATTTTTGGTGACTTTAATATTCACATTGAAAATGTCCACAGACCCACTCCAAAAGGCTTTCGGAGCCATCATCGACTCAGTGGGTTTTGTCCAACATGTCTCCGGACCTACTCACTGCCACAGTCATACTCTGGACCTAGTTTTGTCCCATGGAATAAATGTTGTTGATCTTAATGTTTTTCCTCATAATCCTGGACTATTGGACCACCATTTTATTACATTTGCAATCGCAACAAATAATCTGCTCAGACCCCAACCAAAGATCATCAAAAGCTGTGCTTTAAATTCTCGGACAACCCAAATATTCCTAGATGTCCTTCCAGACTCCCTCCACCTACCCAAGGACGTCAGAGTACAAAAATCAGTTAACCACCTAACTGAGAAACTCAATTTAACCTTGCGTAATACCCTAGATGCAGTCGCACCACTAAAAACAAAAAACATTTGTCATAAAAAAACTAGCTCCCTGGTATACAGAAATGTCATGTCCTGACCCTTGTAAGATGTCATTTTCTATATTAGAGTAGGTCAGGGCTTGACAGGGGGTGTTTTTGGGTGGTTTTCTATGTTTTCTATTTCTATGTTTAATTCTAGGTTTCTATTTCTATGTTGTTGTTTTTTGGGTTCCACCTACTGTTTTTTGATTTAATATATATCATAATGAGCACTCAACACGCTGCGCTTTGGTCCCCTCTATACGACAGCCGTCGCATCAGACCTCCAGTGCGCATCTCCAGTCCGGAGCCTCCAGCGACGCTCCCCAGTCCGGAGCCTCCAGCGACGCTCCCCAGTCCGGAGCCTCCAGCGACGCTCCCGAGTCCGGAGCCTCCAGCGACGCTCCCCAATCCGGATCCTCCAGCGACGCTCCCCAGTCCGGATCCTCCATCGACGCTCCCCAGTCCGGATCCTCCAGCGACGGCCTGCAGCCCAGAACCTCCAGCGGCGGCCTGCAGCCCAGAGTCTACAGTCCGGTTCCTCCGACGACGATCCACGGTCCGGTGGTACTAAAGCAGAGGGATCAGCGGGTGGAGCGGGGATTACGCCTCAAACCGGAGCCACCTCCTCTGCTGGAGGTTAAGGTTGTGGACTGCATTTGAGCCGCCATAGACAATTGTCACCCTCCCTACCCTCCCTTTTTGTTTTGTGGTTTCTTTTGTTGGTTTTGTTAGCTGCATTCGGAGTCTGCACCTTTGGGGGGGAGTACTGTCACGTCCTGACCCTTGTAAGATGTCATTTTCTATAGTAGAGTAGGTCAGGGCATGACAGGGGGTGTTTTGGGGTGGTTTTCTATGTTTTCTATTTCTATGTTTAATTATAGGTTTCTATTTCTATGTTGTTGTTTTTTGGGTTGATCTCCAATTGGAGGCAGCTGGTCCTCGTTGCCTCTAATTGGAGATCATATTTAAGTAGGTTTCTTTTCCACCTGTGTTTGTGGGCAGTGGCATTCTGTTTAGTCTCTGTACCTGACAGAACTCTAAGTTGATCGGTTTCCGTTTGTTATTTTGTCTTTAGTGTTTTTTTTAGTTAATAAATATCATAATGAGCACTCAACACGCTGCGCTTTGGTCCCCTCTATACGACAGCCGGTACAAGAAAATACCCGAACTCTGAAGCAAGCTTCCAGAAAACTGGAACGGAAATGGCGCTACACCAAACTGGAAGTCTTCCGACTAGCTTGGAAAGACAGTACCGTGCAGTATCGAAGAGCCCTCACTGCTGCTCGATCATCCTATTTTTCCAACTTAATGTAGGAAAATAAGAACAATCCAAAATGTATTTCTGATACTGTTGTAAAGTTAAATAAAAAGCAGCATTCCCCAAGAGAGGATGGCTTTCACTTCAGCAGTGATAAATTCATGAACTTCTTTGATGAAAAGATCATGATCATTAGAAAGCAAATTACGGACTTCTCTTTAAATCTGCGTATTCCTCCAAAGCTCAATTGTCCTGAGTCTGCACAACACTGCCAGTACGTAGGATCAAGGGAGACACTCAAGTTTTTTAATACTATATCTCTTGACACAATGATGAAAATAATCATGTCCTCTAAACCTTCAAGCTGCATACTGGACCCTATTCCAACTAAACTACTGAAAGAGCTGCTTCCTGTGCTTGGCCCTCCTATGTTGAACATAATAAACGACTCTCTATCCACCGGATGTGTACCAATCTCACTAAATGTGGCAGTAATAAAGCCTCTCTTGAAAAAGCCAAACCTTGACCCAGAAAATATAAAAAACTATCGGCCTATATCGAATCTCCCATTCCTCTCATAACATTTTGAAAAAGCTGCTGCACAGCAACTCACTGCATTCCTGAAGACAAGCAATGTATATGAAACGCTTCAGTCTGGTTTTAGACCCCATCATAGCACTGAGACTGCTCTTGTGAAGGTGGTAAATGACCTTTTAATGGTGTTGGACAGAGGCTCTGCATCTGTCCTCCTAGACCTTAGTGCTGCTTTTGATACAATCGATTACCACATTCTTTTGGAGAAATTGGAAACCCAAATTGGTCTACAAGGACAAGCTCTGGCCTGGTTTAGATCTTATCTGTTGGAAAGATATCAGTTTCTGTAGATGGTTTGTCCTCTGACAAATCAACTGTAAATTTCAGTGTTCCTCAAGGCTCCGTTTTAGGACCACTATTGTTTCACTATATATTTTACCTCTTGGTGATGTCATTCGTAAACATAATGTTAACTTCACTGCTATGCGGACGACACAGCTGTACATTTCAATGAAACATGGTGAAGCCCCAAAATTGCCCTACCTGGAAGCCTGTGTTTCAGACATAAGGAAGTGGATGGCGACAAATGTTCTACTTTTAAACTCGGACAAAACAGAGATGCTAGTTCTAGGTCCCAAGAAACAAAGAGATATTCTGTTGAATCTGACAATTAATCTTAATGGTTGTGCAGTCGTCTCAAATAAAACTGTGAAGGACCTCTGGCGTTACTCTAGATCCTGATCTCTCTTTTGACAAACATATCAAGACTGTTTCAAAGACAGCTTTTTTCCATCTACGTAACATTGCAAAAATCTGAAACTTTCTGTCCAAAAATGATGCAGAAAAATTAATCCATGCTTTTGTCACTTCTAGGTTAGACTACTGCAATGCTTTTCTTTCCAGCTACCCGGATAAAGTATGAAATAAACTTCAGTTAGTGCTAAACACGGCTGCTAGAATCTTGATTAGAACCAAAAAATGTGATCATATTACTCCAGTGCTAGCCTCTCTACACTGGCTTCCTGTTAAGGCTAGGGCTGATTTCGAGGTTTTACTTCTAACCTACAAAGCATTACATGGGCTTGCTCCTACCTACAGTATCTTTCTGATTTGTCCTGCCATACATACCTACACGTACGCTACGGTCACAAGACGAAGGCCTCCTTTCCGTCCCTAGAATTTCTAAGCAAACAGCTGGAGGCAGGGCTTTCTCCTATAGAGCTCAATTTTTATGGAATGGTCTGCCTATCCATGTGAGAGATGCAGACTCGGTCTCGACCTTTAAGTCTTTAATGAAGACTCATCTCTTCAGTAGGTCCTATGATTGAGTGCAGTCTGGCACAGGAGTGTGAAGGTGAATGGAAAGGCACTGGAGCAACGAACCACCCTTGCTGTCTCTGCCTGGCTGGTTCCCCTCTCTCCACTGGGATTCTCTGCCTCAAACCCTATTAAAGGGGCTGAGTCACTGGCTTACTGGTGCTCTTCCATGCCGTCCCTAGGAGGGGTGTGCCACTTGAGTGGGTTGAGTCACTGACGTGATCTTACTGTCCGGGTTGGCGCCCCCCTTGGGTTCGTGCCTTGGGGGAGGTCTTCGTGGGCTATACTCGGCCTTGTCTCAGGATAGTAAGTTGGTGGTTGAAGATATCCCTCTAGTAGTGTGGCAAAGTGGGTGGGGTTATATCCTGCCTGTTTGGCCCTGTCCGGGGGTATCGTCGGACGGGGCCACAGTGTCTCCCGACACCTCCTGTCTCAGACTCCAATATTTATGCTGCAATCATTTATGTGTTGGGGGGCTAGGGTCAGTCTGTTATATCTGGAGTATTTTTCCTGTCTTATCCAGTGTCCAGTGTGAATTTAAGTATGTTCTCTCTAATTCTCTCTCTCTTTTTCTCTCTCTCTCGCTTTCTCTCTCTCTCGCTTTCTCTCTCTCTCTCTCTCTCTCTCTCTCTCTCTCTCTCTCTCTCTCTCTCTCTCTCTCTCTCTCGGAGGACCTGAGCCCTAGGACCATGCCTCAGGACTACCTGGCCTGATGACTCCTTGCTGTCCCCAGTCCACCTGGTCGTGCTGCTGCTCCAGTTTCAACTGTTCTGCCTGCGGCTATGGAACCCTGACCTGTTCACCGGATGTGCTATCTGTCACAGACCTGCTGTTTTCAACTCTCTAGTGACAACAGGAGCGGTAGAGATACTCTGAATGATGGGCTATGAAAAGTCAACTGACATTTACTCCTGAGGTGCTGACCTGTTGCAGCCTCTACAACCACTGTGATTATTATTATTTGACCCTGCTGGTCATCTATGAACATTTGAACATCTTGACCATGTTCTGTTATAATCTCCACCCGGCACAGCCAGAAGAGGATTGGCCACCCCTCATAGCCTGGTTCCTCTCTAGGTTTCTTCCTAGGTTCCGGCCTTTCTAGGGAGTTTTTCCTAGCCACCATGCTTCTTCACTTGCATTGCTTGCTGTTTGGGGTTTTAGGCTGGGTTTCTGTACAGTACTTTGTGACATCAGCTGATGTAAGAAGGGTTTTATAAATACATTTGATTGATTGATTGATCTTAGGCTTGTGTGCGGCTGCCCGGCCATGGAAACCCATTTCAACAAACAGTTATTGTGCTGACGTTGCTTCCACTGGCAGTTTAGAACTCGGGAGTAGTTATCTTTACCCCCCTGGGGATCTGAATATTGACTGGTTTTCATCAAGCTGTCCACTCAAGAGGAAGCTTCTTACTGTAACCAGTGCCTGTAATCTGGTTCAGGTTATTAATCAACCTACCAGGGTGTTTACAAACACTACAGGAACAAGATCATCCACATGTATTGATCACATTTTTACTAATACTGTAGAGCTTTTCTCTAAAGCTTTATCTGTACCCATTGGATGCAGTGATCACAATACAGTGGCTATATCCAGGAAAGCCAAAGTTCCAACAGCTTGGCCTAAGATAGTGTATAAGAGATCATACAAAAGATTTTGTTGTGACTCTTATGTGGATGATGTTAAAAAAATGTGTTGGTCTGATGTGATTAATGAGGAGCATCCAGATGCTGCACTTGAATTTATTAAATTGCTTCTTCCAATTATTCATAAACATGCACCTGTTAAGAAACTGACTGTTAGAACTGTTAAGGCTCCATGGATTGATGAGGAATTGAAAAACTATATGGTTGAAAGAGATGGGGCAAAAGGAATGGCTAATAAGTCTGGCTGCACAACTGACTGGCTTACTTACTGCAAATTGAGAAATGATGTGACTAAACTCAACAAAAAGACGAAGAAACTGTATTATGAAGCCAAGATCAATGATATAAAGAATGATGGGGGAAAAAAACTTTGGAGTGCTTTAAATGAAATTATGGGCAGAAAGACAAATTCAACTCCATCTTTCATCGAATCAGATGGCTTATTCATCACAAAACCATTTGAAGTTGGCAATTATTTTTATGATTATTTCATTGGCAAAGTGGGCAAACTTAGGCAGGAAATGTCAACAACGAACAGTGAGCAATTGTATTCATGCATAAAAAAAAACAAATAATGAAAGAAAAGCATTGCAAGTTTGAATTATGTAAAGTTAGTGTGGGAGAGGTGGGAAAATTATTGTTATTGATCAATAATGACAAACCTCCTGGCATTGGCAACTTAGATGGAAAGCTACTGAGGATGGTAGCTGACTCTATATCCACTCCTATCTGTCCTATTTTCAATCTGAGCCTAGAGGAAAGTCTTTGTCCTCAGGCCTGGAGGGAAGCCAAAGTAATTCCGCTACCCAAGAGTGGTAAAGCGGCCTTTACTGGTTCTAACAGCAGACCGATAAGCTTGCTGCCAGCTCTTAGCAAACTGTTGGAAAAAAATGTGTTTGACCAAATACAATCCTATTTCTCTGTAAACAAATTAACAACAGACTTTCAGCATGCTTATAGAGAAGGGCACTCAATGTGTACTGCACTGACACAAATGACTGATGATTGGTTGAAAGAAATTGATAATAAGAAGATTGTGGGTGCTGTACTGTTAGATTTCAGTGCAGCCTTTGATATTATTGACCATAAACTGTTGTTGAAAAAACATATGTGTTATGAATTTTCAACCTCTGCCATATCGTGGATTCAGAGCTATCTATCTAATAGAACTCAAACGGTTTTCTTTAATGGAAGCTTCTCTAATGTCAAACATTTAAAGTGTGGTGTACCGCAGGGCAGCTCTCTAGGCCCTCTACTCTACTCTCGGGTGGAAGTCTCTATTTTTACCAATGATCTGCCACTGGCATTAAAAAAACATGTGTGTCCATGTATGCTGATGATTCAACCATATACGCATCAGTAACCACTGCTAATGAAGTCACTGAAACCCTTAACAAAGTGTTGCAGTCTGTTTTGGAATGAGTGGCCAGTAATAAACTGGTCCTGAACATCTCTAAAACTAAGAGCATTGTATTTGGTACAAATCATTCCTGAAGTTCTAGACCTCAGCTGAATCTGGTAATGAATGGTGTGTCTGTTGAACAAGTTGAGGAGACTAAATTACTTGCCGTTACTTTAGATTGTAAACTGTCATGGTCAAAACATATAGATTCAATGGTTGTAAAGATGGGGAGAGGTCTGGCCGTAATAAAGAGATGCTCTGCTTCGACACCACACTCCAAAAAGCAAGTTCTGCAGGCTCTAGTTTTGTCTAATCTTGATTATTGTCCAGTTGTGTGGTCCAGTGCTGCAAAGAAAGACCTAGTTAAGCTGCAGCTGGCCCAAAACTGAGTGGCACATTTTGCTCTTAATTGTAATCAGAGGGCTGATATAAACACTATGTATGCCAGTCTCTCTTGGCTAAGAGTTGAGGAGAGACTGACTGCATCACTTCTTCTTTTAATAAGAAACATTAATCTGTTGAAAATCCCAAATTGTTTGCATAGTCAACTTACACACAGCTCTGACACACACACTTATCCCACCAGACATGCCACCAGGGGTCTTTTCACAGTCCCCAAATCCAGAACAAATTCAAGAAAGTGTACAGTATTATATAGAGCCCTAATTACATGGAACTTCCTTCCATCTCATATTGCTCAAATAAACAGCAAACCTGGTTTCAAAAATCAGATAAAGCAACACCTCGCGCCACAACGCCTCTCCCCTATTTGACCTAGATAGTTTGTGTGTATGCATTGATATGTACAGTGAGGGAAAAAAGTATTTGATCCCCTGCTGATTTTGTATGTTTGCCCACTGACAAAGAAATGATCAGTCTATAATTTTAATGGTAGGTTTATTTGAACAGTGAGAGACAGAATAACAACAAAAAATCCAGAAAAACGCATGTCAAAAATGTTATAAAATGATTTGCATTTTAATGAGGGAGACAAGTATTTGACCCCTCTGCAAAACATGACTTAGTACTTGGTGGCAAAACCCTTGTTGGCAATCACAGAGGACAGACGTTTCTTGTAGTTGGTCACCAGGTTTGCACACATCTCAGGAGGGATTTTGTCCCACTCCTCTTTGCAGATCTTCTCCAAGTCATTAAGGATTCGAGGCTGACGTTTGGCAACTCGAACCTGCAGCTCCCGCCACAGATTTTCTATGGGATTAAGGTCTGGAGACTGGCTAGGCCACTCCAGGATCTTAATGTGCTTCTTCTTGAGCCACTCCTTTGTTGCCTTGGCTGTGTGTTTTGGGTCATTGTCATGCTGGAATACCCATCCACGACCCATTTTCAATGCCCTGGCTGAGGGAAGGAGGTTCTCACCCAAGATTTGACGGTACATGGCCCCGTCCATCATCCCTTTGATGCGGTGAAGTTGTCCTGTCCCCTTAGCAGAAAAACACCCCCAAAGCATAATGTTTCCACCTCCATGTTTGACGGTGGGGATGGTTTTCTTGGGGCCATAGGCAGCATTCCTCCTCCTCCAAACACGGCGAGTTGAGTTGATGCCAAAGAGCTCCATTTTGGTCTCATCTGACCACAACACTTTCACCCAGTTGTCCTCTGAATCATTCAGATGTTCATTGGCAAACTTCAGACGGGCATGTATATGTGCTTTCTTGAGCAGGGGGACCTTGCGGGCGCTGCAGGATTTCAGTCCTTCACGGCGTAGTGTGTTACCAATTGTTTTCTTGGTGACTATGGTTCCAGCTGCCTTGAGATCATTGACAAGATCCTCCCGTGTAGTTTTGGGCTGATTCCTCACCGTTCTCATGATCATTGCAACTCCACGAGGTGAGATCTTGCATGGAGCCCCAGGCCGAGGGAGATTGACAGTTCTTTTGTGTTTCTTCCATTTGCGAATAATCGCACCAACTGTTGTCACCTTCTCACCAAGCTGCTTGGCGATGGTCTTGTAGCCCATTCCAGCCTTCTGTAGGTCTACAATCTTGTCCCTGACATCCTTGGAGAGCTCTTTGGCCATGGTGGAGAGTTTGGAATCTGATTGATTGCTTCTGTGGACAGGCGTCTTTTATACAGGTAACAAGCTGAGATTAGGAGCACTCCCTTTAAGAGTGTGCTCCTAATCTCAGCTCGTTACCTGTATAAAAGACACCTGGGAGCAAGAAATCTTTCTGATTGAGAGGGGGTCAAACACTTATTTCCCTCATTAAAATGCAAATTAATTTATAAAATTTGTGACGCGTTTTTCTGGGTTTTGTTTGTTGTTATTCTGTCTCTCACTGTTCAAATAAACCTACCATTAAAATTATAGACTGATCATTTCTTTGTCAGTGGGCAAACGTTCAAAATCAGCAGGGGATGAAATACTTTTTTCCCTCACTGTAGGCTACCTTTAAAAGGCCTTTTAAAAAATGTATGTAGTTCTGTCTTTGAGTATTCTTGTCTATTGATGTTCTGTATTATGTCATTCTGTATTATGTTTCATGTTTTGTTTGGACCCTAGGAAGAGTAGCTGCTGCTTTTGCAACAGCTAATGGGGATCCTAATAAAATACCAAATACCAATAACCCCTTTTCTCCGCAATTAGTAGTTACAGTCTTGTCCAATTGCTGCAACTCCTGTACGAACTCAGGAGAGGCGAAGGTCGAGAGCCATGCGTCCTCCGAAACACGACCCTGCCAAACCGCACTGCTTCTTGACACACTGTTCGCTTAACCCGGAAGCCAGCCGCAACAATGTGTAGGAGGAAACACTGTATAACTGGTGACCGTGCAGCGTGCATGCCCCCAGCCCACCACAAGAGTCGCTTGAGCGCGACGGGACAAAGACATCCCAGCTGGTCAAATCCTCCCCTAACCTGGACAACGCTTGGCCAATTGTACGCCGTCTCATGGGCCTCCAGGTCGCGGCCGGCTGCGACATAGCCCGGGATCGAACCCGGGTCTGTAGTGATGCCTCAAGCACAGCGATCCAGTGCTTAAGACTGCTTGAGATGTTCCTTCAACTTGATGGGTCCACCTGTGGTCAATTCAATTGATTGGACATGATTTAGAAAGGCACAAACCTGTCTATATAAGGTCCCACAGCTAAAAGTGCATGTCAGAGCAAAAACCAAGCCATGCGATTGAAGATATTGTCTGTAGAGCTCCGAGACAGGATTTTGTCAAGGCACAGATCTGGGGAAGGGTACCAAAAAATGTCTGTAGCATTGAAGGTCCCCAAGAATACAGTGGCCGCTATCATTCTTAAATGGAGAATGGAGTCCATGGAGAATAAGAGCACCTCCTCCCAGCTGCACACTGCACTGAGGCTAGGAAACACTGTCACCACCGATAAATTACACTATAATGAAGAATTTCAATAAGCATTTTTCTACGGCTGGTCATGATTTCCACCTGTCTACCCCTGCCCCGGTCAACAGCCCTGCACCACCCCCCTGCTGGGCTAGACAATCTGGACCCTCTCTTTGTAAAATTATCTGCTGAAATTGTTGCAACCCCTATTACTAGCCTGTTCAACCTCTCTTTTGTATTGTCTGAGATTCCCAAAGATTGGAAAGCAACCGCAACTCTTCAAAAAGGGAGATACTCTAGACCCAAACTGCTACAGACCTATATCTATCCTACCCTGCCATTCTAAGGTCTTCGAAAGCCAAGTTAACAAACGGATTACCGACCATTTCGAATCCCACCGTACCTTCTCCGCTATGCAATCTGGTTTCAGAGCTGGTCATGGGTGCACCTCAGCCACGCTGAAGGTCCTAAACGATATCATAACCGCCATCGATAAGAGACAATACTGTGCTGCCGTATTCATCGACCTGGCCAAGGCTTTCGACTCAGTCAATCACCACATTCTTATCGGCAGACTAAACAGCCTACATCTCTGAGTTCAGTGTGTCAAATCAGAGGGCCTGTTGTCCGGACCTCTGGCAGTGGGGGTGCCACAGGGTTCAATTCTCTGGCCGACTCTCTTCTCGGTATACATCAATGATGTCGCTCTTGCTGCTGGTGATTCTCTGATCCACCTCTACGCAGACGACACCATTCTGTATACTTCTGGCCCTTCTTTGGACACTGTGTTAACTAACCTCCAGACGAGCTTCAATGCCATACAACTCTCCTTCCATTGCCTCCAACTGCTCTTAAATGCAAGTAAAACTAAAAGCATGCTCTTCAACAGATGGCTCCCCGCACCTGCACGCCCGTCCAGCATCACTACTCTGGACGGTTCTGACTTAGAATATGTGGACAACTACAAATACCTAGGTGTCTGGTTAGACTGTAAACTCTCCTTCCAGTCTCACATTAAACATCTCCAATCCAAAATCAAATCTAGAATCGGCTTCCTATTTCGCAACAAAGCATCCTTCACTCATGCTGCCAAACATACCCTTGTAAAACTGACCATCCTACTGATCCTCGACTTCGGCGATGTCATTTACAAAATAGCCTCCAACACTCAACAAATTGGATGCAGTCTATCACAGTGCCATTCGTTTTGTCACCAAAGCCCCATATTCTACCCACCACTGCGACCTGTACACTCTCATTTGCTGGCCCTCGCTTCATACTCGTCGCCAAACCCACTGGCTCCAGGTCATCTGCAAGTCTTTGCTAGGTAAAGCCCCACCTTATCTCAGTTCACTCATCACCATAGCAGCACCCACCTGTAGCACGCGCTCCAGCAGGTATATTTCACTGGTCACCCCCAAAGCCAATTCCTCCTTTGGCCGCCTTTCCTTCCAGCTCTCTGCTGCCAATGACTGGAACGAACTGCAAAAATCACTGAAGTTGGAGACACATATCTCCCTCACTAGCTTTAAGCTCCAGCTGTCAGAGCAGCTCACAGATCGCTGCACCTGTACATAGCCCATCTGTAAATAGCCCATCCAACTACCTCATCCCCATACTGTTATTTATTTATTTATCTTGCTCCTTTCACCCCAGTATCTCTACTTGCACTTTCATCTTCTGCACATCTACCATTCCAGTGTTTAATTGCTATATTGTAATTACTTTGCCACCATGGCCTATTTATTGCCATACCTCCCTTAACTTACCTCATTTGCACACAATGTATATAGACGTTTTTCTACTGAATTATATACTGTATGTTTGTTTATTCCATGTGTAACTCTGTGTTGTATGTGTCGAACTGCTTTGCTTTATCTTGGCCAAGTCGCAGTTGTAAATGAGAACTTGTTCTTAACTGGCCTACCTGGTTAAATAAAGGTGAAATACATTTTAAAAATTAAAAAAATGGAAGAAATATGGAATCACCAAGACTCTTCCAACAATTGGGGGAGAAGGGCCTTTGTCAGGGAGGTGGCCAAGAACCTGATGGTCACTCTGACAGAGCTCCAGAGTTCCTTTGTGGAGATGGGAGAACCTTCCAGAAAGACAATTGAATTTAATCAATTTTAGTATAAGGCTGTAACGTAACAAAATGTGGAAAAAGTCAAGGGGTCTGAATACTTTCCAAATGCACTGTATAGTGTAAGAAAAGCTGTTTATTCTGCTGCCCATTCTACTAATCATAGTTTCATCAAAGTGCAACATTCAGTTAAATGCAAACTTGCTGGACAAACATATTGCATATGATTTGGATAGTCTACATTTCCCGATGAGTGATTCCGAAATGTTGACATTGAATTATCTCAGAAACACTTCCCAGTGTTGATGATTTTGGGATAGATCTCTAATGACTAATCTTCCATTTATTCATGTAACGGGCTGCGTACAGGCGGCAGAGAAGTCAGGCGCAGGAGAGTTAAAACTGATTTACAACGGTGTCGTTTAATAAACATAAAACCACCATAAACAGAACAATCAATGAATGGGTCAAACAAAACCCGGTATCCACCAGCATAACGTACACAAGCACTACAAGAAACAATTCCAGACATGGGCATGGTGGGAACAGAGGGTTAACTTCTCTGGCCTAGGTGGGACGTGACCGTCCCACACTATTCAACAGCCAGTGAAATAGCATGGCGCGAAATACAAAACAGCAAAAATATCATAATTTCAATTTCTCAAACATACGACTATTTTACACCATTTTAAAGATACACTTCTCCTTAATGTAACCACATTGTCCGATTTCAAAAAAGGCTTTACAGCGAAAGCAAAACATTAGATTATGTTAGGAGAGTACATAGACAAAAATAACCACACAGCCATTTTCCAAGCAAGGATATATGTCACAAAAGCCCCAAACACAGCTAAATGAAGCACTAACCTTTGACGATCTTCACCAGATGACACTCCTAGGACATCATATTACACAATACATGTATGTTTTGTTCGATAAAGTTCATTTTTATATCCAAAAACAGCATTTTACATTGGTGCGTGATGTTCAGAAAATGTATTCCCAAATGTGCACGTCAATTTACAAAAATACTCATCATAAACGTTGACAAAATATATAACAATTATTTAAAGAATTATAGATAGACTACTCCTGGATGCAACCGCTGTATCAGAATTTAAAATAGCTTTACGGAGAAAGCACATTTTTCAATATTCTGAGTACATAGCTCGCCATCACAGCAAGCTATACAGACACCCGCCAAGTTCGGGGTCACCTAAACTCAGAATTAGTATTATAAATATTATTTTACCTTTGCTGATCTTCGTCAGAATGCACTCCCAGGACTGCTACTTCCACAAGAAATGTTGGTTTTGTTCGAAATAATCCATATTTATGTCCAAATACCTCAGTTTTGTTCGTGCGTACAGAGCACTATCCAAAGGCATAACGCGCGAGCGCGGTACCAGAGATGAAAAGTCTAAATGTTCCATTACCGTTCTTAGAAGCATGTCAAACACTGTTTAAAATCAATCTTTATGGTATTTTTAACGTAAAAATGCGATAATATTCCAACCGGACAATAGCATATTCATTCAAGAAGAAAAAGCAGGAACGGCACGCTCACGGGACCGAGCATATCCAATCCCTTTGTCCTCAGGCAGTCCACTGATTGACTGAGCTACTATTCTCTGCCCAGTGACAGGAGAATGCTGAAAGAACTTTCTGAAGGCTGTTGACAGCCAATGGAAGCCTTAGGAAGTGCAACGTGACCCCACAGACACTGTAGTTTCGATAGAGATTCAAAAGAATAACTACAATTCTCAGACTTTCCACTTCCTGGTTGGATTTTTCTCAGGTTTTTGCCTGCCATATGAGTTGTTATACTCACAGACACCATTTAAACAGTTTTAGAAACTTCAGAGTGTTTTCTATCAAAATCTACTAATAATATGCATATTCTAGTTTCTGGGCCAGAGTAGTAACCAGTTTAATTTGGGTACGTTTTTCATCCGGCCGTGAAAATACTGCCCCCTATACTTTAAGAAGTTAAATACACAACATGTAATTGATGGAATTGAAACCAGGTGTGAGGGAAGACAAGACAAAACCAATGGAAAATTAAAGGTGGATCGGCAATGGCTAGAAGGCCGGTGACTTCGACCGCCAAACGCCGCCCGAACTAGGAGAGGGGCCGACTTCGGCGGAAGTTGTGACAGTACCCTCCCCCTTGACACGCGGCTTGAGCAGCGCGCCGACACCGGCCTCGGGGACGAGCCTGAGGGCGAGGCGCAGGGCGATCCGGACGAAGACGGTGGAACTCCTGCAGCATTGAAAGGTCCAACACATCCTCGACCGGAACCCAGCACCTCTCCTCCAGACCGTACCCCTCCCACTCCATGAAATACTGAAGGCCCCATCGCCTGGCGCCTCGAATCCAGTATAGAGCGAACGGAGAACGCCGGGCCGGCCCCCCCCCCCCAATGTCCAGAGGGGGCGGAGGAACCTCCCGCACCTTAGACTCCTGGAGCGGACCAGCCACCACCGGCCTGAGAAGAGACACATGGAACGAGGGGTTAATACGGTAATTGGGTGGAAGTTGTAACCTATAACAAACCTCATTCACTCTCCTCAGGACTTTAAATGGCCCCACAAACCGCACTGGAAGGGAGAGAGGTTAGTGGAGGAGTGGCGAAGCGAGTTCTGTGCCATCTCAGCCCAGGGCATGAACGCCATCCCACTCCCCCGGCCGGTCCTGGCAATAGGACCGCAGAAACCTGCCCACATCCTGGTTTACTCTCTCCACCTGCCCATTACTCTCGGGGTGAAACCCTGAAGTAAGGCTGATCGAGACCCCCAGATGTTCCATGAATGCCTTCCAGACCCTAGACGTGAACTGGGGACCTCGATCAGACAATATATCCTCAGGCACCCCGTAGTGCCGGAAGACGTGCGTAAACAAGGCCTCCGCAGTCTGTAGGGCCGTAGGGAGACCGGGCAGAGGGAGGAGACGACAGGACTTTGAGAAACAATCCACAATGACCAGGATCGCGGTGTTACCCTGTGAGAGTGGAAGATCAGTCAGAAAATCCACTGACAGGTGCGACCAAGGCCGTTGTGGAACGGGTAAGGGGTGTAGCTTACCTATGGGCAGGTGCCTAGGAGCCTTACACTGGGCACACACTGAGCAGGAGGAAACATAAACCCTCACGTCCTTAGCCAAGGTAGGCCACCGGTACCTTCCGCTCAAACAGCGCACTGTCCAACTGATCCCAGGATGACCAGAGGAGGGTGACGTGTGGGCCCAATAGATCAACCGGTCACAAACAGCAGACGGGACGTACAGACGCCCAGCGGGACACTGGACGGGAGCGGGCTCTGCACGTAACGCCTGCTCAATGTCCGTGTCCAGCTCCCACACTACCGGCGCCACCAGGCAGGAGGCGGGGAGTATGGGAGTGGGATCCATGGGCCACTCCTCTGTGTCATACAGCAGAGACAATGCGTCTGCCTTCACATTCTGTGAGCCTGGTCTGTAGGAAAGGGTAAACACAAAACGGATGAAAAACATGGCCCACCTTGCCTGGCGAGGGTTCAGTCTCCTCGCCGCCCGAATGTACTCCAGATTACGGTGGTCAATCCAGATGAGAAAAGGGTGTCTAGCCCCCTTAAGCCAATGTCTCCACGCCTTCAAGGCCTTGACGACAGCCAACAGCTCCGGTCCCCCACGTCATAGTTTCGCTCCGACGGGATGAGCTTCTTCGAAAAGAAGGCACAGGGGCGGAGCTTCGGTGGCGTACCCGAGGGCTGAGAGCACAGCTCCTATCACAGCCTCGGACACGTCCACCTCTACTATGAACGCTAAAGAGGGATCCGGATGGGCCAGCACGGGATCCGAGGTAAAGAGAGCCCTCAGGTGACTAAAAGCCCTGTCCGACCTCAGCTGACCACTGCAAGCGCACCGGGCCCCCCTTCAGCAGTGAGGTAATTGGAGCCGCTACCTGACCAAAACCCCGGATAAACCTCCGGTAGTAGTTGGCAAACCCTAAGAACCGCTGCACCTCCTTTACCGTGGTGTGAGTCGGCCAATTACGCACGGCTGAAATGTGGTCACTCTCCATCTCCACCCCTGAGGTGGAAATGCGATACCCTAGGAAGGAGACGGACTGCTGGAAGAACAGGCATTTCTCAGCCTTGACGTACAGGTCATGCTCCAACAGGCGACCAAGCACCCTGCGCACCAGGAAAACATGCTCGGCGAGTGTAGCGGAGTATATCAAAATGTCATCAATATACACCACTACACCCTGCCCGTGCAGGTCCCTGAAAATCTTGTCTACAAAGGCTTGGAAGACTGATGGTGCATTCATCAACCCGTACGGTATGACGAGGTACTCATAGTGCCCTGGGGTGGTACTGAAAGCCGTTTTCCACTCGTCTACCTCCCGGATACGCACCAGGTTGTAAGCGCTCCTGAGATCTAGTTTGGTGAAGAAGCGCGACCCGTGCATTGACTCAATCGCTGTTGCTATGAGTGGTAGCGGGTAACTATACTTCACAGTGATCTGGTTCAGACCCCGATAGTCAATACACGGCGCAGCCCTCCCTCCTTCTTCTTCACAAAAAATAAACTCGAGGAGGCGGGTGAAGTGGAGGACCGAATGTACCCCTGACACAGGGATTCGGAGACATATGTTTCCATAGTCTCCGTCTCCGCCTGTGAGAGAGGATACACGTGACTCCTGAGAAGTGCAGCGTCTACTAGGAGATTTATCGCACAATCGCCCCGTCGATGGGGTGGTAATTGAGTCGCCTGAAGGCGAGAGCCAAATCGGCATATTCAGGGGGAATGGAGACCTGGTCTGAACTCTCCACCGTAGTAGCACCAGCGGAAACCCCTAAACACCTCCCCGAGCACTCTCGCGACCACCCTGTGAGAGCCCTCTGTGGCCAAGAAACAGTGGGGTTATGACAAGTTAACCAGGGTAGGCCTAGCACCACGGGAAACGCAGGAAAGTCAATAAGGAAGAGACTAATTCTCTCCTTGTGACCCCCCTGCATCACCATGCCCAGAGGAGCAGTGACCTCCATAATCAACCCTGGCCCTAATGGTCGAGTGTCTAAGGTGTGAACGGGGGAAGGGCACAGCCACGGGAACAATGGGGATCCCTAAACTATGGGCGAACGCTCTATCAATAAAATTCCCAGCCGCGCCTGAATCGACGAGCGCCTTATGCTGGGAATGCGGGGAAAACTCAGGGAAAGTGACATACACAAACATATGTGCAACAGAGGGCTCTGGGTGAGAATGGTGCCGGCTCACCTGGGGTGACGCCAGAGCGCCCTGCCTGCTGCCTCGATACCTAGAGGAACCAACCCGGCACCGACCGGCAGTGTGACCTCTGCGGCCACAGATGGTGCACGAGCTGGAACCCCCTCCGGTCTCCCTGCACACCTCCCCTCCCAGCTCCATGGGTATTGTAGAAGGGGGTGCGTGGGGATGGAACCAACAGACCCCGATCTGAACGTCCGCGGGTAGCCAGCAGGTTGTCCAGCCGGATTGACAGGTCCACAAGCTGGTCGAACGTGAGGGTGGTGTCTCTGCAGGCCAACTCCCGACGGACGTCCTCGCGCAGACTGCAGCGATACTGGTTGATCAAGGCCCTGTCGTTCCATCCCGTGCCGGCAGCCAGGGTCCGAAACTCCAAGGCGAACTCTTGTGCGCTCCTCGTCCCCTGCCTCAGATGGATGAGGCGTGGGTAAACTCCTCAAATTGGTCCAACGCCGTATCTCCCTCTCTCCACACGGCGTTGGCCCACTCCAGGGCTTTCCCAGTGAGGCACGAGACGAGGGTGGACACCCTCTCACGGCCCGAAGGAGCCGGGTGGACGGTTGCCAGGTACAAGTCCAGTTGTAATAGGAACCCCTGGCAGTTCGCAATCGTCCCATCGTATTCCTGGGGCAGAGAGAGGCGAATCCCACTGGGACCAGGAGAAGGAGGAGTGCTTAGTGGAGACCCTGGTTGTGCTGGTGGAGGCGATGGGAGAACTACCTATCTCTCCCTGCGGTCCATTGTCTGGACAACGCGGTCCATGGCAGTGCCAAGATGGTGGAGCATTGCTTCATGCTCCCGAACACACTCTTCCACCCCTATGCCCGGGGTACCTGCTCCTGCTGACTCCATAGGTTTGGTCCAGAATTCTGTAACGGGATGCGTACTGGCGGCAGAGAAGTCAGGCGCAGTAGAGCGAAAAGTAATTTACAACGGTGTCGTTTAATAAACATAAAACCACCGTAAACAGAACAATCAATGACTGGGTCAAACAAAACCTGGTGTCCACCAGCATAACGTACACAAGCACTACAAGAAACAATTCCGGACAAGGACATGGGGGGAACAGAGGGTTAAATACACAACATGTAATTGATAGAATTGAAACCAGGTGTGAGGGAAGACAAGACAAAACCAATGGAAAATGAAATGTGGATCGGAGATGGCTAGAAGGCCGGTGACTTCGAACTTGCGTGACACAGATACCATTCTACAATACCAAATGAGTATGGATTTCTCTAGAAGCAGTGACAATGATTGGATCAATAACAGACGTTCAACAAGTGCTACTTGGCTTCAACAAGTCGTGACAGGGCTTTGATGAATCTGCTGCTTCTTTTCAATCATCTCAATTTATAATATTTTTTTGGGTGGGGGGCCTCCGTTTATACAGGCAGCCTAATTCTGATATGTTTCCACTAATTGGTCTTTGAAAAATCTGGGCCTCGTTTCCCAGAGCATTTGTAGTGTTAAGATCATCGTTAGAACCATCTTACGATGTATCTTTAGTAGCCTAGCCGATCTGTTGCCCAGAGCCTTCGTTAGTAATGTTGCTCTTAAGAACGAACCTTTGCACATCTACAAGTGATACAGACAAGTCGAAGAGCAGTCAAAGTGCATCGTTGGGTGTTTTTTGCCCTCCGCGTCAATTTATTCACAGAAGTTCTCCGCTAAACATAGGCTACCTAGCCTAAACCTAAACATCTTTATTCTATCTGTCTGACCGACCGCTGATAACTTCAGAACGAAGTTGACTACAAATACAACGTTGCCAAAGTATTTACAATTGTTACAAACAAGTGAAAGATAAAACAATGCATCAAATGAAAACCAAGATGACTGCATTACAATACAAATGGGCTACATGGGCGTCGGCTATATATTTCAATTATATCTGTAATTTTTGCCTCAATATTTTTAATGCTGTGACAATATGTGCTCAATGATGTGCCCAACTTGTGATTTAGTAGTTTATTATTTGTGTAAGCATAATAAGCCTCAATATTTTCAGCCATTGGTGGTAATATCTCTCTAGGAGCTGATCCGTCGTCAGTACTGTAGAATAATTCGAATGTTAAGGTAAGATTTGAGTGAAGGCTGATCCTGAGAGAAGCGTTGCTTTTCTGTCGATACTATCAGTAGGGTCTAACGACTCACTTAGCGAAGGTTCACTCTACATGCTTGTTTGTAAAACACTTAAAATGTTGGCTCGTAATTAACGATGCAACAGCTACGATCATGGTAATGCTCATGTTACATCGCAACTGGGAAACGAGGAGCAGAATTGGGCTGCCTGCAAACTCCACTCAGTCCTGGATGTGCAATACATATTGGCCCGGTTTCCCGATTGCAATGGAATTTAGGCTTACAAGTGTTTAAAAGATGCATCTTTCCTACAACGGCCAAAGATGTAACGCACATCATGAAATATAAGCAAAAATGATAGACAGCTAAATTGAATTAACATAACATTGATTTCAATATCATTCAAATATATAGGTCTATGTAGCCTATACTGTATTTATCTTTTAATACAGTCTTCTCGGTTTTCATTTGAAGTCAGTATATCCTTCGTTTGTCAGGCAAAGAAATGACCAACGTTGTACTTGTAGTCACTGTCACATTCGTTCTGAAGTTGTAGGTGTTCACTTAAAGACAGATAAACATATTGATTTTTTGGTTAGCGGAGATCTTATGTGTATAAAGTTACGCGGAAGGGCAAAAAAGCATCTAACGGGGTACTTAGCTGTTTTACTAGTGGTCTGAGCAGACGTTAAATAACGAGCGTTTTCAAGAGCAACTATAGCAACGATGGTTTTAGGAAAGAGCTAGGAGATTTAACGATGCTCCCAGGGTTCTAAAGATGAATTTAGCCTTAAGATGCTTTTGGCAAACCGGGACCTGATGTTTTGGATTGAATTGCATTTCAAAATCGCATTTCCCATTTGAAAGTATAGACCTTTACATTTTGATGATCATAATGCTGATATTGACTAACTCTAATTGCATATAAATATTTTTAATTATACAATATATGAATATATCATCATAGCGTGATGTCCACGCAGTAAAAATGCTGTGAAATCGATACCTTGATTGTTGTTGGCTTTTTATTCGACCACTGCACGCTATGATTATGGACTAATTCGTTTTTTGGGGGGGGGGTCCCCATTCTAGGCATAAACTGAGATTCTATATTCTACAAAAATAATGTAAAAAGGTCAATTCCCCTCTCCTAAATAATTACAAAATGCAGCAGAATATATTATTTTCTCCTCTTTTATCTATTAAATGAGACCTGCATAGGCCCCTCTGAGTTTGATTTTAGGAGGACTGGTCTAATAAGAAACCGTTGGCCTTTTACCTAACGTGCTTTTATACTGTATTTATTTTGATTTTCTGTATGTGTGGATTGGTGAATTTAATGGCAATTCTGACAAACACATAGCATAGGCCTATTTTCAGTTGGTAAAATGTGGATTTTCCTCGCCTGATTTGCTGACACCCAAAGGGGTCTTTTGTAAAGCTTTAAAAACGTATTCCTTTATAACAGACAATTTTAGTGGGAATGTGAATGTTGGTGACTGGGGGAGTCTTGGAAAGCGGCTCCGTGTGAACTGGACAGTTCCGTCAGTGAAATGTTGGATTATCCTCCCTGCAAAACGGGATTAACATTGCTTTCCCAGTCTGCACATTCCTGCTTCTGACACTTCAAATAGTATGTGTGTGTGTGTGTGTGTGTGTGCGTGTATGCTTGTGCGTATGTGTGTGTGCACCTTGGCTTGAATTCAAATATCATTGTTGTTGAGTAATAGACCTGTTCATCATGTTTTATGTAATATGTGTTGTTTTCTCTAAAACTCAGATGTGTTGACAGAACAAAATGACAATATCAAGGCTATTGATGAATAACTAGAAAGAAAACAACATGGTTTTAAGAAGTTAAACAGGCGACACTGGGGAATCAGTTCAAACGTTCTTTATTTTGTGTTTAGCCTTTTCATAGCAGTTTGGCATAACAACATTGAGCTGTATTTGGTCATTGATGGACACTGATGTTTCAGGCAACTTTGCTGCTCATTGACTCGGCCACTCACACTGTTTGCAAACTCCCTATTTCAACTAATATTTCATCGTAATAATTTATCATACTTAAACATTTTTAAAAAACGATTCAATTCACAGCTGGGTGATCGCAGATGCGAAACTCGGAATTGCATACGGGTACAAGGAATCACAGTCTCAAAAAGCTAACACAAATAGAAAATGCCAAAACACTTAGGGGACATTTATGAGCACACGCATACTGGTTGATTGTCTGTTGGAACTAGTGTCTTATAAACATTTTTCATAAATTAAATAGTGCATCCAGGTTCGCCTCACAGGCGCGCACACGCACGCACACACGCACACAATGCTTTGATCAAAGGGCCCCTTTAGTTTGCCAACCAAGAGGAGAGGATCGGGGAGTCGTAAGAAGCTTATGGAAAGCTGACCCATTCCACGCGCTTAGCCAAGGATTGCAGCTTCTCTTGATCATTTTCTTCTTGGGCAACAACACTTTTGTTCCATGTCCTTGATCAAAGTTAAAGAGAGTTCACTGAATTTTCAATAAGTTAACTCAGCAGTTGTTACGCTGTCAGACAGACGAAGCGGCAGCTCCTCTCCTCTCACACTGCTGCTGTTCGGGGTAATAGTTTGATGCCCAGGACCAGCCATTGGAAAACGATGCCTTTCGCCGACTCATTCCCTGCCAACCTATCTGGCCCACCGGATTGACTGACGTTTATTTCACCACATTGTGAAAATATAATGTCACTCAATCATTCTTCTCACAACACCTGAAATTTCCACGAGGACTGGTCTTTGTAATCCAAACAGTCTGTGTTGAAGTTGAGTTTCCAGGCCGCGGCCTGGTCCTTGTAATCCAGGCAGTCTGTGGGACCACTGAAGCTCAGTCCCGCTGCCCCATACCCTGGCGTGGAGAGGGACGAAGGCGGGCTCAGGTGGCTGGAAACCCCGTTGCTGCCCATGGGGCTCATGGTGGAGCCCGCCGCGGAGAGCTGGTGGTGCATAGGCGCCAAGTAAGATCCGCAGTCCATCCCGCTGAAATACGATGAGGATCCGGTGTAGCCTTGGCTGTATCCGGACGCCTGGGTGTAGGTCATCGGGTAAGACCGTTGCATACAAGAGGAGGAGGTAGAGAGTGGGTCAGAGAGCGGGGAGATGGAGGCCGGGCTCCAGATGGACACCGGGGCAGTACTGCTGCTTACGAGCGGGATTGAGGTGCTGGGGGGCGGTGTGAACTGGCCGCTGGCACCGCTCTCGGAGCTGGCTTCTCTCATTGGGGAACTTCTCTTTTTGACGGGTTTGGTCTTGCTCTGCGCGCCGCTCTGGGACTGTTGTGCCTGCTGGCGACACTTCGCCCTTCGGTTTTTAAACCATACCTGGAAGAATAATTAATGTGTTGAATTGTAGTAATAAAATGGAGAGGATGCTCAGACAGTTTATTTATCACCCCATGAACGCTAAAAAATGTGTTGTAGCGTTTTATTCATGTTTAATTTCAATACAGTTTGCCATAGTGGATGCAAAAGAAGAGGCTCGTAGGACTATCCACTGGGGGATGAACACTCCATCAATTATCAGAGTGGAGAAGACACGCTCTGAAGTGCGTTCTGGGTGCTTGACTACTCAAGTTGAAATTAACAAGCTGTGTAAGTGGCCTTGACTCAAAACCCGGATGAACGTGTGTTTACTCAAAAGCCTAGGGACTCACCTGAACACGAGACTCAGGTAAATTGATCTTCAGAGCCACCTCCTCGCGCATAAAGATGTCTGGGTAGCGGGTCTTGGCGAACAAGTTCTCCAGAATGTCCAGCTGGGCGCGCGTAAAGGTCGTCCTCTCGCGCCTCTGTTTACGAGGGGCGCCTGTGTGAGAAAAGGTCTGTTCGTTAAGTCAACATTAAGTAGCCTACTTTACAAATACAAACAGGTTATTGCTTTAGGAGAAAAACATTGTTTTATCCTACATGGGCTAATCAATGTGGCTTGTCAACTGTAGGCTATCCAATAGGCCTAAAGTTGCAATTTTGATCATGGGCAGTTAGGCAATGTTTAGATGGATAAATCGTTTTTCGGTTGATATTTCAGACAGGAATATTTTTCTTTGCTCAGATCTCTTTTTTCAAACGTTTCCAAGACATGATTCTTGTTAGTTAAGGATCATTAATAATTGACATGTAGTACACCCCACGAGAACCAGAAGAATATTGTAGCGTTTAATGTACAACATTATCCCCTCGTAGTTTAGATAATTCACTACAGACATAAGCAAGATGAGAATGTTTATAAAGCCAATGGCAAATTATATCGAAAACACAACTTTGAATAAATTATAATTCCAAGTCTACAGTAGTATATATTTGTAACTTGTTTTTATCTTATCGTTATCAGTTCATTTAATCATCATTTCGTAAGAAATAGACGAGACAATAAACAAATCAAATCTATGCAATAGGCCTAAGCCATTTGAGGTGATTTCATTATTTCATGGTTATTTGTGTAAGAAATGTCTTCCATGACCTCACCTGGATAGCCGATAGACGGGTGGAGCAGGTCCATTCCGGAGGCAGACAAACTCAGACCGTTGACTGTGTACTGCGGCTGCTTCAGATAAGACATCATTCTAGCCTCCGATCGAAGGGCAAAGTTGCAGAGAATTTTGAAAACAAAAATGCGTTGAAAAGTACCCTTTTTAGTTTAGTCCTCAAGTGTTGGATTCTTCTCAATTCTTCTGCCGAAACCTGAACAGAACACAACAGGAAAGAGAGAGAGTGTGGTTTTGGTTAAAGGATAAGTCCTTGGTTATTCGTTGGAGGCGTTACGCGCTCTTTACGCAGCGAGGTGAATTTAAAAAATGAGCGTCGTCCTGCACCGCCAGCGCTCTTAAAGCAGATCGGAGACCCCCAGCTGTCCTTGTGGACTGAGGATCCTCTGTCTGTCTTACAAACGTTTGCGCCACTACCCCCCACCCCTCACACACACACACCACCATCACCACCACATCCCACCAGCACCAAAAACATCCCATCATTTCAGCACGCCTTCTTCGAGAACAAAAACATTGTCGTTAAAATGCGCACACACATTGGGCCCCAACAAGGCAAGGCGCACCATTAGCATAGTACCCACAGGTTAGCATCAGCTAATTGTCTCCAGTATAGACGGCATGATTGGGGGCCATTTGCAAAGACAAAGCCCACTGTTGACCAGATAAATAATGCTGATGACAAAAGAGCCGTTGGCGACAAAAAAAAGAGAGACAATACTGTAAACCCAGCGCTCTACATATTCAGGCAATTAAACTACCACAGCATCTTACATTCTATCTATAGAATGTGTCTGCTGAAAGGGCGAAATCCCTTCTACATTTAAATGTGAACGTCAATTTAGCAAAATTACGAGAAACTTGGGGAAACTGTTCCATAATTGTAATTCGAGCCGACATTATTGACACTCCCTGGGCGATTTCTACCTAATTAATAGCTCCCGGTAATTAGATTTAAGTGATGAGACTATCGAAGAGTGTTGATTAGCAAAAAACACTTTATCTTAATCTAAGCAAACAAGCACTTGCTCCGCAACTAAGAACCGATCACATTTCTCTCATTCGGTGGAGAGTCTCTTTTTAGAGAGAGTTCTTTCCTATAATAAAACAATATTCTACACTAAATGAAAATGTTCCCTTCATAAATTCAACAACATCGTATTTGATATTAAATGTAGCCTACACTGGTAGGTCTAATAAGCCCTCAATAATCCTTATGTACATTTGTTAGGAAGAACCAACAATCTAGCCATCAATCACCCAGAAAGGAAACAATGTATTTTCCCACTATCCACTTGAATGGTGTTGAAACAAACATTATGTGGGTAGTAATTATTAGACTATCTGCCTAATAATATAGCCCAGGCCTATACAGTTTGGCCCCAAACGGCGAACAATATTTCCAAGCGTCATATTGATCTAGTACACTTGTATTGTACATTTCAAAGAGACCTACATTGAAATTACATTTAAAGTTTGGCCTATAAAAAACTACAAATACAAAAACACAAACACAGGATCGCACGGTGTAGTGTATTACAATGTAACAATACCTAAGGATGCATGTCTGTTTATTTATGAAAGGATAGGCTTATAAAACGTTTTGCCAATCATTTAGCAAATCATAAATTGTTACATTCAAGTTGATAGTTGGAATGTTTCGTTGTAGCCTATGGTCCTTTAGATTGGAACCAATCTGCTCCTACCTGTAGAATCGAAGTTGCAACTGCGAGTTCCCTCCTCCTCTCGTGCACGTATCCCAATAGGAGACTTCATACGTTTTTATATGTAACGGCCACCGGTCTCAATCTGTCACTTTTTTTCACCCAGACCCATCTACCGGTTGCTCCACATCAGTTCAATAATAATTACCCTGTCCGAGAATTAATTATTATTGCCCACAAGTTAAAAAAAAAAAAAATCCAAAAGTTTTTTAAAAAGAAATTAACGAGATAATCCGTACGGCACGCGCTGCCCTGATTACAGGACGCTAGCCGCGACTCCGAGCGCTCCGCATTCGGGCTGATTAATTTTCTGCGTCACGAAAATAAAACAAAGACTGGCATTGTATTTATTAAGCCAGCTGACTGCCAGACAACCTCCCCCAACCTCACTCACTTTCCCAAACTGATACAGGCTGCATCATAATAACAACAACAATAATAATAGGCTAATAATAATATGAAATATAGGCCTAATATAATAATAATAATTATAATAATAATAATAATAATATGCGAATATAAGAAGAAGAAGAAGAAGAATCTTATTATCATTAAGTTAACAGCGTGACATTTAAAAATATCTATATTTTAACTGCAAATGCAGTGTTTTCAACAGTTCAGTTGGGCTTTCCCAGCAGGCAACAAACTATAAAACCATCACTGAGTGGACATTCTTCTCAATCAACATCCATAAACAACATTTTCGTCTTGATGAATATGGGTTACAGCATGCTCTGAGTTCTCCTTCTGCAGCCCATTATGCTAGTGGCTGTATTGCCTCCAGTGTAGCCGCCATGGCCAGAGAGCAAGAGAGGTGAGGGGTGGGAAAAGTTTATTTTTAAACACGCCTCCACAATTATCGTTCAATGCGGAGGTATTTCCATCACAAAGAGCACTTGGTACTATTGAAAGATCAGAAATTACACGATAGAGATACGCAGGCCTATATAAGATGCTTGGAAATTACTAGCACGGTTAGCACAAATAAGATGGGCCGAAGAATGCAAAAGAGGAAAAGAGGATTGATAAAACAGAGATAGCCAATACAGTTCTATGGATGGATGAAATGGAAATAACTGTATAGAATGTTACTCTGGAAAACAGAATATGTCCTTATTAATCATTCTCTGGGCAATATATTGCTTAATATTTAGATGATATGCTACAGAGCGAATGCTGATCATTTTAACCAGAGGGAGATTTGCTAAATAACCCTGACAGCTAATGGAATAAGCGAGGAAAATTATGTGGAGTGATGTTGAACGTTTCCATTCGACGTTGGTCTCCTGAAATAGGCTACCAATGGGCTGATTAAAACATGTATTTTGGCTTTGTTGTGACTGTCCTCACCACTGTCCTCACCGCAGCCCATAACATGTCATGGTTATCAGTGTCATTAAAAATACCACCTCGGTCTCCTGAGCTCGTGGCCCCAATGAACGAGCGCACCGCTGCGCCTCTATCTTCGTGGCAAAGGTGAGGATGACTAGCGAATAGCAATCAAACTATTAATAATAGCAATAACGTTACACACAAATTAACCAGTCCCGCTGTACATTAGGGCAAAGAGCATTACTCGAGTTATTGTCGTTCGTGATTTTTAGCCTAATCGGTTTCGTTTTGTTGTTTTTCTTCTGTTTTATTTAAACTAGTTTGAACCCCAAAAATATTTTATAGATAATGTTAGCTAAATTATTATTGTTATGCAAGCATACATATTTGTTAGTCGACTGCACTGATTTATAAGTGGTGAAGTTCTAGCCAGGCCTCGCCGCGAGGAAGGAGAATATACATTCTTGGGGACATGACTGTCACGGTTTGGTAAATGTAACCCTCTCAGGGAGATTTAAAATCTCTGGCACACGCAGCACCCCTCATCGCTCTCTCTCTCTCTCTCTCTCTCTCTCTCTCGCGCTCTTTCAAACAACACCCTTCTCGCACATATTCACACATCATGTGCCTGCTATTCCCTCAGAAATAATATCCTTCATCCTATTTTATAAAAAAAAAGTATAAATAATTCCCTTTCCAGTCAAAATATATATTTTCTTGCTCACTGTCATTTTAGCTTTTTAAATTTCGAGAGAGAAAAACCTATTTTGGGATATTTCAATAGGCTTTTTCAAGAACGAATTCACACAGCTTATCTGTGAATACAACCGCTACTTTTGTTTCCCTTCACCCACGCCCCCCCCCCCCCCCCCCACTCCTCCCTTTTCCCTCCCCCTCTCCCATTTTTGTCCTAGGGGACAGGTTGCGTTTTGGTGGGGATTAGCGTCTGAATTTGATTAGCCAGCAAGCTAATTGTTACCAGTGCTCTTTTCACTGTCTAGTTGTCACTGCATTGGTAGCAGCCTACGTTTAGGTGCAACATTTTCTGCAAAATAATAGCCTTAGTCTACTCGTAATTTCTCTATCTCTTTTTTAAGCGCCTATCGGCCTACTCCTTAAATGTGCAATTTAATCGTGGTTTATTGAATGATGCCTGAATAACTTTATGTGAAAACTGAAAACTAAGTAGTGTTATTATACCAGTTAGCCGGTGTTTATGACCATCTGCTATATGAATAAATGCAGTAAACTAAATCAATGGAGGTCAGGCCCCTGAACCAGTCTGGTTTGCAAGAGTGTGGTCTCTAGAAACTAAACATTAGGCTGTAGGCCTCAAATTCAAGCTTTCAAACGCTTTCAATTTCAAGTGAAATATGGAATGCTATTCAATTTATTATCGCCTATAGTCCTTCGCCTTCATTATATTTTGAAGAGAACCCTAAATGATTAAATAAACAACTAATATCTCTAATATTTCGTTTCCCATGTCTCTCAGATGAGTGAAGCCATATTGCTCGTGGCTCACGCTGTCGCCTTTCATCTCGAGCTCTGATACATAATTCATCGGTAAATATCGCATAGCCCCGGGGAGCGCTCGAGCTAAACGGGGCTCTGATTGTAAAAGGTGAACGCGCTTGTTAACGTCTGTGGCAATATGCCCTCCCTCTGACTCCCGTCCAATTGAAGGAGTCACGGTTTCTCCTGCTGCTAGGGAGAACGAATTGGGGACTTTAAGAGTCGTGGGACTGGGGATGGCTCAAAGTAAAGCTCCATACATGCATGATAGGGTCCCAGTCAACTGTATCTAATGTATTACTGCTATTATTATAATAATAATATACTAATAACAGTGTTATTACTCATCACTATAAATACATTTATCAATATATTGTGGTCTTATATGGTTTGAAGAACACATTCAATATATTGTATACTAAATCCATATCAATGATGTCATAGTTCAGTTCAATGTCATTCAGCTGTCCAGCTCGAGGTCAGATCAATGTCTTGGCCTACTCACTCACCCCATCTGTCACACACACACACACACACACACACACACACACACACACACACACACACACACACACACACACACACACACACACACACACACACACACCACACACACACACACACACACACACCATCTGCACCATACAGCTACAATGTTATGACTTTATTGATTAACATGTTGGCGACATAAAAGTATTCAAAGTATTGATAGGACGGCATAAATATTGAGTCGTCATTACTTGACAATACAGCAGGTGGTTACATTCAAACGCAGTAGTTATGAAGCTTTAGTATCTGTTACTCATCCCGTTTCCAGCTTCTGATTGACTCATTCTATCATTGTCCTCTTCACTGCCACTCAGGTAAGCTCAGGTGAGAATGTATTCATTCCTGGTTCCTACCATTAAGACTGTTCTTACATTGTCAACTTACCTAGCAAAAGTAGAAAAGTCATCCATCTTTTCTCCCCTTTGCAGTCTCCCTAACTACAGGGGTGGAGTCAGATGATTGACAGATAGGCCCAAGGGACTAATTCAAACTACTAGCAATTACTTCTACTATTATTAGGTGATTAGTTGGGAGATCTTATAGCCACAACATTACTCAAAATACAGAAAAATACATATATTAAGAAGATAACTATATATACATAATAAACATCATCCATACGAGTGTCTGTGGGAGGTTGGAATACCTCGTCCTGCTGGTACCTCGTTAACCTCCCAGGGCTTGTGGGTAGTGTTATGCCCACGAGAGGCCTTAAACCTGGGCAGTAGTTTTCAGGTTCTGGTCCCTGGAGGGCCAGGACCCCCAGAGTGAGAGGGAGGGGGAGGGATGGAGGAGGGCCAAACAAAACACACCCTGATATCCTGACAGCAAACAGCCCTACTGACGCTTAGCATCTGGAGGCAATGACCCCCCCACCCCCACGCACACACACACACACACACACACACACACACACACACACACACACACACCGCGCGCGCGCACACACACACACACACACGCACGCACGCACGCACGCACACGCACACACACACACACACACACACACACACACACACACACACACACACACAGGTTTTATTGTTTGACACAAACTTAGAGTTGCATGTAGCTCAAGTGTCTATGAAAATTATATGAAGTTCTATGAAATTTGTATTTGCAGGTCATGGAAAAGGCTTGAATTTTAGCTTTATTTTATTATATTATTTTATGTCACTCTCAAATGGATGGTGAGCTAGCAGCTAAAGTCCAAATAAACAGCTTTATAATTAGGCTAATATAGCATCATTTGTGTTTTCATTTAGGATTAAAAACAGAGGGAAAGAGAATAAAAGAGAAACAAAAACAGATGAACAAAGTTAGAAAAAGAGCAGGGGTGGAAAACAAAGATGGAGAGAGGGAGGAGGAGGAGTGTAAAGTTAATCCAGGCTGAATCGTTGGGTCTGGCTGCAGGAGTGACACTGAAAACACTTTTTGTTTCTTTTCTTTCTTTTCTCTCCAAATTTGCTCTCCCCTTTCCCTCTCTTGTCTCTTCCTCCTGTGCCCCTCACCATTTCTCGGCCTCCTTATCCTTTTTAATTAGAGGGGCTATTCTGCAGCATGGAAGGCCCTAATCCCTACTGACCAACAATGCAAAAAGGCAGCCTTTGAACAGCCGAACTACCCCCCCACACACACACACACACACACACACACACACACACACACACACACACACACACACACACACACACACACACACACACACACACACACACACACACACACACACACACACACACACACACACCACATCCACCACTCGAAACACTACCCAAACATTCAAGGCTCCCACCATTGGGAAAACCAGACTTTACTCTTTTTCCAACTGTTCGGCCGAAGCGCAGAGGGGACCCAGTGCAAACTGAAAGTCTTTGAAAGATGTCTGAGTTTATTGCGAGATCCTCCAAGAGTTGGTTGGATCACTCCAACAACAAGGCAGAGGTCAGAACTAGATAATTCATTAAGGAAAAATGTTTCCAATAATTTTGGGCACTATTATATCAAGTTTCTTCACTGGCAATACGTTTAGCTTTCTGTAACTACCAAGATAATATTCCAAATTTAGTATAACTCTATTGTAAAAATAATTCTGAAAACGATCAAACATCACTGGTTTTTACAGCAAAGACATAGAGCTAGCAAAAGAAAGGAAGTTAACGAGGGGTCAAGCAAGTGCATATGTATGCAGAGGGAAAGAAAGAAAGAGAAATTGTGATGAAAAATAAAACTGACCCAGGAAGCCCTTTGCTGTTTTAATAGAGAAGTAGAAAAGGGTTAGAGGGCAAATGATGTAGAGAAATGCTAGTTCACATCAGGCCTCATTTACATACACATTAACATCTCTTATTGTGATCCCAGAAGTCTATTAATGTTGACCCTTGTTGTTAAATGTCTAGTTAGTAGATAATAATGTCCTGTCTTGTCAAAAAAAAAAAAGTATTATCCTCTCATTACTTTTAAATAACTGCCATATTGAGAAAGGGGGGTTGGAGAAGTGAGGAGAAAAGAACAGATGTAGGTTAATACAAGTCTCCACACACTACTGATAACACAACTATAAATCCATATCATAAAATAATGTTATTAAGCAATCATGAACTCATTTATCCACAATGCTTTCAATACATAGCCAGACTCCCCGCCAAAATGCGGAACTGATAATTACTTGCCCGAAATTTCATATAGATTCTTCTTCTTCATAGTGTTTGTTTTGAATAGAGGCCGCAAGAAGATATTCAGTATGCATTTAACACCAATACTGCCTAAAGCCATGACACTACCAACATTTTGTCTAATATTTGATGGTCTATGTTTGATAAGGTAATAGGCCACAAATTTTAATTAGGAAAATAATGTATATGGGGCATATGCATTTGCATAGTCATCCTAAAGAACACTTTACATACACTTCTGCTAATAGCACATATTTTGAGCAGAATGGTTTGATGAATTATCAGACTTGCCAGTATGACTACCCTGAATATTTCCCAAGATATGAATGGCTTAAGAAACAGTGTCAACCCTGTACAGCCAGCAAGACTCCTGGTTGGTACACTGGCTCCACGCCACCCTGTACAGCCAGCAAGACTCCTGGTTGGTACACTGGCTCCACGCCACCCTGTACAGCCAGCAAGACTCCTGGTTGGTACACTGGCTCCACGCCACCTTGTACAGCCAGCAAGACTCCTGGTTGGTACACTGGCTCCACGCCACCTTGTACAGCCAGCAAGACTCCTGGTTGGTACACTGGCTCCACACCACCCTGTACAGCCAGCAAGACTCCTGGTTGGTACACTGGCTCCACGCCACCTTGTACAGCCAGCAAGACCCAGGCCAGACCAGCCGAACACAGTGTGGGCACACTGTTAATCACATGCCCAATATTTCCATAGCAGGCAATTAGCATCCAGCTTTTATGTGTGAAATGGGCAGAGGCAGAGAACGAGAGAGTTAGGAACGACAACGAGAGAGGAAGAGTGAAATGGAGGGAGAGAAACAGAGGGAGAATAAAGGAGTAATTAAGATGTTGGGTGGGAGGAGAGAGAGGAGGACAGAGACAGCCAGGCAGTCTGTTGCTGTGTGATTTGAGGCTTGCTAACACACTAATTAGCCCTTCATTGTGAGATAATGGACTTGGCCGGTACTCCCGGTTCTACGAGCCGCCCGGCCCGGACGACCTGACCCACCAAAGGTCAGAGGTCACCATGTGCGGTTTGCCTTGTGCGTACGGTGTGTGTGTCTGTGGGTGTGTGAGTGAGTGTGTGTGTCCTAACGAGACTGTCCCATTCTCTGCAAGGCAAACTTGGTGTAGTTGAGTTGGCATGGTGTTGCAAATGTGTGTTTGTGTGTAAAAAGAGAGGGAGTGGAGTGGGCAGCTCACATAGGTTGTTCATTTGTCTGCACTGTTCAAACCTCATCACATCCTTCACATTCATAACTGATTAAGAATTTCCTCCAAAACAGTGAACAAACCAAACCCAGAACAAATAACAATGAGATGGACCAGTGAGCAAGAAAATGGAGCGTGTCTGTTTGTGTTTATGCACAAACAAGGGTCTTAAAATGCCTTCTTGGAAGAAATTTTGGTTCTGAGGATCCAGGCTTGCTTACTTGATAAGGTCTAGTAGTCATCCCCCAACACACACACACACACACACACACACACACACACACACACACACACACACACACACACACACACACACACACACACACACACACACACACACACACACACACACACACACACACACACACACACACACACACACACACACACACACACACATAATACAGACTTATACACACACACACATCACTCCTCCGGCCTATCACTCTCTTCTCCCGCCATCTTTTGAGGAGCAGTAATCTGTGAACCCTGAATCATAAGCCTGGGTAAAGCTATGTAATACGGCTAATTCGATGAAGCAGTATTTTCCCGGTGAGAGGCAAAATCCTGTTGACTATTCAGGGATTGAATCGTCCAACAGTAATGCCATTAGGCCAGTGCCACGGGTTCCTCCAAAAATGCTGTTTAATTGCCAGTAGCAGACCATTGTCTGGTGACGGGTAAACACTGGCTTGGGGGGGGATTCTGTAAGGAAGCGTGTGAAAAAGATGGCCCCCTTGGCTTCAGCCAATCAGCATCAAGAAAAGGATTACTCAGACATAGAAGAAGAAGCCTCCGAAGTGGCAGAGGCACTAGCTTAACTAAAGTCTTCAAGAGACGGAATAAACGCAGACTAACTCTTCGCTTTTAATACAGGATTTGTTCAACAATGTGATTTAGGGGGGTGTCTATTCAGAGTCTGGATTTTTTGGGGGGACTGGCGGGGTCTTTAAGGATCAAGCCTTGTTGCTCACGTTTGTTAGTGAGTGACTCGGAGGATCACGGCTTGTTCCTCACGTTCGTTGAGCGGTTTATATGTATTTGTCTACAAAAATATACTTCCTCTATATCCCCAACTGTTGGTCCCTTTTATTACCATCTTTTAAAAAACACCTTGCATAAACACATAACCTCATAAAATCTTAAAATTCTACCGCACAAGTATCATAAACTGTCTCTCTGCTGAAATATCAATATTTCAGTCAAATCTGTACTTAAATATTTCCAATCAAGAATCAATCAATTCCTATAACTCATTGATCAACAAATTCACGCCCACTCAAAAATGCCTCCTGAACCTGGAGCACCTCTAGCCTGCTACTGTCCGCTCGATTGGTCCTGTCCAGGGGGACGTTGATAAGATGTGAGAGGTGTGGCAGCCATTGCTGCCCTCCATTGTGAGCTGGTGCCTGCAGTACGAGCAGAGCTGCCAGACCAGACGCTGATGAGGGTTGACACTGCATCCAGGAGGCCAGGAGACTCTTTTCTTTTGCTATTTGTCTCGCCCTCTGAAAAGTAAAAAGACCTTTTTGCAGATAGGCCCCTCCCTTTTACCCTTCTCCTATTCCAACCCTGAACTCCTCCTCAGTCTCACCCTCCTCTCCTTTCCTCTCTCCCTCCTGTCTTCCCAGAGAAACAGAACAGGAGCCAAGATGGACATGAAATCCCTAGAGACAGTCCCTCTCTTTTTTCTCCCTCTCTCTCAATCACTCTCTTTCTCGCCCTCAATTTAAATCAAATTCAAATCGTTAGACAAAGAAGCGTTTATGCAACTGTAGCACAAGGCGATGAGAAGAAGAAGAAGAAGAAGGCAATAAGACCCTGCAACATTTTGAGCCCACTAGCTGCTCCTTAGGCTGACACCCTGCCACATAGCGAGCCAAATTCAGCACCCCTCAGGCTATGACCAAACTCAATACTTAGTCTCAGTACCAATCCCTGACCATGAATAATCCTGAATCTATTAATCGTATAATACCTATTGTTTACAGGAGGCTGCAAGAATATACTGCACAACAGACAGTTGGGGCGCTGGGCCAGTAATCAAAAGGTTGCTAGATCGAATTCCGGAGCTGACAAGATAAAAATCTGTTGTTCTTCCCCTGAACAAGGCTTTTACCCCACTGTTCCTAGGCCGTCATTGTAAATTAGAATTTGTTCTTAACTGACTTGCCTAGTAAAATAAAAAATGGTTATCTTTTTTATATTTCCTGGTGAGAAAGGGAATCTGGCAAAGTGAGAAAGTGAGGACTGTTTTTGTCCTAAAACTGTGACATTTTCAGATTCCTTCATACTGTATGTATCAGTGACCATACCCCTATTTTTGATTTGTCACCTACGCATGTGTCTCTCCTTGGCGTAATTGTCACACCTAAAGTGGCACGAAAGAGGAGAGTCCCCTGAGAAGTCCTGAGTGGTAGTCCACATCAAGAAGTACTTGATCCAAAAGGTTGTTTGTTGGATAAGAACAAGAAGACTCGGGCGTGAGAGGAAGCATTATTGGAACGTAATTAATTGATTAATCTCCCTCTCCGATTGCAACAGGAGCACACAGACTCCCCGATCCCCTTTAATGAAACAGCTAATGACGAGCTCACTTAGTTTAATGTCTGCTTTTATCATCCTCCTTTTAAGATGACTTCAGCGTTTCATTAGCCACGTCTGACTCATATCTCACTTTAGCAACCCGGAGGAAATTGTGAAGGGATTAATTTTGGGATGGACACCATACTCCATCTATTCCCCGTTCTCCCTCCTCCTTCCTCCCTCCTCCGTCCTCCCTTCTCTCTCCTCTGTCCTCCCTCCCTCCTCCCTCCTCACTCCTCCGTCCTCCCTCCTCCGTCCTCCCTCCTCCGTCCTCCCTCCTCCCCTCTGTCTTCATCCCCCCTCTCTCCCAGCTCCCAGCCAGAGACCCATGAGGAATAGTGTCTTTGTCGTCCTGCCGTTTTCAGAGTTGAAGAACAAGAGAAGTTTAATCCTCATTGTCCAGGAGACTGGGGGGTTCGCCGGCTGTAAAATGATCCAACTGGCCCTGGCTAATCCTCTCCCCATCCCCCAACCCCCAAGGCCTGAACCCCCCCAGCCCCAGCCCTATACCCCATCCCCAGCCCTATACCTCAGCCTGATACCCCATCCCCAGCCCTATACCCCAGCCCTATACCCCATCCCCAGCCCCATACCTCAGCCTGATACCCCATCCCCAGCCCTATACCCCAGCCCTATACCCCCTCCCCAACCCTATAACCCAGCCCTATACCCCAGCCCAATACCCCATCCCCAGTCCTATACCCCAGCCCTATACCCCAGCCCTAGCCCTATACCCCATCCCCAGCCCTATACCCCATCCCCAGCCCAATAACCCAGCCCCAGCCTTATACCCCAGCCCTATATCCCATCCCCAGCCCTATACCCCAACCTATACCACATCCCCAGCCCTATACCCCAGCCCTATAGCCTAGCCCTATACCCCAGCCCTATACCCATTCCCATCCCTATACCCCATTCCCAGCCCTATACCCCATCCCTACACCCCAGCACAATACCCCATCCCCAGCCCTATACCCCAGCCCTATACCCCATCCCCATCCCTATACCTCATCCAATTCCCTATACCCCAACCCCAGCCCCAGCCCTATACCCCAGCCCTATACACCAGCCCTGTACCCCATCCCCATCCCTATACCTCATCCAATTCCCTATACCCCAGCCCCAGCCCTATACCCCATCCCTATACCCCAGCCCTATACCCCAGCCTTATACCCCATCCCCAGCCCTATACCCCATC
Organism: Salmo salar; assembly: GCF_965601325.2. Classification (NCBI taxonomy): domain Eukaryota; kingdom Metazoa; phylum Chordata; class Actinopteri; order Salmoniformes; family Salmonidae; genus Salmo; species Salmo salar. Next base: position 79,458,998 of record NC_138296.1, on the reverse strand, counting down.
CCCAGCCCTATACCACATCCCTATACCACAGTCCTATACCCCAGCCCTATACCCCCATCCCTATACCCAGCCCTATACCCCAGCCTATGCCCGATACCCCAGCCCTATACCCCATCAACCAGCCCTATACCCCATCCCTAGCCCTATACCCCATCCCCAGCCCTATACCCCAGCCCAATACCCCAGCCCAATACCCCAGCCCAATTCCCCAGCCCTATACCCCAGCCCTATACCCCATCCCCAGCCCTATACCCCAGCCCAATACCCCAGCCCAATACCCCAGCCCTATTTCCCCAGCCCTATACCCCAGCCCTATACCCCATCCCCAGCTCTATACCCCAGCCCTCTACCCCAGCCCTATTCCCCAGCCCTATACCCCATCCCCATCTCTATATCCCAGCCCTATACCCCAGCCCTATACCCCATCCCCAGCCCTACACCCCAGCCCTATACCCCAGCCCTATAGCCCCATCCCCAGCCCTATACCCCATCCCCAGCCCAATACCCCAGCCTTATACCCCAGCCCTATACCCCATCCCCAGCGCAATACCCCAGCCTTATACCCCAGCCCTATACCCCATCCCCAGCCCTATTGCCCAGCCTCAGCCCTATTCCCCAGCCCTATACCCTTTCCCCAGCCCTATACCCCATCCCCAGCCTTATACCCTATCCTCAGCCCTATACCCCAGCACTATACCCCATCCCCAGCCTTATACCCCATTCCTATACCCCAGTACTATACCCCATCCTTATACCCATCCCCAGCCCTATACCCCATCCCTAAACCCCATCCCCATCCCCAGCCCTTTACCCCATCCCCAGCCCTATACCCCATCCCCATCCCTATACCCCATTCCTATACCCCAGCCCCATCCCTATACCCCATCCCCAGCACTATACCACATCCCCAGCCCTATACCCCATCCCCAGCCCTATACCCCAGCCCCATCCCCATAGCCCAACCCCATTCCTATACCCCAGCCTCTGGACTCCAGCCCACGCACCAGCCCCAGTCTTAGTCCTAACCCTAGTCCCATGATACCACCAAATCTTTTCTGAACATTAAGAGAGAGAAAGAGAAAGCCCTACATATTGCGAATATGCCTCTCACACAAACACACAGCTCACCCTATTACCTGTGTGTGGTGAGGATATGAGCGGTTTAGTGGTGCATGTTTTTAAGTGGTTTAAGGTAATCACCTGTGCTAAGTCGAAAGCCAATCCACCAGCAGGATTCATCCTTAAAGCCCATTGTCCGTCCCAAATGGCACCCTATTCTCCACTGTACCACTTTTGACCAGAGCCCTAGTGAAAAGTAGTGCACTATATAGGGCAGGTGTAAATGCTGCAGTTTTAAAGCAAGTTTGCTTCAATTCTACACGTTGAGCCATGGGGCGGAGAGAAGACTTAGCTGTTTTTACAATTTTTTTTCAATTGCAAACAAGCATTTGTCAATACTGCAGCCATTTTTTCAAAACTCTTCACACAGTCTGCATTACCAACATGCACCTTGGCCAAACAGTTAATCTCACCTCCAAAACTCACTCAAACCACCAAAACAATTCATACATGTCTCAAAATAAGCTCGTTTGACCTTAACACTGGTAACAATTCTCACTCAGAAAGCATACATTGTCACTCATAACACACTGACCTGAAAAATACTAACAACAGGGATCATTACATAAATGATGAACTTTTCTCTTTGAAGTTTGAATGATTTTTCACATAAATCAGTATTTCATTATAGAATAAGAATAACACCTTTTCACTTCATTGACTGTACTAATGTATACAGTTGAAGTTGGGAGTTTACATACACCTTAGCCAAATACATTTAAACTCAGTTTTCACAATTCCTGACATTTAATCCTAGTAAAAATTCCCTGTCTTAGGTCAGTTAGGATCACCACTTTATTTGAAGAATGTGAAATGTCAGAATAATATTAGAGGGAACGATTTATTTTAGCTTTTATTTATTTCATCACATTCCCAGTGGGTCAGACGTTTACATACACTCAATTAGTATTTGGTAGCATTGCCTTGAAATTATTTAACTTGGGTCAAATGTTTCGGGTAGCCTTCCACAAGCTTCCCACAATAAGTTGGGTGAATTTTGGCCCATTCCTTCTGACAGAGCTGGTGTAACTGAGTCAGGTTTGTAAGCCTCCTTGCTCGCACACGCTTTTTCAGTTCTACCCACACATTTTCTACGGGATTGAGGTCAGGGCTTTGTGATGGCCACTCCAATACCTTGACTTTGTTGTCCTTAAGCCATTTTGCCTCAACTTTGGAAGTATGCTTGGAGTCATTGTCCATTTGGAAGACCCATTTGTGACCAAGCTTTAACTTCCTGACTGATGTCTTGAGATGTTGCTTCAATATATCCACATAATTTTCCTCCCTCATGATGCCATCAATTTTGTGAAGTTCACCAGTACCTCCTGCAGCAAAGCACCCCCACATCGTGATGCTGCCACCCCCGTCCTTCACGGTTGTGATGGTATTCTTCGGCTTGCAAGCCTCCCCATTTTTCCTCCAAACATGACAATGGTCATTATGGCCAAACAGTTCTACTTTTGTTTCATCACACCAGAGGAGTTTTCTCCAAAAATTAAGATCTTTGTCCCCATGTGCAGTTGCAAACCGTAGTCTGGCAATTCTATGGCGGTTTTGGAGCACTGGCTTCTTCCTTGCTGAGCGGCCTGTCAGGTTATGTTGATATAGGACTTCTTTTACTGTGGATATAGATGCTGTTGTACCTGTTTCCTCCAGCATCTCCACAAGGTCCTTTGCCGTTGTTCTGGGATTGATTTGCACTTTTCACACCAAAGTACGTTCATATCTAGGAGACAGAACGTGTCTCCTTCCTGAGCGGTATGATGGCTGCTTGGTCCCATGTAGTTTATACTTGCATACTATTGTTTGTACAGATGAACATGGTACTTTCAGGCGTTTGAAAATTGCTCCCAAGGATGAACCAGACGTGTGGAGGTCTACAATTTTTTCTTTTGATTTTCCCATGATGTCAAGCAAAGAGGCACTGACTTTGAAGGGAGGCCTTGAAATACATCCACAGGTACACCTCCAATTGACTCAAATGATGTCAATTAGCCTATCAGAAACTTCTAAAGCCATTACAAAATTTTCTGGAATTTTCCAAGCTGTTTAAAGGCACAGTCAACTTAGTGTATGTAAACTTCTGACCCACTGGAATTGTGATACAGTGAAATAATCTGTCTGTAAATAATTGTTGGAAAAATGACTTGTGTCATGCACAAAGTAGATGTCCTAAACGACTTGCCAAAACTATAGTTTGTTAACAAGAAATTTGTGGAGTGGTTGAAAAATGAGTTTTAATGACTCCAACCTAACTGTATGTAACAATAATTAATCAGAAATGCAGCAAGTTCCTTCAATAGCCTTCTTTTTTTCTATATCTTTGCATATAGTAATTTACTTGTGAAAAATAAAAAGCTGAAACAAAAAACAAATTCCGGGGCTGCAATAATAATAATAAAAAAAACATCATCAACATGTATAGTATAATCACTCATACTGTACAGTACTGTGAGGGTTCTAGTTCTCATCAACATGTATAGTATAATCACTCATACTGTACAGTACTGTGAGGGTTCTAGTTCTCATTAACATGTATAGTATAATCACTCATACTGTACAGTACTGTGAGGGTTCTAGTTCTCATCAACATGTGTAGTATAACACTCATACTGTACAGTACTGTGAGGGTTCTAGTTCTCATCAACATGTGTAGTATAACACTCATACTGTACAGTACTGTGAGGGTTCTAGTTCTCATCAACATGTATAGTATAATCACTCATACTGTACAGTACTGTGAGGATTCTAGTTCTCATCAACATGTATAGTATAATCACTCATACTGTACAGTACTGTGAGGGTTCTAGTTCTCATCAACATGTATAGTATAATCACTCATACTGTACAGTACTGTGAGGGTTCTAGTTCTCATCAACATGTATAGTATAATCACTTATACTGTACAGTACTGTGAGGGTTCTAGTTCTCATTAACATGTATAGTATAATCACTCATACTGTACAGTACTGTGAGGGTTCTAGTTCTCATCAACATGTGTAGTATAACACTCATACTGTACAGTACTGTGAGGGTTCTAGTTCTCATCAACATGTATAGTATAATCACTCATACTGTACAGTACTGTGAGGGTTCTAGTTCTCATTAACATGTATAGTATAATCACTCATACTGTACAGTACTGTGAGGGTTCTAGTTCTCATCAACATGTGTAGTATAACACTCATACTGTACAGTACTGTGAGGGTTCTAGTTCTCATCAACATGTGTAGTATAACACTCATACTGTACAGTACTGTGAGGGTTCTAGTTCTCATCAACATGTATAGTATAATCACTCATACTGTACAGTACTGTGAGGATTCTAGTTCTCATCAACATGTATAGTATAATCACTCATACTGTACAGTACTGTGAGGGTTCTAGTTCTCATCAACATGTATAGTATAATCACTCATACTGTACAGTACTGTGAGGGTTCTAGTTCTCATCAACATGTATAGTATAATCACTTATACTGTACAGTACTGTGAGGGTTCTAGTTCTCATTAACATGTATAGTATAATCACTCATACTGTACAGTACTGTGAGGGTTCTAGTTCTCATCAACATGTGTAGTATAACACTCATACTGTACAGTACTGTGAGGGTTCTAGTTCTCATCAACATGTATAGTATAATCACTCATACTGTACAGTACTGTGAGGGTTCTAGTTCTCATCAACATGTATAGTATAATCACTCATACTGTACAGTACTGTGAGGGTTCTAGTTCTCATCAACATGTATAGTATAATCACTCATACTGTACAGTACTGTGAGGGTTCTAGTTCTCATCAACATGTATAGTATAATCACTCATACTGTACAGTACTGTGAGGGTTCTAGTTCTCATCAACATGTATAGTATAATCACTCATACTGTACAGTACTGTGAGGATTCTAGTTCTCATCAACATGTATAGTATAATCACTCATACTGTACAGTACTGTGAGGGTTCTAGTTCTCATCAACATGTGTAGTATAATCACTCATACTGTACAGTACTGTGAGGGTTCTAGTTCTCCCTCTCTCCAGCATTTGGCCACAAGTTCTCATCAACATCACATCTTATGTTTTCTCTGGGGAAGTATCTTCTGCATCTTGGAAAGTATCTTCTGGAATGTCTAATCCAATCCTGGCAGTCTTCAGGAGAAGTGTCTCCACACCCCGCATTCATGGCATCCAGTAAGGACATCTGGTCATGTGGATGGTGGTCATAAACCTTCCACCTCCACACAGAGAAAAACTCCTCTATGGGGTTTAGGAAGGGGGAGTATGGAGGCAGGAATAGTACTGATATCCTGGGATGTGCAGCAAACCAGTCTGTGACTGCAGCAGAGTGGTGGAATGCCACATTATCCCACACAACAACGAAGGTAGGGGAGTTTCTTGCCCCTCTCTCCTCTGCTGGCACAAGTCGATTATGCAGGTCATCCAGAAAATAAATGAGCCTCTCTGTATTGTAGGGGCCAATGAGTGGTTTGTGTAACAGCAAACCATCATTGGACAGTGCTGCACACATTGTTATGTTAGCTCCTCTCTGGCCTGGGACATCCACGGTTGCTCTCTGTCCAATCACATTTCTTCCCCTGCGGCGTGTTTTTGCCAGGTTGACCAGCTTCATCCACAAAGGTGAAAATATGTGCAGTTTGCATGGCTCCCATCTCCATTACTCTCTAAAATACAGTAAATCCACGGTTTTACAGTACTATGCATAGCTGTGTACCCTGTTTGGTTATTGAACAGACATCTTACCTAGACATATTGATACCAGAGTTCTTTCACACGTTCACCGTTTCTCTCAAAGGGTACAGTGTACAACTGCTTCATCCTTATTTTATGTTTCCTAGGACTCTGGCAATTGTTGTTGTGCTGACCTTATTCACATTCCCAAAAGTGATATTGTCTGCCAGCACTCTGTCCCGAAGTTCATGCAGTTTTATTTCATTGTTGCCAATTACCATGTCAACAATGGCAATTTCCTGAGCATCTGATAATATTCTGCCTCTCGCTCCTGTGGGAGGCAACCTTTGGATCCAACTGAAAAACACGAAAGACACAAAATGTCAGTACATGTAAAAATGTGAACATACTGTATTGTACTGTAATATGTAGTTCAATTATCAATGAAGGATGCACATCTCACCTGTTGTTTTGACGGAAAATTCGTACTATTGATGCAACTGTTGAACGCTGCAGATTTGGTTGCACCCTTAAAACTGGCCTCTCTCAAAGAGAGACCATGGTTTACAACATGGTCAGTAATTGTGGCCTTTATCTCATCAGAGACCACCACTCTTGGTCTTCCTCTCCTTTGTCCTCCACACATTCTCCCTCTCCCTGCCACTCTCCTTTCCCCACCAACCGGTCTTCCTTGATCCATGTTTCCAAGCTAAATCATTCCGAAGCCGTCCTCTTTTGTCTGTTTGGTAACGAGACTAAAAACAGGACACTTGGGTAGGCTTTCAGCTGAAATTGCAATCAGCTATGTTTGGAATGATTAAATATTCTGCCGAGATTTTCTATATGTTTCAATCTGGTTAGTGTAGAAATGCACGACATTTGCCATCATTCTATTTTGAATGTGTTTTTAACAGTTTTGGAAACAGTGTGTTAGCATTTGAAAACGTGTTGCAAATATATAGTTTTGCAGGTGGTGGAGTATGAATGAGAAAAGAGTATATGGATTTCAGAGAATGTGGTCATTGAATGCATTTTGTGTGAAAGCAATGAAAAATGATTCACAGTTTGGTCCACATACACTTCTGTTTCTATGACTGTGAAAATTTTGACAATGTGACTTCAGTTTTGACCATTGCATTTTAGCAATTGAAAAAAACTGTAATATGATATCTAATGAAACTGACTAACCCCCCGGCCAGTAATTTGACCATGATTACTAAGTTTAGATAGCTGGCCACTAGACTAACCAATTTAAAAGATATTAGCTGACATGGGCTAATTCAGTGACTATCAGTAACTTTCAGAACAAGAGAGAAAATGCAGATGCACAACCACATTTCTAAACTGTAAGTTGTGTATTGTACTATTGTAACTTGCAACAGTAAGTTGAGACCCCGACTGAGTTGAAAAAAATTGACCGCTTTGCACACATTTGGCATTCTCTCAACCAGCTTCATAAGGAACGCTTTTCCAACAGTCTTGCAGGAATTCCCACATATGCTGAGCACCTGTTGGCTGCTTTTCCTTCAAATATGGACTCATCAAACCAAATAACAGATTTCTACTGGTCTAATGTCCATTGTTTGTGTTTCTTGGCCAAAGCAAGTCTCTTCTTATTATTGGTGTCCTTAAGTTGTGGTTTCTTTGCAACAATTCGACCACAAAGGCCTGATTCACACAGTCTACTCACTGAATAGTTGATGTTGAGATGTGTCTGTTACTTGAACTCTGTGGAGCATTTATTTGGGATGCTACCTGAGGTCCGCTTAACTCTAATAAACTTACTGTATCCTCTGCAGCAGAGGTTACTCTGGCAGTCCTCTTGAGAGCCAGTTTCATCATAGCGCTTGATGGTTCTTGAAATGTTCTGTATTGACTGACCTTCATGTCTTAAAGTAATGATGGACTGTTGTTTCTCTATTCTTGCCATAATATGGTATTTTACCAAATAGGGCTATCTTCTGAATACCACCCCTACCTTGTCACAACACAACTGATTGGCTTAAACGCCTTAGGAAGGAAAGGAATTCCACAACTTAACTTTTAACAAAGCACACCTGTTAATTGAAATGCATTCCAGGTGACTACCTCATTAAGCTGGTTGAGAGAATGCCAAGAGTGTGCAAAGCTGTCATCAAGGCAAAGGGTGGCTACTTTGAAGAATCTCAAATACAAAATATATTTTGATTTGTTTAACAATTTTGGTTACTACTTGATTCCATATGTGTTATTTCATAGTTTTGATTACTTCACTATTATTCTACAATGTAGAAAATAGTAAAAATAAAGAAAAACACTTGAATGAGTAGGTGTGTCCAAACTTTTGGCTGGTACTGTTTATATTTTTTTTATCCGAGGGGCTTCAAAAGGGAGGCCGCGGGCCGCCAGTTGCCCATCTTTGATGTAGGGAATGGGGTGTCATTTGGGATGTATCCTATATCAACCTGCAGCTCAGATATGACTGGTTGTATTCATCCTCAATTATTATTTAACTTTTTTAGGATGGGGGCAGCATTCGAAATTTTGGATGAAAAGCATGCCCAAAGTAAACTGCCTGCTACTCAGGCCCAGAAGCTAGAATATGCATATAATTGGTAGATCTGGATAGAAAACACTCTAAAATTTCTAAAACTGTTAAAATTCTGTCTGTGAGTATAACAGAACGAAACCCCGAGGACAAACCATACAGGAATTTTTGTTGTTGTTGATGTGACAGTGTTTTCAATGGGGTTTTTATGTGGATCTAGATTTCTAAGGCACTTGCTTGCAGTTCCTACCGCTTCCACTGGATGTCAACAGTCTTTAGAAATTGGTTGATGTTTTTCTTTTGAGGAATGAAGAAGTTTGGCTGTTCAGAACGAGGGTCGAGTCTAGTGTACTGTTGTGGTTGGGGCGCGCGACCTGAAAGCTCGCTCCACTTTGTTTTTGTCCTGTATTGAACACAGTTTATCCCGTCTTAAATTTTCTCGATTATTTACGTAAAAGAATACCTAAAGTTGTATTAGGAAAGTTGTTTGAAATGTTTGGATCAAGATTACAGGTAACTTATTAGATATTTTGTAGTCATGTTGCGCGAGTTGGAACCGGTGTTTTTCTGAATAAAATACGCCAAATAAATTGACATTTTGGAGATATAACGACAGAATTTATCAAACAAAAGGACCATTTATGATGTTTATGGGACATATTGGAGTGCCAACAGAAGAAGTTCTTCAAAGGTAAGGCATGAATTATATCGTTATTTCTGAGTTTTGTGTCCCGCCTGGCAGGTTGAATTATGATTGTCATGTGTTTGTTTGATGGGGTGCTGTCCTCAGATAATAGCATGGTTTGCTTTCGCCGTAAAGCCTTTTTGAAATCTGACATGGTGGCTAGATTAACAAGAAGTTAGGCTTTAATTTGGTGTATTGCACTTGTGAATGTAAAAATTAGAATATTTTTTGAATTTCGCACTCTGCAGTTTCACCGGATGTTGTCGAAACGTTCCACTAGCGGAACCCCTATCCCAAACCGGTTTAACTAGGTAAGTCAGTTAATAAGGATCGGCCCCTTTTGTTCAATTTTCACCTAAAATGATATACCCAAATCTAACTGCCTGTAGCTCAGGCCCTGAAGCAATGATATGCATTTTCGAGGTACCATTTGAAAGGAAACACTTTGAAGTTTGTGGAAATATGAAAGGAATGTAGGAGAATATAACACATTAGAACTGGTAAAAGATAACACAAAGAAAAAAACAACCTTTTTTTGTATTTTTTCGTACCATCATCTTTGAAATGCAAGAGAAAGGCCATAATGTATTATTCCAGTCCAGGTGTAATTTAGATATTGGCCACTAGATGGCAGCAGTGTACGCGCAAAGTTTTTGTCTGATCCAATGAACCATTGCATTTCTGTTTAAAATGTTGTATCAAGACTGCCCAAATGTGCCGAATTTGTTTATTAATCATTTCTCATGTTCAAAACTGTGCACTCTCCTCAAACAATAGCATGGTATTCTTTCAATGTAATAGCTACTGTAAATTGGACAATGCAGTTAGATTAACAAGAATTGAAGCTTTCTGCCAATATCAGATATGTCTATGTCCTGGGAAATGTTCTTGCTACTTACAACCTCAAGCTAATCGCATTAGCCTACTTTAGCTCAACTGTCCTGCAAGGGACCCACCAATCCTGAAGAACAAATTCTTATTTACAATGATGGCCTACTAAGGAACAGTGGGTTAACTGCCTTGTTCAGGGGCAGAATGACACAATTTTACCTTGTCAGCTCGGGGATTCGATCCAGCAACCTTTCGATTTAAACAGGTCAGTCCATTGAGATATGAATCTCTTTTTCAAGGGAGCGCTGGTTAGCTAGTTATACTCCCCTGGGCTGAGACAAACCTGCCATCATCATTCTGTCACAAAGAGAAGCGTATGGGCTTTAGATGTGTGTGTTTGTGTGTAGAGAGAGGGTATTATGGTGCAATAAATTAGGGTTAAGGTCAGTGGGTCAGAACACAGATTATGACATGCTTACTGAGTGTATCAACACATCTCCTCTGTTGCCTCTGCAGACTGGGACCAGTAGTGTACCAGTTTTGGGTGACATGCATAACATATGGATAACGTATGGATGAGAACATGATAAAGAGGTGAGACAAAGGGAGAGATAAGACTTCCTCTGACTGACTGACTGATATTTAGATCCCTGATAATGAAAATGATCATCATGCCACGGTTCTTCCAGCTTCCTCCTTATAAATGGTCCTTCATGACTGTTTCTGTTTTCTCACCCTCTCTTTCCCTCGTTTTCTACCTTTTTGTTGATTTTCCCACCCACTTTTTCCATTCTCTCGATTTTTATCCCCTCCCCTCTCTCTCTCTTTCCATCTCTCTTTCTCTCTTTATTTATTTCTCTCTCCTCCACCCTGAGTGACAGCTCAATGGCCGTCTCTCCCAGGCTTATCTGTCCTCAGCAGATGGTTGACTTGGATCACTGTTCATACGCCTCGATTCGGAGTGTTGATAAAGACTAGCCTCTATGGAGGGAGTACACCCTTTCTCTCTTTCTCCCTCTTCCGCTCTCTCTCTCCCTCTCCCTCTCTCTCTCTTTCTCTCTCTCCCTCTCCCTCTCTCTCTCTCTCCCTCTCTCTCTCTCCCGCTCTCTCTCCATCTCTCTCCCTCTCTCCCCCTCTCTCTCTCTCTCTCTCTCTCCCTCTCCGCTCTCTCTCCCTCTCCCTCTCTCTCTCTCCCTCTCCCGCTCTCTCTCCCTCTCTCTCTCTCTCTCTCCCGCTCTCTCTCCCTCTCTCTCCATCTCTCTCCCTCTCTCCCCCCCCTCTCTCTCTCTCTCCTCCTCTCTCTTTCCCTCTCTCTCCCTCTCTTGTCTTCTCTCTCTCTCTCCCTCTTTCTCTCTCTCCCTCTCTCTCTCCCTCTCTCTTTCCCTCTCTCCCTCCCTCTCCCTCTGTCTCCCTCTCTCTCTCTCTCTCTCTCTCTCTCTCTCTCACCCATACCATACCTTCCCTTCCTTTTCTTTTCAATGTCATCCTTCTTTCCCTTTTACTCTCCCCTTCCCACTCACCTCTCTTCCTCTTCCACCCCCTCTTTCAGTGTTCCTTCTCTCCCTCCATCCTTTCTCCCCCTTCATCCATCCCACCATCTCTGTACGTGTCTCTCCTCCCTGCTGTGTTGGCGCCCGTCTAAAGGGCCCCGGGACCGTCTCACTGTGAGGGGCCGCTACACTGCCAGAGCTGCCCACTGCACTGCTCTCCTCCATCCTCTCCTCCATCCTCCTCTCATCCTTCTCTTTTTCATCTCCATATTGGCTCATATTGCCATGTCATACTTTACATTTTTTCCTCTCCTTTACTTATCTTTCCTCTCCAATATATTTTACATATATGTATATTTTACATCTCTACTGTATATTAAACCAAATGCGCCTCCTCTCCTCTCCTCTCCCCTCCTCTCACCTCTCATTCATCTCTGTCATCTCCTTATCATGCCAATCCCTTTCTCTCCACTTCAATATCCTATGACTCGTATCACTTCACCCAAGCCCTCTCCTTCCTCCTCTCAGTTAAAGCCTGACTCCACAAGATGTGTCAAAAGGTCCCACTGTATCTCTTCATCTTATTCCTGTTCAAGGTCAAGGTGTTCAAGGTCATGGATTCAGTACAATACTTGCTTTGTCATATTTCTCATGTGTTAACAGAGAATGTGATGTTTTGAGGATATCCTGCAGTCCTGTTTGAATAAATACTCTGACAAATGCAGTTTGTAGTCCTATCTTTCATCATTTGATGTGTGTATCACACCTCTTGCAGAATGGGAAAAAGAATGAATGAATGAGAATGATCTTTCTTTGGTCTACTGCAGTACTTGGGCATGAACACAGTACCATGTCGGGCAAGACAGCAAAAGACAGAAGAGTTGGCTACAGCTGAAGAAGACTGGCAGCCGGGCAAACACAGCACTACTGGCTCATCACTAACTAATGCAGCATCCAAAGAAAGTAAAACATAAAACAGCACCCCAGGAAAGACTAGATTCAGTTGATTCCAGCCAACCTGCCTCCAAATCAAATCAAAGTTTATTGGTTGAGTACACAGATTTGAAGATGTTATCGTAGGTGCAGCAAAATGCTTCTAGCTCCAACTGTGCAGTAATACCTAGCAATACAAAACAATACACATATACTCCAAAATCAAAAATAAAGAAATGAAGAAAATAAGATACAATACAACTTTATTAATCCATGACGGACAATTCATTCAGGGCTGACAGGGTGCTTCAATAGGACAAACACACACACAAAGACAGTAGAAAACATGTAATATGAACACTTAAGGCATCAATTAAAAGTGCATGGTGCAATTTAAGAAACTTAAAGTTAATGGTAGCCACAGTTCTTAGTTCATTTCAGGTCTAAACTATCTCTAGAGTAGTCCCTAGATCTTCCTTGATGGTCCTGTTAACCAGGCGGATGGCCTCGGGCACAAACAAGGCCCTGCACCTATTGGTGGAGCACTTGAGACAGCGCAGGAGGAGTCCAAGGGGGAGCAGTTTGAACTGCGGGTTGAGGATATGGGTGTTGTCCCCCAGGATGTCACTGGCCTTCCTCCTGGCCTGCAGCTCCAAGAATGAGGCCAAACTTCTGAAAGGCACCCCGGTGATTTTAGAGCAGGTATTCACAATGGCTTGGAGGCGGTTCCTATTCTTGACAGAGAGTGATGTGAACCAGCATTTGAAAGAGAAACACAGAACACTCTCAAATTAAGAAATTAGCCAGCTATAATGACCCTGTGTTTTTACTGTGGAAAAATAGAGACATTGTAGCTTGTTTCTTCAACATGCCATGTTTCTAAAATAAATAGTTCATCATAATAATTTATTCCATCTACTGCAGTCTAAAAGTAAATCCTAAAATCTATTCTAACATTTCTACATTGGGTTACCATTACATGTGTGGTAAAATCTGTCCCCAGACAGTGAATTTCTGGTTGTCTGACAGCTAGGTCCACTCCAGGCGCTGAGAGGCCATTTTAATCTAAACGCTGGAATCTGGCAACTGCTCCAGAGCAACTGCGTCAGTCCAGCCAGTCTGACCTGCTTTTGTTCCGGTCCAACCCCCTAACTTTTCCCCCTTAATTAACCCAACAGAAACGAATTAAACCCAGCTCTTCTGGACCAGGCACCAAACAAAGGGAGAGAGGGAAGGGGGGATGAGAGTGGAGTGGAGGTAGAGAGAAAGCGGGGAGCGAGCCAAAGTAACAGACAGGAGTGGAGAAATGGAAACAGTGGTCCCACTGAGGCCCTGGCCCCTAAAAAAGACTGGAGAAAGGGAGGGGGAGAGAGAGAGAGAGAGCTGTTGGTTATTGTTTTCTGAGGAAAGGTGCAGGATGTTACACAGTTGGCCTAGACTGGAAAGAGGGATAGAGAGGCGAATAGAGGGAAAGAGGGAGGAAAAGAGAGAGGAGGGTGGGAGAGAGGGGGAGGAAAAGAGAGAGAAGGAGAGTGGGAGAGAGGGTTTGACAGAGAGATGTGCTCAGGGTTTGAAAGGAGATGCATTTTTTCCTTTGGGAGAGCCAAGGTGTAGCAAAGGGATGGGAGGAGCGGAGTAAATGCACTTGGCAGTGGCTGGCGTCTCTAGGCAGAGGAGGCAGGCTTTCTCTGAAGGCTTTGTGTGAAACTCATTGTTTTTTAATTACTGTGTTCTGAACACACAGTTGCTTATGGAGTGGTGTGTGGAGAGGCTAATTTTCTGCAGCCCATTCAGCATGCAGCCATGCACGATTGGCCTCATAAGAGCAGATGATTGCTTTGTTTGGGAGGGGGAGACACTGCATTTACGCCACAAATCTAACCCCTTACCTATACAGTCAGAATATGATGCAGCTTTTGCAAGCCAGGAGAGATGGAATAAGTGAGAGAGAGTGGAAAGATGGAGAAACAGAGTGAGACAGACAGATAGATAGAGATGGCGGTTAGTAGTACTGGCTGTGACCCTGCTATAGAGGATATAGAAGGTAATTAAGAGCAGAATGTTGAAGTAGATGGGTCTGGAAAGGAGAGTTAAGAGGGGAACTGATTGTGCATGTCTGATTCCAGCTCTTTAGAGAGTTCTCAGTCCCAAGGCTTATAGCTTTCAAAGGACTGGTTCTCTCTCTCTCTCTCTTTCTCTCTCTTTCTCTTTCTCTTTCTCTTTCTCTCTCTCTCTCTCTCTCGCTCTCTCTCTCTCTCTGTTTTCTTTTCTAAATCAAAACCACTTTATTCATACTTGTTACACCACAAACATGACACACACACACAAACACACACACACACACACACACACACACACTGAAACGTGAGGGTTGATGACATAAGAAATATGACGTGGGCCACAGAGACACTTATATTCCTCTTTAAAGCAATGGCCTCTTGTAATGAAATCAATTTACAGGGTAAACTAAAAATAAAATGTGGCTGAGAAAAACTGACAGATGATCACAGCTTCATCATGTCAACACTTTTAAACTCGTTCCTTAGCGCCAAATCCTATCTATGTTTACCTTCATGGATGGTTGTTGTGTGATCTCTTTAGCTATTATTAGAAATGTGCTGTTCATAGTGTATCCAGCCAGGTCACCCGTGGCCGTGATACAAGTCAGTATTCGACGTCCATCCACGTCTGAGGACGTTGGGAGATGACGTGGAAACCGGCCACTAGGGGCCACAGTGAGCGCTGTTACCTTCAAGTAGGTTTCGATTTTGTCAGGGCTTTGTGGATGTGGAAGGTGGATGGGCGTAAAGGTTGCATGCTCTAATTCAGCGATAGAACGTTTTTTATTTTATTTTTGTTTTAAGCCTATGCCAAACCTTAACCCTTACATTAACCATTCATTGTTAATGCCTAACCTTAACATTTTGGCGTTAATGCCTAAACTTACCCCTAACCTTTAAAATGCTGAGTTAATGCCTAAACTTAACACTAAACAGTTCAAAATGTGACATTTCGAACGACTTAAAAATTTGACGTTTGAGAAACATGGTTGAACGTCTAGTTCTGACGTGAGACTGTGAGAGCTTGTTGAGTGTATCATGGCTGTCCATTATGACTGGGGATTCGGAGGTATGGGCAGGACATCATAGTGCAGTCATCTATCCCCATACACTGAGAGAAACTCTGAGCCTGAGCAGTGGCATGTCCACGGCACCCCTGAAATCTGATTGGCCTCCCCAGTGGCCCCACCAGAAATTCTGAGATACGACAGGACGTCTCTGAATATATTGACCAATATGGATATAATATTGGATATAATTTTGACCAAGACAGGCAGCAACAGTAATACTCATATAACTCACCGGAGACAGCATCCGAGCAAGCAATACAGCGCCCCTCTGTCTCAGTATGTGTAGCCCATGTATATGATGCTGTGTGGCCAAAAAGAGTATGACATGTCATATTATTTTTGTCTAGACAGCGTCAGATACATGGGCTACAGATACTAAGAAAGAGGATCGCTGTTTGCCTCGCTCAGATGCTTTCTCTGGTAAAATAGGTTCAGCCTCTTGCGAATTGAACTAAAGGTATGAAACGATAGACACGAATGAGAAATAATTGTATACGTTTGTTTCTTTTTTTAATGTAAAGATTTTTTGGTAAGCCTGGCTTCCCTTGCCATGCACGAATACACACCACTTTGTAGGTTGAATGTCACTACACTTATGGTGTTTGTAAAAGATGTCCCATTCCATTCAAATGGGGGGCACTATTCGGATGCTGGACTTATTTTGGTGAAGAAGAACTTACGCAGGTAACCTACTTAACCTACTTTTTTAAGTGATTTGTTTGACAATCAGATGACAACATCATGACTGGTTGTGTTCATGACACATTAAAAGGTAATACATTTTTACAGTTAAATTACATGTCTTTACTATAAAACATTTCACACATAGGAGGTCCCGTTGAAAAAGTTGAGACTCTTGAATGACATCATGAAGTGCTTTGAGAGGCTAGTTAAGGATCATACCAACTCTACCTTACCTGACACCCTAGACCCACTTCAATTTGCTTACCGCCCCAATAGATCCACAGATGATCGCAATCACACTGCACACTGCCCTATCCCATCTGGACAAGAGAAATATATACAGTGAGGGGAAAAAGTATTTGATCCCCTGCTGATTTTGTACGTTTGCCCACTGACAAAGAAATGATCAGTCTATAATTTTAATGGTAGGTTTATTTGAACAGTGAGAGACAGAATAACAACCAAAAAATCCCGAAAAACGCATGTCGAAAATGTTATAAATTGATTTGCATTTTAATGAGGGAAATAAGTATTTGACCCCTCTGCAAAACATGACTTAGTACTTGGTGGGAAAACCCTTGATAGCAATCACAGAAGTCAGACATCCCCCTTTTCCTCCAATCTTAACAATGGTCATTATGGCCAAACAGTTCTATTTTTGTTTCATCAGACCAGAGGACATTTCTCTAAAAAGTACGATCTTTGTCCCCATGTGCAGTTGCAAACCGTAGTCTGGCAATTTTATGGCAGTTTTGGAGCAGTGGCGTTTTCCTTGCTGAGCGGCCTTTCAGGTTATGTCGACATAGGACTCATTTTACTGTGGATACAGGTACTTTTGTACCTGTTTCCTCCAGCATCTTCACAAGGTCTTTTGCTGTTGTTCTGGGATTGATTTGCACTTTTTGCACCAAAGTACGTTCATCTCTAGGAGACAGAACACGTCTCCTTTCTGAGTGGTATGACAGCTGAGTGGTCCCATGGTGTTTATACTTGCATACTATTGTTTGTACAGGTGAACGTGGTACCTTCAGGCATTTGGAAATTGCTCCCAAGGATGAACCAGACTTGTGGAGGTCCACAATTTTCTTTCTGAGGTCTTGACTGATTTCTTTTGATTTTCCCATGATGTCAAGCAAAGAGGCACTCAAATGACGTCAATTAGCCTATCAGAAGCTTCTAAAACCATTACAACATTTTCCAAGCTGTTTAAAGGCACAGTCAACTTAGTGTATGTAAACTTCTGACCCACTGGAATTGTGATACAGTGAATCATAAGTGAAATAATCTGTCTGTAAACAATTGTTGGAAAAATGACTTGTGTCATGCAAAAAGTAGATGTCCTAACCGACTTGCCAAAACTATTGTTTGTTAACAAGAAATGTGTTGAGTGGTTAAAAAACGAGTTTTAATGATTCCAACCTAAGTGTATGTACACCTCCGACTTCAACTGTATGTAACAAAAATTAATCAGAAAAGCAGCAATTTGCTTCAATATCTTTTTTTTTCTCTATATCTTTGCATATAGTAATTTAATTGTGAAAAATAAAAAGCTGAAACAAAAAACAAATAATATTTTTTTTAAAACAACATCATCAACATGTATAGTATAATCACTCATAATGTACAGTACTGTGAGGGTTCTAGTTCTCATCAACATGTATAGTATAATCACTCATACTGTACAGTACTGTGAGGGTTCTAGTTCTCATCAACATGTATAGTATAATCACTCATACTGTACAGTACTGTGAGGGTTCTAGTTCTCATCAACATGTATAGTATAATCACTCATACTGTACAGTACTGTGAGGGTTCTAGTTCTCATCAACATGTATAGTATAATCACTCATACTGTACAGTACTGAGAGGGTTCTAGTTCTCATCAACATGTATAGTATAATCACTCATACTGTACAGTACTGTGAGTGTTCTAGTTCTCCCTCTCCAGCATTTGGCCACAAGTTCTCATCAACATCACATCCTATGTTTTCTCTGGGGAAGTATCTTCTGCATCTTGGAAAGCATCTTCTCAAATACCTAATCCAATCCTGGCAGTCTTCAGGAGAAGTGTCTCCACACCTCACATTCATGGCATCCAGTAAGAACATCTGGTCATGTGGATGGTGGTCACTGCACTGCTGGAGCTAGGAACACAAGCATTTAGTTAGATACTACTGCACTGCTGGAGCTAGGAACACAAGCATTTAGTTAGATACTACTGCACTGTTGGAGCTAGGAACACAAGCATTTAGTTAGATACTACTGCACTGCTGGAGCTAGGAACACAAGCATTTCGTTAGATACTACTGCACTGTTGGAGTTAGGAACACAAGCATTTAGTTAGATACTACTGCACTGCTGAAGCTAGGAACACAAGCATTTCGTTTGATACTACTGCACTGCTGGAGCTAGGAACACAAGCATTTCATTAGATACTACTGCACTGCTGGAGCTAGGAACACAAGCATTTAGTTAGATACTACTGCACTGCTGGAGCTAGGAACACAAGCATTTAGTTAGATACTACTGCACTGTTGGAGCTAGGAACACAAGCATTTAGTTAGATAGTACTGCACTGCTGGAGCTAGGAACACAAGCATTTAGTTAGATACTACTGCACTGCTGGAGCTAGGAACACAAGCATTTAGTTAGATACTACTGCACTGTTGGAGCTAGGAACACAAGCATTTAGTTAGATAGTACTGCACTGCTGGAGCTAGGAACACAAGCATTTAGTTAGATACTACTGCACTGCTGGAGTTAGGAACACAAGCATTTCATTAGATACTACTGCACTGCTGGAGCTAGGAACACAAGCATTTAGTTAGATACTACTGCACTGCTGGAGCTAGGAACACAAGCATTTAGTTAGATACTACTGCACTGTTGGAGCTAGGAACACAAGCATTTAGTTAGATAGTACTGCACTGCTGGAGCTAGGAACACAAGCATTTAGTTAGATACTACTGCACTGCTGGAGCTAGGAACACAAGCATTTCGCTACACCCGCTATAACATCTGCTAAATGTGTACTGTGTATGTGACCAATAACATTCTATTAGATTTTAATTCACACTCTGGAAGGCACTTTCGAGTGAATTAGCTGCTGTTTGCTAATAGCTTTACATAAAATCTTGACCTTGAATGCCAACACCGTAATATGAATTTTTTGAACAAGGATAGGTACCAAACCTAGGCTGAATAGGGAACGACAATGCCTCTTCCCCCTCAGGAGGCTGAAAAGATTTGGTATGGGCCCTCAGATCCTTTAAAGTTCTACAACTGCACCATTGAGAGCATCTTGACTGGCTGCATCACCTCATAATATGGCAACTTCTTCGCATCCAACCGCAAGGCATCACTGGGCCGAACTCCATGCCATACAGGACCTCTATAACTGGCAGTGTCAGAGGAAGGCCCTAAAAATGGTCAAAGACTCCAGCCACCCAAGTCATAGACTGTTCTCTCTGCTACCGCACAACAAGCGGTACCGATGCACCTAGTCTGGAACCAACAGGACCCTGTGCAGCTTCTACTCCCAAGCCGTAAGACTGCTAAATGGGTGTTTAAATAGTTAACCAAATAGCTTCCCGGAATATCTAAATTGACCCTATTTGCACTAACTTTTTTGACATATCACATACACTGCTGCTACTGTTTATTATCTGTCACTTTATTCCTAGTTATACAGTTGAAGTCAGAAGTGTACATACAGTTAGGTTGGAGTCATTAAAGCTCGTTTTACAACCACTCCACAAATTTCTTGTTAACAAACTATAGTTTTGGCAAGTCGGTTAGGACATCTACTTTGTGCATGACACAAGTCATTTTTTCCAACAGTTGTTAACAGACAGATTATTTCACTTATAATTCACTGTATCACAATTCCAGTGGGTCAGAAGTTTACATACACTAAGTTGACTGTGCCTTTAAACAGCTTGGAAAATTCCAGAAAATTATGTCATGGCTTTAGAAGATTCTGATAGGCTAATTGACATAATTTGAGTCAATTGGAGGTGTACCTGTGGATGTACTTCAAGGCCTACCTTCAAACTCAGTGCGTCTTTGCTTGACATCATAGGAAAATCCAAAGAAATCAGCCAAGAGAATACCAAGAATGTGCAAAGCTGTCATCAAGGCAAGGGGTGACTACTTTGAAGAATCTCAAATATAAAATATATTTTGATTTGTTTGACACTTTTTTGCTTACTACATGTTTCCATATGTGTTATTTCATAGTTTTGATGTCTTCACTATTATTCTACAATGTAGAAAATAGTAAAAATAAAGAAAAACTCTGGAATGAGTTGGTGTGTCCAAACTTTTGACTGGTACTGTATATAGAAAGAACCCATCTTGCATCGATTAAGGTTCCAAATGTTATGGCCCCCCTAAACTGGGTTTGTGCCCTACCTTGGCCACCCTTTCAAAATGTTCTGGACACGCCACTGAGCCATTGCACTACCACAGTATGTGGCAACTGGAGAGATTGCTTCGAATAGGACTTGACAAAGTTATAGGGCAACACTGCCACCTGTCTGTTTTAAAAGAGCACTACACAAACCAGTTAGTAAGTGCATGCGCGTGTGCCTGTACCAGAGTTGATGTCAACTCGATCTACTTTCCAGTCATTTCTAGAGTTGAATTGTTTCCTGCAGAGCATTCCATGTCCAATTCATCTGACAGGAATTCAGCTGAATGGGGTGGAACTCTGGTTGTGTGTGTGTTTACATCCTAATCTGGTGAACCCTTATCCAGCCTCTCCAGTTCATCTAATCCCTCCACCTGCTCAAACACCCAAACAGTCCAGGCCACACACCCTCCCCCTAAACACACATACGCCTCCCAGCTTCCCCCTTATTGCCCTCGGCTGGGGGTGCTCCATCCCCCTCTGATGCCCAGTTGGGCTCTGCCACCCCCTAACCGTGCTCCAGCTGGAGTGTGTACCCCCTACACTTTTACGACATCCACTCTGTGCCCCGTCTGCTGCCTAGCATTGCCAAGGGCTTCCCTGGTGTTAGGAGTCCAGCAGTGTGTGTATGCACGTTGAGTCACTGTCTGTCAATGAAAATAATATTACAAGCAGTTGTGATTAGGGTTAACGCATTTGCAGAGATATTACTTTTGTTTATAATTTTTTTACCTGTATAGTATAGTTCTCTCTCCATTACACACTTGGCCAGTGCTTGACTTTGGCAGGAGCTCACTGGAGCTGAGTACCGGCACCTCAAATGTTCTACTGCTTGAGCTCCTGTTCTTCTTATTGAATATTAGCTAAAAAATATTGTGGAGCAGCTCCTGCACCTAAATACTATATAAATAGTACCGGCACCCAAAATTAGTACCGGAACCTATTTCAGTCCAAGTCAAGCACTGCACTTGACATTACTTCACCATTAGTAGCCTACTGCATGATACTTGGGGAGAAACTGGACATTTGCACCATATTGCAATGTACATAACAGTAGTACCCTCTGCTGGCAAGAGAGTATTGGATCCGGAGATGGCCTGCGTAATTTATGAATTTGAGTTAAAGGTGTGAAAGGGAATACATTTGTAATACGTCAAAATTATTGTTTTTTTATTTGGTCACTATTTACTTTGTTAATAGCCAGTCCATTCATAATTTTGATAGCTTTACAGAGGTTTGAATTGTCTATTTATGCCTAAAACTGCGGTCTCTAGATACATCAAATAATGCACCGTCGATTAACTAAAATTAATTTGTAAGCTTCGCTGATGCTCGAGGAGGGAGAGACCCAAAAAAATTGTGCAAACCGCGCATAGATTATGCTTCTCGCCACTGTCGTAAAGCGGCACCCGTGCATCGACTTTGCTTCCCATCACTCTCGTAAAGCGCCACCCGCTTTCAGGATAGTCACTACTTATCACAGCCACAAATTCAAAATTATGTCTAACCCCGCCTATTTCTACAATTTAGCTTCTTAAAATATGATTTGAAACCTTAACCATACTGCTAACCGTATTCCTAACCCTAGCCTTAAATGAATACCAAAAAGCAACATTTTGTTTTCATACATTTTTACGTTAAATCCAATTCTGACTTTGTGACTGTAGTAAGTAGTGACAACCATCTTTCGGCTGCAATGGCGTTTGCTGCGACAGCACTTTCCGGCAGCGGGGAAACCGAGGAGAAAGCAACGACAGGCGTTGGAAGTAAAGACGAAATTGTTTCGGAAACCCTCGGATTTATACAATTATCGCCAAAGTGAAGTGAGCTTTGTTTATAAACCCGTTGACGAAACTATATTTCGAGGTTTTTTTCTAACGTACATTGCCCCCTTGATGAGGTGGGATGGCTGCAGTGCCGACTGGGCCTAGCAGCGCATTGCCAGCATCCCCGGCTGAAATTTCT
This sequence comes from Salmo salar, assembly GCF_965601325.2. Lineage (NCBI taxonomy): Eukaryota > Metazoa > Chordata > Actinopteri > Salmoniformes > Salmonidae > Salmo > Salmo salar. The sequence continues at coordinate 79,436,535 of NC_138296.1, read as the reverse complement.
CCCTTCCCCGGGGATGGGAGCGTGGAACCTGGGGAAGGGGAGCAGCCCGGCTGCGGTTGGGAGGGCTCTGTAACACGACAGGAGCAGCGGATCAGCGAGGACAAACGGACAAGTAAGAAAAAACTGAAAAACATGCTATCGCATGCTAACCCGACTGCGCTACACCTCAAATCGCAGGCCCTACAGGAACAGCAGCTGAACGGGTTGGTCAGTCCGTCTGAAGACGGTGAGATCTACAACCACACAACGGAAAACCGATCCGACAATCCGAGACCGTCTATGGAGCTCTGTGACAGCAGCAGTTTTGGAGACGACCCGAGTGACAAAAATAATAGCGACCATTGCTGCCAACATGAGGACCACAGTCCGTGTTCGAAAGGCAGCCGCCACCCTCACTTGAACAACAATGGCATGAACGGTATGTTGACTATCACAAGAACTGAGGCTTTCCAAAGCCACCCTGTAACCGGACACAGCCCCGGTGGTAACGTTAGGAAAAGGGAATGTGACCCCACAGAAGCCCCTCGACCACCGAGCCAGCAGCCCCCAGACTGCGAAGGCCTCGGCGAGCACCGGGCTGGAGTAGAGAGTGAACCCGACGTCATACACCAGCCGCCGGTGTCAGAATTAGCGAGGCTGGATCTGAACTGTTCGCCTGACCGAGAAGCGGAAGAGAGCCAGGGGATTCATTATGTCCGCTACAAGTCCGAGTTACAGATGCCAGGAATCATGAGGTTGATCACCAAGGACTTGTCTGAGCCGTATTCCATTTATACATATAGGTACTTCATCCACAACTGGCCTCAGCTCTGCTTTCTGGTGAGTATGACATGGCACTATCTAGTAAAACACCTTCTTGACTTGGTTTTGGTTGGTGAACATTAGCAAAATAAAAAGAGGCCAGTAGTTTCTGGGGCAACAAAGCGAGTTTGTTGGGACATTTGGCTGTGTTGCCTCTGACCCTAAGAGGCCAGTAGTGTCTCTTAGCACCGTTTTGATTTAGCCCTAGATACTGTTACGGTGTCTGCTTCAGTTGTTCTTTTCCTATCTTTCTGTATAGCAGTCCTGCTCATTTGATGTTCCTAAAGTTCTAGGTAAAGGGTAGCTTCTCTTTAGGTTGATCCAGACAATAACACACCCTTCTTCGTCCCTGTTGTCTTGTCTGACAGTGAAACTAGTTTTTAAGTTGGACTAAAAGGGTTGGTTAGTTTTGGTGTGTCTGCTAGTGTATACTTGTTCACTATGTCTATATTTAATCATCTGGAGGTGTCACACAGATACAGTTGAACATGAAGTGGCATGTACATGCGCTTACACACACACACACACACACACACACACACAAACCCCCTTGGACAGCCTAACCCTAGCATAGTGTTGCAACCTCTGAGGCTTGCTGACAGTGAAACACTTGCAAGTCTCTTTCAAGTCTTTTTATGTTTCTAGTCTTGATATTTCATTTGGTATTTTGAGGTGAACTAGGCTAATAAGAAACAATTTGTGTCCACAAATGCAATGAGGTCCTTGCTATTGATCTGTCTCCCTCTCCATAAAGGAATGAGCCATTCATCATTGTAACCATGATACTTACCTATTCAATTTGATTTCTCAGTCTACTGCCCTCAGTGACCTATAGGAAGGAGGGAGTGCTATGTGCAGTGTAATCAAACTAGAGGTCAGGGTAGATGTGTTCTTGGTGCTCATTGGCTAGAAGCATTGGGTTTTGTTTACTTCCTGGTTTTGTCTGGTCTTAAGAAGGCTTCAAAAGCTTTAGGTTGGACACAGCACTAACATGACTCACTGATTATTCAATTCCAGGCCATGGTGGAGCAGGAGTGTGTGGGGGCCATTGTTTGTAAGCTGGACATGCACAAGAAGATGTTTCGTCGTGGCTACATCGCCATGCTGGCTGTAGACTCCAAACACCGGAGGAAAAGCATTGGTGAGAACCAGCATGCTCTCTCATTTTCTCATGACGACCAATCACGTTTTATTAATAGCCCTTTTTGCAACAAAAAAATATTTGATCTCAAAGTACTTCCATTTTCTTTCTCTCCACAAACTTCTATGCGTACCATCCCACTGAATAGATGTTTTTGTTGCCTGTATGTTGCAGGTACTAACCTGGTGAAGAAGGCCATCTATGCCATGGTGGAGGGGGATTGTGATGAGGTAAGCGGACTGGTACTGTCTGTCTGATGGTGACGTCCGAAGGCCCTGTTGTCCCTCTGGGGCCTTCACTCAGCTAGTGGCCCTGACTGTACTTGGCCTGAGGTATTAACCACATATTATATATCCACACTAGGTGGACTCTAGTACAGAAAATGAACTGCTCTAGTGAATAACATGGGGATATAATAGAACAATATGATCTTATGACAAACCCCCACAAAATGATACAGACTACTTGTATTGCTTCAGCTCTGACAAGCAGTATCTCTCCCCGCCCTCCCTCTCTCCTTCCCTCCCTCTCTCCTTTCTCTCTCTTTCTCTCGCTCACTCCTAGGTGGTTCTGGAGACTGAGATCACTAACAAGTCAGCTCTAAAGTTGTATGAGAACCTTGGTTTTGTCCGAGACAAGCGGCTCTTCAGATATTACCTGAACGGTGTGGACGCACTGAGGCTCAAACTGTGGCTCCGCTAGAGAGAGGAGAGGGAGCATGACAGGTGCTGCCCTCTTACTGAAGCAGCTCCAGTCTCACTCTCAACCCTGCCCTTGTCTCACACACACACACACACACACACACACACACACACACACACACACACACACACACACACACACACACACACACACACACACACACACACACACACACACACATATATACACACACAGTCATACACCCATATGCACACACACATCATCATACACCCACAAGCATAGATTCACCTACATTTGCATATACATAGGCACATGCACACTACTCGTACACAGACATACACAGTACATACAACCCTCCCTTTTTTGATCCTTGACATCTTGGAAAACAGCTCAAGGCTGAACTGGACAGACAGACAGAAATCCCACAATGTTTTTATGAAGAGGCCCTTGCCCTGTTAGCTGTAGGACCCTGTGAGAGGGGGAAGGAAGAGGAGTGTGTGATGTGGTCTGGTGACCTTTAACCTCAGAACATTGACCCCCCCCCCCCCCCCCCTCCAACGGAGCAGTATCTAAGGCATGATGTCGAGGGTGAACCCACAAACCTCCGGAGGGCGATGCATCACGCAAAATCACCCACTGGAACACAGGAAAACAGAAGAAGAATAATAACACAGGGTGAAAATAAGGAAGAGGGTGGGAAAACGACAGATTCGAAGGAAATATTTGTGGAGTTTATTTTTTGTTTATATTTTTTAATCATGATTCACCAGGGGGTTGGAAAAGCTAATGTGTGTGTTCGTGAGAGTGTGTGTTTTGCCTAGGGGTTTGGAAAAGGAAGTGTTCATGCTATTGTGTACATGTGTAAGGGACGTGAAGTAATGTAGTGGATGGGTGTGTGTGTGCGCACGCATGCTTGGTGGGAATCATGAGTTGTGCGTGTTAGTGTGCTTTTCTCCCCCTGTCTGTGTTTTCATTACCCCTACATTGTGAGACGAACACGCCAGCTGCTTGCTGCTCAGTTTTCATCCCGTGCCCCAGACCAAGAGCTGGAGCCTGTAAAGATATGCATGCATTTATTTTAACAAGAGTGGTGGTATGAGTGATGAGTGTGTGTTGATTAACACTCGGAACATTGCCCAGTTCCAAACAGGCCCATAGTCCTAACTCCTAAGCACTTGTGTAGATCTGAAAGGTATGGATAGGTGTAAGCAATATGGTGTAAATTCTTCCTGGCCTGTCAGAGGGAAAGGTGGAGCTATTACCATTTTAGTAATACCTATTCAATCATTTCAGATACACTTGGTAAGTGCTTAGAGGGGTAAGGATGAGGGGCCGATTTGAGATTGGGCACTTGTGTTGGCCCTTTTTGCAGATCAAAGCTAATTTTCCCAAAATGCACTGCCAGCCACTGGAACATTGCTCAAAAATCTCCTGAGAAAGATAAATCATTATTGACAAAGGAGAAGTTTGGGCTCGGAAAATATTTCCCTGTTGCAGTTTGTTCATTCAAATTCCTCCTAACTTGGAGAGTATTTTTCCAAGCACCCCTCTGTCTTTCAATCATCACAGTTGTCTATGAATGAACAACATGCAGAGCACTGGAGTCCTGTTTCAGTATGGCAAAGTGTCAGGCTGGAGTAATAGTGTTATTAAATATGCTGGATTCCTGTTGGCTTCGCTCTGTGTGTGTGTTTGAGTCAGTGTGTTGATCTTTGGTTGACCTCTGGTAAAGGAGGGCAAAAGTATTGTTAGCAGTTTACTTATTTCCTGTTTGCTCTCTGAGTTTATTTAGATTGTGTACTATACACTCATACACTCACTCCCCTTTGTGGCCAAGCCTAGTGTGCACTTTCCAGGGGCCTTACTCTGATGAAGCACACACTCCGGTAACATTTGAGAGCTCCTCTGTCTGGGAAAGACAGACACACCAGGCAGTTCCTATCTACTCCAATCATGGCAAAGAAAATATGCATTTGTGGCTGCTTTTTGTCTAAAAAAATAAAATAAATAATAACCTTTTTTTTCAGCATAAATGAACAAAGGTCAGCTGTGTGTGTTTTGACTGATGGTGTAAAATCGGTTATTTCAGACTAGATAACCCTGAAGTATAGTGAAGACACCAGGAGCTAGGTATAGAAGGTGGTGGTGGTGGTGGTAGTAGTAGTCGTAGTAGTAGTAGTAGTAGTAGTAGTAGTAGTAGTAGTAGTGGTGGGGATGGTAATGGTGGTGGGGATGGTAGTAGAAATGGTGGTGGGGATGATAGTAGTAATGGTGGTGGTTGTTGTAATGGTGGTAGTAGTGGTGGTGGAGTTAGTAGTAATGGTGGTAGTAGTGGTAATAATGGTGGTGGTGGTAGTAGTAGTAATGCTGGTGGTGGTAATAATGGTGGTGGTAGTAATGGCGATAGTGGTGGTGGTAGTAGTAGTAGTAGTAGTGGTTGTGGTAGTAGTAGTAATGGTGGTGGTGGTAGTAGTAGTAATGGTGGTGGTAGTAATGGTGGTGGTAGTAGTAGTAATGGTGGTGGTGGTAGTAGTAGTAATGGTGGTGGTGGTGGTAGTAGTAATAATGGTGGTGGTGGTAGTAGTTATGGTGGTGGTAGTAGTAGTAATGGTGGTGGTGGTAGTAGTAATGGTGGTGGTGGTAGTAGTAGTAATGGTGGTGGTGGTGGTAGTAGTAATAATGGTGGTGGTGGTAGTAGTTATGGTGGTGGTAGTAGTAGTAATGGTGGTGGTGGTGGTAGTAGTAATAATGGTGGTGGTGGTAGTAGTTATGGTGGTGGTGGTGGTAGTAATGGCGGCGGCGGTGGTGGTAGTAGTAGTAATGGTGGTGGTGGTAGTAATGGCGGCGGTGGTGGTAGTAGTAGTGGTGGTGGTAGTAATGGCAGTGGTGGTGGTGGTGGTAGTAGTAATGATGGTGGTAGTAATGGCGGTGGTGGTAGTAGTAGTAGTGGTGGTGGTGGTAGTAGTAGTAGTAGTAATGGTGGTGGTAGTAGTAGTGGTAGTAGTAGTAATGGCGGTGGTGGTAGTAATGGCGGTGGTCGTGGTAGTAGTAATGATGGTGGTAGTAGTAGTAATGGCGGTGGTAGTAGTAGTAATGGCGGTGGTGGTAGTAGTAATGATGGTGGTAGTAGTAGTAATGGCGGTGGTGGTGGTGGTAGTAGTAGTAATGGTGGTGGTGGTAGTAGTAGTAATGGCGGTGGTGGTAGTAGTAATGGCGGTGGTAGTAGTACTGATGGCGGTGGTAGTAGTAGTAATGGCGGTGGTGGTGGTGGTAGTAGTTACTAAAGATTTGCTCCTTGTCTAGCAGAGACACTAATGTACTGTACTGCTGAGCTGTGATGAAGTCCCATAGGCTGAGAGAGCAGCTATAAGGTATACACTAGGATACACAACACATTATGGGCCAGGTTTACTCAGTGTCTGCTTCTCTAAAGTTTTAGCAGCTGTTATTTCAGAGTTTGCAGCTTTAATAAAACAGATGCAAACAGTTAGGAGCTGTTCCTCAACGTCTCATCAATTCAACCGGCTAACATTGCAGAATAGGAAGTGAGAAGGGATGTCGACAGATACTTTACACACAGGCTGCTGTGTGGGTGGTTATAGTATGTGTGTGCGTGTGTTTGAAAAGACCGATCAGATGACCTTTTTGGTTTTTTTATTGATGATTTGTATACAGTGTTTGCGCTCTATTCATTTGACATCTGAGGGCATCTTTTTTGTGTATTGTGTTTTTGGAGGAATTGATTGGTTAGGTTTTCGGTTTCTCTTCTCTGCTAATTTATTTTCACCCATCTAGACCATTAGGACTAGAATAAGAATGCAGGATTGGACAGCAACGATGTCATCAGAGATCCGGAAGCACAGATGGGAGCTAGGCTAGCTGTTCCAAAGCCATACTGCTTTGAACTGTTCCAATGGCACTCTGTTCCATTCACTGGGAAGACTTCCATTTGGCTCCCTGTGCAGATACACTTCCTGTTGAATCTTGACTCTTTCTGACATCACTCTGATCCTGCTTCAGTCTAGAGGTGTGAGTGGGCTCCTGTCTCGTTTCAAATTAAATTGGTCTTTGTTTTGGTCCGACCCGCTTTCCTCATTCCCAGAGAACGTCTTTTTCTCCCCTAGTTTTTAAAAGTGTGAACCCCGGGCAGTGCCAGTAGGGACCGTGGGCATTATTGCCTGCCATGATCGGCCAGACAGCTCCGTTTGACCATCTACACCAGAGGTCTGTTCATGAGGGTGCCCTGTTAGATAGAATGGTCATATATAAATGTTTTGTCTAGAACCAATTTGATTCACTGTCATGTAGAATTGGGAATTATCTACTCTATTCGTTATCTTTCTAGCTGCATTGTTCTTAACTTTGCACCTCATTGAATGCACCCCAGTTGAAGGGCTTCCTCGTCAGTCTGTTAGTGGCCAGAGTCTGGTGTGATTTCAAAAGAGGTTGACATCTGTTTAATGTATATCTATGGCTCTGGTCTGTTTTGACAAAGGAGTGAGCTAAAGAATAAACAGGCTGGCATCCAGGTTAGCTGATACCTTCCCATCCCCCATGGCTTCAAAATAAGTCAGTGAATGGTCTTCACTACAGAGAAATCAAAAGTTGTCTTGCCATTTCAGAGTTTAGGGTCTAAGAACATGACAAGGCTACTTAAACTGGTCTTGGAGGGCCACCATCCCACTGGTTGCCTAGCTACCATTCACCCCAGAGACCAACCACTCTTCTCCCATCTCCTTGTACGAGAGGAAGAGTTGTCAAGCTTTTTATTAGATATTCCAGTTGGTTTCTTGCTCTGGCTAGAATTTTCTCTTTTGGTACACTGATCTAGGATCAGTTTACCCTGTCCAAATCCTAACCTTCACCATTACGGATGGGGGATGCAAACTGACCTTAGCTGAGTGGGCATCTACTCTCTTCTTACCACTCCACTCGGGGACCCCACACACTGTGCCCCCCCCCAGGACCAGCTAAAGGGGGTCTCTTTGTTTTTTGCAGTGACTAGCCCTGGACCCCTGTGATCTGTAAGGGAAGAGAGAACGGTATTTTTGCATGTCAGCGTTCTGTTCCCCTGCCCCTCTTCCTCTGTCTCTTTGATTTCAATCTGTCCAACGATATATTTTATTTAATGTGGGAAAAGTACACAGAAATAAATTCTTAGATTTGTTTTCTGCTGTAAGGTGGATTGGTTGACTCTGGGTTGTCTGATGGTGATCTTGTTTCCAAAGCAAGCAAACGGCACATCTGAAAGAGTGCAGTATTTTACATTGTATTACAATGTATCATGTGATTCATTCATGATTAGGCATTTTGTCTTCCAACTGTGTTTAGCAATAGAAACAAAAATAGTGAACCCTTCCCACAAACAGAGATCCTCCTGGGTAAAAGAGAGCTTTATTGGTAACACTGCACATTTGGTATCTATAGAAAGAAAGCCCAAAATGTGGCCATAAGTTTACAGAAGAACCCGTACATTACATTATTATTGCATATTCACAGGCAATATATCTCAAGCAACCTACCAGGAGATGGTCACGCAAAATGTGACACATTTCAAACTTGAATGACTACTATACAATGCAAGATTACTCAATTACATTGAATTAGACTTTTCAAAACACCTTTAATATTTAGTGCTAAAATGCAGACACTAGATGCATCAACCACAGAAATGAATAAATATATACATTTGGATCACAACGGCATCAACCAGGGAGAATGGAAACCTTTGTCAACATTAAGTGCGTACACTAGCAGCAAGCATCCTGTTTCTCATTAGAGTTTTGGCTTTCACCTGTTCAGTTCTTTCAGGTCCCAGTGCAAAATAAGAAAAATGGAGAAACAACAGTACAGCAGAGAGAGGTTGCGTGAAAATACAAGTAGTCTCCCTTTAAAACATTCCTCAGCATGGCTATGGGATGTAATGATTCTGAATGACTTGGACCTTCTGTAGAGTAGGCTATTCAATAGTAAATGATATGGAGATGATTAAATAAGCATTAGCCTTGTGTATATACAGTCATGAAAGAGGTTGCCTGCCACACACTGGAGGAAAAACATTGTCAGGAGGAGCAACAATAGAATGATCAGTATCCTGTAACTACACACAGAGAGAGAGAGCTGGTTCCTGCTGAATGCTTTTAAAGGAGGATGATATTCATTTGGCCTTAAACAGTCGACAAGGCTGAATCAAGCAATGGCTGTCTATGAAAGTATCTACAGTACTTTAATGCACACTGGTGTTGACAGCTTGTGTTTTTTCAGTGCCTATGATGTGTTATGAACTCAATAGTGTGTGACAATCTTACTCCAGTAACTGTGAGTGCATCTCTATAGCCTGTAGTAGCTTCATTTCTGAAGTGGCTTCCTAAATGTAGGAAAGGAGACAAGAAGAGGAAGCCACTTCAGACTATTGAAATGCACTCCTCGTCAGCTATATAAACAGAGATCCTATTAAATGCCGTGGATTCTGCTCTAGCCCTTTTATTACATAGAAAGTAATTGAAAGAGGCTTCAGCACACAGTCATTCTTGTATGCTCCACACACAGTTGGTTTAAAGGATCGCGAGCACATTGTGGATCATACAAGAATGTCAATAGCCTGGAGTTTATTTTTCAAATATTGTATTGTTTTTCCCTCTATGCACCTGTAACTACATAGTTGTTAAAACGTTCAACCCTGTTTTACATGTCAAATACCCACCCGTCTTGTTGGTTAGACAGTCAAATACTCTCTGATAAATTATAGCCAATCGGCCCACAGTGATTGGAGATGTGGTAGTCATGGAGATATGATGACGACGACGCTGGCCGAGTCTCATCGGTTACAGGCACAGCGCTGCTGGCAGGATCAGAACTCGTCCTCAGAGCTATCAGCCAATAGCATGGCTTGGTCCTGGCCGTTGCTGCTTGGCTCCCTGGGTTGCTGGAGACAAGACGGCAAATACCAAAAGTCAGGACATTCATTACATGGAGTTAAAGGTTGTGTAAAGCTCAATAAGTCCAAAGTCTCTTCCATCTCCTTTCTTTCATCTGCACTGATGTGAAAGAAGCTGTCCAATGTCTTTAAAACAGTACAGATGAAGGTGTGGAGATGAGGAAGCCACTTTCTACCACAAGGTGAATAGTGTAGCGTTAGTGAGCATATTCCTATTAACCTCAGTGTGCCTGGCCTTCCTCCTACGCTGGTGTTTGAAGCTGTTCCTCCTCTTACGGTGGATCATCCTGATGCTGTAGAGGGCCCCAACGATGAGCAGGGCCCCCATGATGCCAATGCCCACCGGGGCCAACATCCCAGACACATACCCTGCCTGGAGGGAGAGGGAACATGGGTGAGGGACAGAGGTGAACGATAGGGATGTGTGAGGGACGAGCAGGGAAAAGAAACTAGCCACAGACAGGAAATACAGACCACTCGTAGACCAGTGTCTTAGAGACAACTCTTCCAGTTGATGTTTTTTGACTAATTTAACTTAAGGGTAATAGGGGTCAATATTATCCCTGCTACATAGCCAAACAGCCTAAAAGGACCACACTTTCTAACAATTCTTTATGATGAGGATAGTATGGTTCTGTCATGACCATTAATGGCGATTTTACCTTTTCTCTGATCAGTTCCACCCAGCTACGCACTGAAAAAAAGGGAGGAAGAGTGGCTTTGAAGCACATTGAACCCACACAAGGGATTGTCACCCACTATTTCAATTACACTTCTTTCCTAATTGAAAATATCTCATATTTGATGGCCACAAAGAGCCAAAGTTAGTTTTAGGTGCGCATGCATTCGTGTGTGTGTCTCCTCTCACTCAGGCCCTGATTGCGCTGCACCCAGACAGGAGGCGGGGGGATGAGGCTGTAGGGAGGTCGAGTGGGGGCTGGGATAGGGGTCTCCTTCTGTTCCTCTTCGCTTTCCTCTGACTCCTCCGTGTTCTCATCGTCCTCATCCACCTCTGGCTCCTCTACAGGAAGAAAAGAAGGAAAACAGCTGATTCAACTTCCTGTCAATTTGAACTGTGAACTTTCATCTTTACATTGTGTAAACAATGTGTGTACATTAGAGTATTAGTGTGCATTATGTGTGTGTGTTAGTGTGACTCTTACCTTCAGACTCCAGTTCCTCCAGACCTGATTTGACCACAGGCAGATTGGTTGTCTTGGTGACTGTTGTCATGGTGGTCTGCTGGGAGGCGATGCTTTTAGGGTTGGGTTCGGAGGTGGGCAGGGTTTCATCTGGGTTCTGTATGGTCTCACTGCCACCTAAATATAACCATCACTGCTGGATCATTATAGTGGATATAGTGAAGTATAACATCAACATCTAGTCCTTAGATACCACTGTAGAAACTTCTAGATCTAAACGGATCGGATGAGTGTAAGCAATATTGTGAAAAGATGAAGAGGACAAATGGAATAATGAAGAGGAAGATTAATAAGAAAGAAGTCTCACCTGGCTGTTCTGTCTCTGAAGGGGGAGGGTCTATGGGTGTACCAGAGGGGCAGATAGTCTCAGAGATCTCAGCCCCGGATGTCTGCCATGGCGACGTCCAATCTGGTAGCACCAGGGGTGGGACACGGGATGGTCCCGTGTCCACCTGGTCGAACTCCACCTCTGACAGTAGCATCCCCGTGGTAGCCATGGAGACAGACGGCTGTGAGTTGCCGGGCATGAGAGCGGCTGTCGCTATCCCCGCCCCTTCAGGTGTGACATCATCAAAGGGCTCGAAGATGAGAGGGAGGTCCTCCGATGACATCGTACCCTCTGTGGACGCATCCTGCAAGGGAGGGGCACTGGCATCCACGGCTGTCAGTAAAATACACACACACCAACAGATGTTGGGTCAGGCCTACTGATGGTCCATAGGAAATTCGTATTGGCTCAGTGACTGCTAGAGATCAGCCTGTGACTAGAAACATGATGGTATGTACTGGTGAAGAGAGAGGAGTTTTAGACCCACAGCTCTGCTTCCAGTTCTCAACTACATTCTAACTGCTCTGCTCACAAGTAAAAAATATATAAATCCCATATCAACATAACCATGGAAGGAATCCACCATATGGTGCAGCTTTCTGGGACAGGTTATTCTTGTAATTGTTGATGAAGATTCAATCAAAATGTTTATTTCTGCATCTCTTTCAGTCGTAGATTTTTTTTTTTTTTGCCATGTTGAAAAGGGTGTTCCAAAAAGAAAATCCTTCCTTCTACATACTACTCATCAAGGTAGCTTGGTTTCCCTTGTAGGGAAGCTTCATGTCCCCAAAGAGAAGCTGGAACACACACACACAAATATACGCACATACGTATATGTACATACGCGCACACGTCCCAGAGGGACGCTAACAGGCTGCCTGTAGCGCTAACAGACAATCCTTAGAGGGACGTCAGACAGGCAGGAACAGTCAGGAACACATATTGGCTCAGACAGACTCCTCTATTCTACTGCATCACACAGTAATAAACTGCCTGGCTGGCCCTGCCAGTGCCTAGGTCTTTACTGTTCCTCTCTGATGGAGGGAGGGAGATGGAGATAAAGGGGGAGTGAATCCCCCAGACTTGTATAACAGCCCCTGTCATTGCTGTCTCCTGGCAGTCATGTGAGGTTTATTTCCACCGTCAGAAATAGAAAGTAATTAGACTGCTTCCCTGGAACCCTGCCTGCTAAGGTTCAAAGTGAAGCGTGGAAAACCAAGCATTCGCCCCCCCCCACCATCCCCCACGATCATCAAAGGAGATCTCTGCAGCTAGACGTGTCACTTTCATTTCCCTTCCCTTTTTAATGAAACCTATTGAAACCCAGCGAAAAGCAAACAGGCAACCCGTGTAATGGAATTCTATGGTGTAACACAACAACAGCTAGAGCAGCACCTTACCTTGTTGTGAGGCAGAGCAAGTGTGTTGTTGTGTGCATGTGCAAAAACTCAACATAGAATGTGGCCCTCAAGTGCATCTGTAGAGCAGACTCACTCCAGGTGGCTGAGTTCCCAGTGGCTGTCTCTAACATATCCAGCATGTACTCATTGGACCATAGCATACTGCATACTCACCCCCATTTTGCTGTAGTGGTTCAGTCCAGAGGCTGTCAGGGTCATCCTGTCTGGAGGATCCTGTCAGGGCTGGTCCAAGGTCGGGCAGGAGGGGGTCTGGGAGAGCAAACGCTGTCTCTCCATCTTGGGGGTGTGGAGATGCAGGGCCAGCGGCCTCCAGACCACTAGGGGGCAGCGGTGAAGCGTCTCTGTTGGATCCCCATACTGACGGAGGGATGGAGGTCAATGGGGAGTTTGTAAGGATACTATGGGGAGATGAGGAGCTCGGTCTGGCCGTCTCTGTCTCCTGCCCCATAAGAGGAGCTCCGAGGTCGGGCAAGCTCTCTCTGAGTTCCCCTTCCTTTTCTCCATGGAGATCTGGCCTCTCTTCCAGGATGAGATCTCTTCTCTCCCCAGCAAGGTGCGTCCCTGTCTGGCTGTCTGGTTCTGGGGCACTGACTGCTGTGGAACCACCATGTAGAACAGCTCTGGGTGTTTTCATGGCCACTGTCATCCCTTGCCTCTCTCCTAGGGAAGCTATCATGGCCCCAGTGGTGACAGTAGGTATATCCTCCATATGATTCTCTTCGGGCCCTACTCTCATCTCTTTGTCTGTGTAGAGTTCTGGAGCTTCTACATGCAGTCTGTGAGTCTCCTGCCCCTCAGAGAAGCTCTCAGAGGCAGCCCCTGTCTCTGCCTCCCTCCCCTGGCTCTTACCCCCTCCCGGTCCAGATATACCCTCATGACTGTCCACGTTTCGTGCCTGCGTCACCGGCTCTATCCCTGGTTTGCGTCCCATCACATCAGGGCCAGTGCCTCCCCCTGCTCCAACATTCTCTGATAGGTCAGTCCAGCTGCCAGTCATGTGTTCTGCCATCCCATAGGACCGTCTGCCGGGATCAGAGGGCCCAGATTGGACACTTGTTGATGTCACACTGACAGGTGTTGCTGGTGTTACACAGGGCTCTCCCTCCATTGGCTCCCCAGCTTGTCCATCACAGCCACTGTCCTGTGAGGCTGGTGCGTAGTCGTGGAGGGGCAGGACTGGGGTGCTGTAGATGGAGAGACAGACCCCTACCAATAGGAGGTGATGGAGAGTCGCAGGGAAGAGCATCTTTCCCATCTCTCACCACAAAGTAAACATGAAGACGTAGAGAAGGGTCGCAGTGGCTAGAAGGGGGTGGTCAGATGACGGGGGCAGGTATGGCGATTCAGCTGAGGAAAGAATTGAACCACTTATTTATTGCTGAACCTAAGATAACTGAGGCTGAGGATTATATTAGCTTTTGTGTAAGCCTTTCCTTTGATGTTGTAGTCTGGCAGTTTCGTGGAGAATGTGGACCTTTGAGCCCTCTCTCCAGTTGTTGTACTTCTACTCCATTCCTCTCCACACACACACACACACCAGTGTTAATTTTGTGACAATTTTCTATACACTATTACATTTAGTATAGTCTTAGTCATTTTGACTAAAATATCATTTAGTCTTAGTCACATTTTGTCATTTGAATAATGATTTAGTCTAGTTATTGTCAAAATGACAACAACAGTGGGCCATTTCAGTCAACTAAATGCCCTTTCATTGTAGTCACATCACATTTGTATTGCATCATTAACACTGCAGGGGTATTCAACGCTTACCCTACGAGGTCCAGACCCTGCTGGATAATTAATTGCGCCCACCTAGTGTCCCAGGTCTAAATCATTCCCTGATTAGATGGGGAATAATGAAAAAAGTTGAGTTTGAGGGATAAAGTAACAAAATGTGTACAAAAACACATAGCCTTGTCCTACCAACATATTTTTCTGAATAACATCCTATTCTCTTCCCAACAGCAGAAAAATGACAAACATAAGCATATATAAGAATTATCTGTCCATGTAAATTCTCAAGCACACACAGAGAGAGAGAGAGAGAGAGAGAGAGAGAGAGAAAGAGGGAGAGAGAGAAGACAAGAGAGGGAGAGGAGGAGAGAGAGAGAGAGAGAGAGAGAGGGAGAGAGAGAGAGAGAGAGAGAGAGAGACAGAGAGAGAGAGAGTGTATTGGAAAAGTAGTATGAGTTGCACATCCGTCACTCGGTCGCGTCATTGCCATTGTCAGCCACGTTTCACTGACACCGCAGCCACATTGGTGTCCAACACTAGAACGGGGGCTAATGACTTTGAATGTGAGCTAATGACTGTTTCGCACAGTGATGTGGTCGAGTCACTACATTTTGAGTCCGAATCGAGTCCCATGTCCTCTGTGCGCGAGTCCAAGTCCGAGTCACCAATGGTTGAGTCACGAGTCGGGTCACGAGTCCCTATAGCTAAAGTCCGAGTCCCTATGTGTACAGTAGTCCTGATCCAAGTGCTCAAGTCTGAGTCACTTGGTCCCCATTAACGCAAAATAAAGTTTGGTTAGTTCTACAAAGCATATTTCTATCTGAACGTTCCAAAACGTTAAGTCCTGCTGAATGCGCCCTAGGTTGTTAGCTATGGCTAGCTAATGAGGTAAAATGAGTGAACAAGATGTAGGCTAAACAAATGATTAATGGTCCGGTCCGCAAGTAACCTAGTTTTAGAATTGGCCTGCAATATGCTTTATGAATGTAAAATGCGGCCCACCAATACACGATAGAAAGAAAAAAACGTAGTGCCTTGCAGTGGAGAAAGTGGGAGGGTTGAACGAGATTACAAATTCAAAGACAGCCTTCTTTTCTATACTCAAGAGAGAGAAAAATATAGCTACACTGTTGTTTTACTATTAAACTCAATGCTGCTATTGCTTTTAATTTCGTAAAGCAGCTTGTGTTTCTTAACCAGGCAAAGGGTAGCTAACGAGAAGGCTGGTGGGTGACTGGTTAGCTATGGGGAAGCAAGAGAGTAATTTGCGCGATGTGTATAATCGAAGGCGGAGCCTGTCTGTCTGTCTGCCCACACTCATCGCTTGCTCCCCCGCAGCTCACCAGCTGATGTGGGCTGTGTGTGCTGGGTACGTTGCTTCCTTCCCACTGCTGAACAGAACTGCGCTGTGCATCTGTGCTGCTAATATTAAATATGTTATCACTGAAAAGCTCAATCTCTCCAAAAACTCTTGTCCAGTCCACTTAGTAGTCAGGTCAAAGAGATAATTTTGTCTCGTCTCGTTTTAGTCTACTGAAATTAAAAATAATGTATGTTTAGTTATAGTTTTTTCTGGGTCTATTTAGTCAGTTATAGTCTCGTCAATTGCCACTGAAAAACAAGTGTTTGACAAATATTTGTGTCACTATTTTTGTTGACGAAATTAACACTGACACACTCACACAGTAAGTACAGCCTGACACAGCAAACCCTTGCATTGTACTTTTAAAATAACTATAAATAGAAGGTTATCTCCAGAATGACTCAGTCCTGTTCAGTTGGACTCTGCAGGTTAATATTTTTAGATAGATAATAACACGTTTCAGTTATTGCACTTTCATATAAAATGTACCATACAAATAGATAATACCATTATAATAACAGAAAGAACACATTCAAATATCAAGTGAGGAAGAGACTAGGACACTGCACAAATACTTTGGTAATCTGCAAGGGGCATTTTTCTTGGCAAATGGAGTTGACTTGTAAACAGAGAATTCTGTTCCCATTGGGTTGCCTGGAAGACACCCTGCTTCCCTCAGATTCCCTATGTTGCTGCAGTGTGTCAGCAGCCTGGTCTCATAGACTAGATGTAACAAAGTAAATGTAAATCCGGTTCAGTCAAATTACTATAATATGTTACGTTTGGTATGGTTACATAAGACAAAATGTTACTAAAGGCAAAAACGAAAGAAAGGTGGTTGGTCGGAGTGGGCGTGGGTTTATAATCCAAAAGTCTAGCAAAAACAAAAAGGTTGTGTCAAATCTCATCACTGCCAACTTCAGCATTTTAGACAATAGCACATTTTCAACAACTTACTACTTTTTAGCTACTTTGCAACTACTTAGCATGTTAGCTAACCTTTCCCCTAACCTTAACCCTTTTAGCTAACCCTTCCCCTAACTCTAACCTTAATAACCCTGTAACCTAAGTCCTACCCCTAAGTTTAACACTAACCCTTAACCCCAACCCCTAGTCTAGCTAATGTTAGCCACCTAGCATATTCCTAACATATCATACGAATTGTAATTTGTAACATATACTAAACGGATTACAGCCATCCAAAAATGAATACATACCATACAAAACATAATATACTAAATGGAGTGTCTGATTTACGTACACAATAATACAAAAGGCTCTGAGAGCAGGTTGGTGTCAGACGTCAGACAGGCGTTTCACAGACATCAACGTCAAACCCTGACACACATACACACACACAAACACACACACACACTTTGACATTTTAGTAACATGTGTGCTTATCCAGAGCGACTTCCAGTTAGTGCATTGTACACACACACACACACACACACACACACACACACACACACACACACACACACATACACAAACGCACCTTTTTACTCTAACAAACACTACCGACCCCCAGCTGACCATCGCTAATCAATGTACTCAACAAGAGTCAAGAGAGCCGCCTGCTGCTTGACACCCACAATACCAGTTATGAACCAATTATGAGGATTAAAATAGACCTCCATCCGGTAAACAAACATCATCATCCAGACCCACGCCACGCCACTGCGGCGCAGGCATAAACCGCTTTAGTGTACAGATTCAATGCCAAGAGATCTAAGTAGCCTAGTCTTCTAGTGCATTAAAATCCGTGTATTCATATGTGCGTGTGGGACTATGCCACATCGGCTACAGTAGAGACGGTGCTTCTCATCTTAGAAGCCTGTCATGAACCATATTGTTCTATCAATAGATCATGTTTTACATTTTAAACAAATCGAAACAAATGGGTTATGTTAGATGAAAAGTCATTAAAAAAAGATGCACTGTATAATGCATTGTCCTTACCTGCCGGAGTCGTAGACGGGAATGATGTTCATCTCATTGCACAGGGCGGTATGTATTTCCCTCCAGCCTTTCCTTTAAACAACGGGTTGTATATTACAACTGTACCAATATAATATCAATAAGCTGCCAATATCGATCCGGAAGCAAGCTTAAGGAATAGCCTAGTCTTTATTAATGTGCTGATCACACAATGTAGGCTACGCTTCGGAGTGCGTGTGCATGCGCGCGCCTCAACTGGCAGAATGCCTCGATCTGCTCTGTGATTGAGCGCGTGTAGAGATATGATTTATGAAGAACATTCAGTAATATTTTATGTCCAATGCGTTGCATAACAGGCAATTGTTTTAGTCTGGGGAAATGTTTTCAAATTCTATTTGAACCTCAGATTGTGTTTTTCCCGAGGTAGTGCTGAATGGACAGCTCCTTGGTTCTGAAACCTGTTAATAATAATAATAATAATAATAATAATGTTGTGTTGGGTGTCTTAGAAAGTTACCTGCCCTATGGCAATTAATTAATTAATTAATTGAAGATAAATGTGAAATCTAAAAATGTAAGTAAATTACATGAAAGTTGATCCGCTTATTTATTCTGTCGGACTACCTGTCTCTAGTCGATGCATCACTTCAAGGCAAATAAAGAAAACACCGAATTTCTCTCCTTTCATCCTTTCATGTCTACTTTTGAACGATCTATAAGAACATGAAATTGATTGCATAATATATTGCCCAAACAATATCATGTTCTTTATAGATTGTTCAAATTCTCAGTCCATATCAAGTGTGTAAAAATGACTTCTATAAATATTTGGATATGACTAGTATAGACCGTGATGTATTTTTATTTTGCGTTTGATTTATAACACACAAGTATAATTGCATAAACTATTTTACAGTAGGGACAAACTATTTTTAATCAGGCGCGTTCCCCAGACGTCATTCCTCAAACTGAAAGAAAGGACCCTGCCAAACCCAGCAGAAATTAAATTATTTGCGATTGCATGTTGTATATCGGAAACGATTAAGTAAATATAAAATGCCCTTGTTTGAAGGGTTGGGGAGTGGAGGGGAGAAAACTGCAGTCGTCATTGATTTAGGAGCAGCCTACACAAAGTAAGTATTTAGCTAGCTAGATATGTTTACATGCTAACAACATTGGCCACTGCCTGTCACAAATGCTAAGTACTGAACATCAGAGGTTTAAGCAAATATAAACCGACTATCCAATGTTTAAAGCACGTTATTTAGTTGGTCACAATGTGTTAAATATGTGTTTTTGCTGAAAAAGGGCTAGCAATATTAACGAAAGCTAGCTGGCTAATGTTAGCTAGCTAGCAATGTAAGGAACAGCACCAGTCTAGTGCCTGGGCTGGGGAAGATCATATGACAATCAGACACACATTGCGACACACTAAGGCCCTTAACTCAATAAATCCACATTCATTGGCATTGAGTACTGTCTGACAAGTGTCAATGATTTCACTCATCACAAACTAAATGGTTTTGTATGATGATGCAGGTGTGGCTTTGCTGGAGAAACGGGGCCCAGGTTCATCATTCCTAGTGAGCTACAGAAGCCGGGACAACAGCAGGTGAGGGAGTTAGTGAGCGAATTAATGAATGACTAGTGCTCTTTAACTTATGGACAGGCATTATTGAAATCGTGTGTGTAATAATGACTAGTGCTCTTAAAGTGGAACTGACAGCGTTTTAACTACTTTTCAAATATGAAACAAACAGACAATCATAATATCAGTAAAATATATCAAATTCCCAGATTATGCTACAAAACCAACTTTATAAAAGGTTTTTCCATGATGTACACTAAGGCATTTTTGGCAGAATAGATTAGATGGATGCAGTTCAGTGCATGATTAATATAATTCACCAATACATTATCAGGTTGTAAATCACAGCTGGGCTGGTACATTGTTTGCTGCCTCCACCTGGGCTGCACTGATTCTGTTTCAATTACTCAATATTTTTGACAAAAATGGACGAATGTAACTAAGACTGGGAATGTCAATACAATCAACCGAGCAAGGGCAATGATCACAAGTCAGTCATAATAGGCTAGGGTATCTATTTATGTAGCAAGATAAAAACACGGAGCATAACGTTAGCTAGCTAGCTAGCTTACTGCTAGGAGGATATCATGTCATTGGAGGGGTGGGTGAGTGACTTCTCCCACTCATTGTTTTTCGGTGGCTATACACAACTAGAGATGCAGGTGTCATTTTGTTAGCTAGCAAGAACCTGAACGTCTGTATTATACAGTTAGCATATATCTAGCTACTCCGATTTCAGAGCACTCTCACCTGTGTGCCAGAGTGCAGAATAACTGTTTTATTTACAAACATGCAACATTTGCTGAGTCACGAACGCTCTAGATTTGGTATTTTTTAGGATCCCCATAGCTGATGCTTTTGCAACAGCTAACTCTTCCTGGGCTCCACATGAAACATGACATAATACATAGTAGGGAACATTATTAGTCAAGGACTGAAATACATTCTATAATGTCACACACAGCCTACATATCAGTACGTACACACAATATCTAGGTATAATGCATAGTACACTGCAAATTACAATATATATAAAATGGCTCTCTCTTCACAGTCCCCTTTGTGCAGTAAGGTGTTCTTTTATCTGTTTTTTTTAAACTGTTTTTATTGCTAGCTTGCTACCTGTGGTGGTGTAGAGTTCCATGTAGTCATGGCTCTATTAAATACTGTGCATTTTCCAGCCTTTGTTCTGGACCTAGGGACTATGAAGAGACCTCTGGTTGCATGTCTTGTGTTGTGTGCCAACTGCTTGAACGCAGAGTACCTTCAACACGTCAATACCTCGCACAAAGACCAATAGTGATGCAGTCAATCTCTCCTCAACTTTGAGCCAGGATTGACTGACATGCATGACACTTTTCCTCCGTGTTGCTTTGTTCTAGACCAGGTATTCCCAAACTGGGGTACACGTACCCCCAGGGGTACGCACAATGCCGTCGGGGGTACGGCAAATACAAATGTGATTTATATATTTATTTGATTACTTTTTTTTTCTCACATTTTCATACAGTCCATTTATATTTTCCAACAGGGCTATACATTTGGGTGAGGTTTTTTTCTCACCTAAGTAGCCTCATTTCACTGCCAAAAAGAAAATGAAACCATCTAGTGTTCAGCGAAATAACAACACAATGTCAAATGCAGGTAGCCTAGTCAAATAATTAACATCCAATCACATCAAAATCAAATCAAATCAAATTTATTTATATAGCCCTTCGTACATCAGCTGATATCTCAAAGTGCTGTACAGAAACCCAGCCTAAAACCCCAAACAGCAAGCAATGCATGTGAAAGAAGCACGGTGGCTTGGAAAAACTCCCTAGGAAAAACTCCCTAGAAAGGCCGAAACCTAGAGAGGAACCAGGCTATGAGGGGTGGCCAGTCCTCTTCTGGCTGTGCCGGGTGGATATTATAACAGAACATGGTCAAGATGTTAAAATGTTCATAGATGACCAGCATGGTCAAATAATAATAATCATAGTAGTTGTCGAGGGTGCAACAAGCACGTCCGGTGAAGAGGTCAGGGTTCCATAGCCGCAGGCAGAACAGTTGAAACTGGAGCAGCAGCATGGCCAGGTGGACTGGGGACAGCAAGGAGTCATCATGCCAGGTAGTCCTGAGGCATGGTCCTAGGGCTCAGGTCCTCCGAAAGAGAGAATTAGAGAGAGCATATTTAAATTCACACAGGACACCGGATAAGACAAGAGAAATACTCCAGATGTAACAGACTGACCCTAGCCCCCCTGACACATAAACTACTGCAGCATAAATACTGGAGGCTGAGACAGGAGGGATCAGAAGACACTGTGGCCCCATCCGATGATACCCCCGGACAGGGCCAAACAGGCAGGATATAACCCCGCCCACTTTGCCAAAGCACAGCCCCCACACCACTAGAGGGATGTCTCCAACCACCAACTTACCGTCCTAAGACAAGGCCGAGTATAGCCCACAAAGATCTCCGCTACGGCACAACCCAAGGGGGGGGGGCGCCAACCCAGACAGGAAGACCACGTCAGTGACGCAGCCCCTGTAATAGGGCTAGAGGCAGAGAATCCCAGTGGAGAGAGGGGAACCGGCAAGGCAGAGACAGCAAGGGCGGTTCGTTGCTCCAGCCTTTCCGTTCACCTTCATACTCCTGAGCCAGACTATACTTAATCATAGGACCTACTGAAGAGATAAGACTTAAAGGTTGAGACTGAGTCTGCGTCTCTCACATGGGTAGGCAGACCATTCCATAAAAATGGAGCTCTATAGGAGAAAGCCCTACCTCCAGCCGTTTGCTTAGAAATTCTAGGGACAATTAGGAGGCCTGCGTCTTGTGACCGTAGCGTACGTGTAGGTATGTACGGCAGGACCAAATCGGAAAGATAGGTAGGAGCAAGCCCATGTAATGCTTTGTAGGTTAGCAGTAAAACCTTGAAATCAGCCCTTGCCTTAACAGGAAGCCAGTGTAGGGAGGCTAGCACTGGAGTAATATGATCTAATTTTTTGGTTCTAGTCAGGATTCTAGCAGCCGTATTTAGCACTAACTGAAGTTTTGTTTAGTGCTTTATCCGGGTAGCCGGAAAGTAGAGCATTGCAGTAGTCCAGCCTAGAAGTAACAAAAGCATGGATTAATTTTTCTGCATAATTTTTGGACAGAAAGTTTCTGATTTTTGCAATGTTACGTAGATGGAAAAAGCTGTCTTTGAAACAGTCTTGATATGTTCTTCAAAAGAGAGATCAGGGTCCAGAGTAACGCCGAGGTCCTTCAGTTTTATTTGAGACGACTGTACAACCATCCAGATTAATTGTCAGATTCAACAGAAGATCTCTTTGTTTCTTGGGACCTAGAACAAGCATCTCTGTTTTGTCTGAGTTTTTAAAAGTAGAAAGTTTGCAGCCATCCACTTCTTTATATCTGAAACACAGGCTTCTAGCGAGGGCAATTTTGGGGCTTCACCATGTTTCATTGAAATGTAGAGCTGTGTGTTGTCCGCATAGCAGTGAAATTTAACATTATGTTTTCGAATGACATCCCCAAGAGGTAAAGTATATAGTGAAAACAATAGTGGTCCTAAAACGGAACCTTGAGGAACACCGAAATTTACAATTGATTTGTCAGAGGACAAACCATTCACAGAGACAAACTGATATCTTTCCAACAGATAAGATCTAAACCAGGCCAGAACTTGTCCATGTAGACCCATTTGGGTTTCCAATCTCTCCAAAAGAATGTGGTGATCGATGGTATCAAAAGCGGCACTAAGATCTAGGAGCACGAGGACAGATGCAGAGCCTCGGTCTGACGTCATTAAAAGGTCATTTACCACCTTCACAAGTGCAGTCTCAGTGCTATGATGGGGTCTAAAACCAGACTGAAGCGTTTCGTATACATTGTTTGTCTTCAGGAAGGCAGTGAGTTGCTGCGCAACAGCTTTTTCAAAATTTTTTGAGAGGAATGGAAGATTCGATATAGGCCGATAGTTTTTTTATAATTTCTGGGTCAAGATTCGGCTTTTTCAAGAGGCTTTATTACTGCCACTTTTAGTGAGCTTGGTACACATCCGGTGGATAGAGAGCCGTTTATTATGTTCAACATAGGAGGGCCAAGCACAGGAAGCAGCTCTTTCAGTAGTTTAGTTGGAATAGGGTCCAGTATGCAGCTTGAGGGTTTAGAGGCCATTATTATTTTCATCATTGTGTCAAGAGATATAGTACTAAAACACTTTAGTATCTCCCTTGATCCTAGGTCCTGGCAGAGTTGTGCAGAGTCAGGACAATGGAGCTTTGGAGGAATACGCAGATTTAAAGAGGAGTCCGTAATTTGCTTTCTAATGATCATGATCTTTTCCTCAAAGAAGTTCATAAATGTATTACTGCTGAAGTGAAAGCCATCCTCCATTTGCGAATGCTGCTTTTTAGTTAGCTTTGCGACAGTATCAAAAATACATTTTGGATTGTTATGATTTTCCTCAACTAAGTTGGAAAAATAGGATGATCGAGCAGCAGTGAGGGCTCTTCGATACTGCACGGTACTGTCTTTCCAAGCTAGTCGGAAGACTTCCAGTTTGGTGTGGCGCCATTTCCGTTCCAATTTTCTGGAAGCTTGCTTCAGAGCTCTTGTATTTTCTGTATACCAGGGAGCTAGTTTCTTATGACAATGTTTTTAGTTTTTAGGGGTGCAACTGCATCTAGGGTATTGCGCAAGGTTAAATTGAGTTCCTCGGTTAGGTGGTTAACTGATTTTTGTCCTCTGACGTCCTTGGGTAGGCAGAGGGAGTCTGGAAGGGCATCAAGGAATCTTTGGGCTGTCTGAGAATTTATAGCACGACTTTTAATGCTCCTTGGTTGGGGTCTGGGCAGATTATTTGTTGCAATTGCCAACGCAATAAAATGGTGGTCCGATAATCCAGGATTATGAGGAAAAACATTAAGATCCACAACATTTATTCCATGGGACAAAACTAGGTCCAGAGTATGACTGTGGCAGTGAGTAGGTCCAGAGACATGTTGGACAAAACCCACTGAGTCGATGATGGCTCCGAAAGCCTTTTAGAGTGGGTCTGTGGACTTTTCCATGTGAATGTTAGTCACCAAAAATTAGAATATTATCTGCTATGACTACAAGATCCGATAGGAATTCAGGGAACTCAGTGAGGAACACTGCATATGGCCCAGGAGGCCTGTAAAAAGTAGCTATATAAAAGTGATTGAGTAGGCTGCATAGATTTCATGACTAGAAGGTCAAAAGACGAAAACGTCATTGTTTTTTTTTTTGTAAATTGAAATTTGCTATCGTAAATGTTAGCAACACCTCCGCCTTTGCCGGATGCACGGGGGGTATGGTCACTAGTGTAACCAGGGGGTGAGGCCTCATTTAACACAGTAAATTCATCAGGCTTAAGCCATGTTTCAATCAGGCCAATCACATCAAGATTATGATCAGTGATTAGTTCATTGACTATAACTGCCTTGGAAGTGAGGGATCTAACATTAAGTAACCCAATTTTGAGATGTGAGGTATCACAATCTCTTTCAATAATGGCAGGAATGGAGGAGGTCTTTATACTAGTGAGATTGCTAAAGCGAACACCGCCATCTTTAATTTTGCCCAACCTAGATCGAGGCACAGACACGGTCTCAATGGGGAAAGCTGAGCTGACTACACTGACTGTGCTAGTGGCAGACTCCACTAAACTAGCAGGCTGGCTAACAGCCTGCTGCCTGGCCTGCACCCTATTTCATTGTGGAGCTAGAGGAGTTAGAGCCCTGTCTATGTTCGTAGATAAGATGAGAGCACCCCTCCAGCTAGGATGGAGTCCGTCACTCCTCAACAGGCCAGGCTTGGTCCTGTTTGTGGGTGAGTCCCAGAAAGAGTGCCAATTATCTACAAATTCTATCTTTTGGGAGGGGCAGAAAACAGATTTCAACCAGCGATTGAGTTGTGAGACTCTGCTGTAGAGCTCATCACTCCCCCTAACTGGGAGGGGGCCAGAGACAATTAATCGATGCCGACACATCTTTCTAGCTGATTTACACGCTGAAGCTATGTTGCACTTGGTGACCTCTGACCGTTTCATCCTAACATCGTTGGTGCCGATGTGGATAACAATATCTCTATACTCTCTACACTCGCCAGTTTTAGCTTTAGCCAGCATCGTCTTTAGATTAGCCTTAACGTCGGTAGCCCTGCCCCCTGGTAACCGGTGTATGATCGCTGGATGATTCGTTTTAAGTCTAATACTGCGGGTAATGGAGTCGCCAATGACTAGGGTTTTCAATTTGTCAGAGCTAATGGTGGGAGCCTTCGGCGTCTCAGACCCCACAACGGGAGGAGTAGAGAAGTTTCAGCCTCCGACTCGCTTAATGGGGAGAACCGGTTGAAAGTTTGTCGGCTGAATAAGCGACACCGGTTGAGCATTCCTACAGCATTTCCCTCCAGAAGCCATGAGAAAGTTGTCCGGCTGCGGGGACCGTGCGAGGGGGTTTATACTAACGTTACTATCTGTACTTACTGGTGGCACAGACGCTGTTTCATCCTTTCCTACACTGAAATTACCCTTGCCTAACGATTGCGTCTGAAGCTGGGCTTGCAGCACAGCTATCCTTGCCGTAAGGCGATCGTTCTCCTGTATATTATAAGTACAACGACTGCAATTAGAAGGCATCATGTTAATGTTACTTAGCTTCGGCTGTTTGAAGTCCTGACGAACCATGTCCAGATAAAACCTCCGGGGTGTAAAAGTTGAATGAAAAAAGTTGAGTGAGGGGAAAAACTAAAAATATACGGTAATGAAAAAGTAAAAACCGTGAGGTAGTCAGGTAGCAAAGTAAGATCGGCAACAAAACGCACAGTGGCACGTAAACAAGTCAACCGTTACTCTCTCGCGGGAATTCCACTAACAATCCGTATGTAGCCAAAAGTAGCTGCTGCTCATTCCCTTTGCTTGAAAATTGATAAATGGTAAAAAAAAAAATACTGCTACTACCAGCAGTACTGCACCTGTCGACGACACATTGTTCTGCTTCCACGAGCACATCCAATGCTAGCATCAGTAATTCTACATTTGTTGTTAACCCAGCTAGCATGGACACTGACAGTTGTGAATCTGATGCAGCTGAAGAGCTACTGCCCCCTTACCCGGGAAAGCAGCAAAAAAAAGACAGGGACGTTGGACCATCGAGAGGCACAAATATGACGAGAACTACATTGATTTGGGGTTCACTTATATTGGGAGTAGTGCCTTTCCTCAGCCACAGTGTGTTATATGTGCAAAAGTACTATCTCACAACTTGATGAAACCTTCACACTTGGGCAGACATTTTGAAACAAAACATGCCAATTTGGAAAATAAGCCACAGGATTTTTTGAGCGAGAATTAAGACGACTTTCAAGTACTAAGTCATGTATAAAAGCAACAGATACCATTAATAAGAAGGGGCTAGAAGCGTCTTGTTTGGTGAGCTACCGAGTGGCTAGGACAGGCAAGTCCCATACTATTGTGGAGGACTTAATTATTCCTGCTGCTGAGGATATGGCTGGGGGAAAAGGCCAAAAAAACGAATGCCTTCGTCAAATATCACTGTTTCATGACGCATCAGTGACATGGCAGGCGACGTTTTGAAACAATTAAAGCCAGTGAATTCTATGCGTTACAGCTGGATGATACAATACAAGCCAGTGAATTCTATGCGTTACAGCTGGATGAGTCAACCGAAGTAGCAGGCCTGGCACAGCTCCTGGTATATGTCCGTTACGTTTATGGGGGGTCAATTAAGGAAGATATCCGCTTCTGTAAACCACTGGAAGTCAGGACAACGGGAGAGGATATTTTTAAAGTACTGGACAGCTTTGTGACATCAGATGGACTTTGGTGGTAAAGATGTGTTGGTATCTGTACTGATGGCGCAAAAGCCATGACAGGGAGACATAATGGAGTGGTAACGTGCGTGCAAGCAGTTGCTCCCGATGCCACTTAGGTACACTGCAGCATCCACCAAGAGGCTCTTGCTGCCAAGGGAATGCCTGACAGCTTGAAAGACGTTTTTGACACTACAGTGAAAATGGTTAAGGCAAGGCCCCTGAACTTGTGTATTTTCTGCACTATGCAATGATATGGACAGCGACCCTGTAACGCTTTTACAACACAGAAAGAAGTACACTGGTTATCAAGGGGCAAAGTACTGACGTTTATTTTAATTGAGAGACGAGCTTAAAGTTCTGTTTATGGTCAGTTCTTTACTGACCATAATTTTCACTATTCACAACTAGCCTATCTGGGTGATGTTTTTTCTCGCCTGAATGATCTGAATCTAGGATTACAGGGTCTCTCTGCAACTATATTCAATGTGGGGGACAAAATTGAGGCTATGATTAAGAAGTTGGAGCTCTTCTGTCTGCATTAGCAAGGACAACACACAGGTATTTCCATCATTGTATAATTTTTTTGTGTGCAAATGAACTCAAGCTTACGGACAATGTCAAATGTGATATAGCGAAGCACCTGAGTGAGTTGGATGCCCAATTACTTAAAAAAATATATATATATATATATATATATATATATTTCATCTTTTATTTAACCAGGTAGGCTAGGTGAACAAGTTCTCATTTGCAACTGCGACCTGGCCAAGATAAAGCATAGCAATTCGACACACAACAACAGAGTTACACATGGAATAAACAAAACATACAGTAGAAAACAAAAACTCTATATACAGTGAGTGCAAATGAGGTAAGATAAGGGAGTGAAGGCAATAAATAGGCCATGGTGGCAAAGTAATTACAATATAGCAATTCAACACTGGAATGGTAGATGTGCAGAAGATGAATGTGCAAGTAGAGATACTGGGGTGCAAAGGAGCAAGATAAATAAATACAGTATGGGGATGAGGTAGATGGGCTGTTTACAGATGGGCTATCTATGTACAGGTGCAGTGAGCTGCTCTGACAGCTGGTGCTTAAAGCTAGTGAGGGAAATATGAGTCTCCAGCTTCAGTGATTTTTGCAGTTCGTTCCAGTCATTAGCAGCAGAGAACTGGAAGGAAAGGCGACCAAAGGAGGAATTGGCTTTGGGGGTGACCAGTGAGATATACCTGCTGGAGCACGTGCTACGAGTGGGTGCTGCTATGGTGACCAGTGAGCTGAGATAAGGCGGGGCTTTACCTAGCAGAGACTTGTAGATGACCTGTAGCCAGTGGGTTTGGCGACGAGTATGACGCGAGGGCCAACCAACGAGAGCGTACAGATCGCAGTGGTGGATAGTGTATGGGGCTTTGGTGACAAAACGGATGGCACTGTGATAGACTGCATCCAATTTGTTGAGTAGAGTGTTGAAGGCTATTTTATAGATGACACCGCTGAAGTCGAGGATCGGTAGGATGGTCAGTTTTACGGGGGTATGTTTGGCAGCATGAGTGAAGGATGCTTTGTTACGATATAGGAAGCCGATTCTAGATTTAATTTTGGATTGGAGATGCTTAATGTGAGTCTGGAATGAGAGTATACAGTCTAACCAGACACCTAGGTATTTGTAGTTGTTCACGTATTCTAAGTCAGAGCCGTCGAGAGTAGTGATGCTGGACGGGCGGGCAGGTGCGGGCAGTGATTGATTGAATAGCATGCATTTAGTTTTACTTGCATTTAAGAGCAGTTGGAGGCCTCGGAAGGAGAGTTGTATGGCATTGAAGCTCGTCTGGAGGTTAGTTAACCTCTCTTGGGGAGGTGGGACGCCAGCCAGTGAAAAATCAGAGCGCCAAATTCAAAACCACAATGTCATAATTCAAAGTTCTCAAACATATGACTATTTTACAACATTTTAAAGATGCGTCTCCTTAATGTAACCACATTGTCCGATTTTTAAAAAGGCTTTACGGCGAAAGCATAAAGTTAGATTATGTTAGGACAGTTCCAACACAAGACAAACCACACAGCCATTTTCCTAGCAAGGACAGGCGTCACGAAAACCAGCTAAAATTATGCACTAACCTTTGACGATCTTCATCAGATGACACTCCTAGGACATCATGTTACACAATACATCCATTTTTTGTTCGATCAAGTTGATATTTATATCCAAAAACAGCATTTTACATTGGCGCGTGATGTTCAGAAAATATATTGCCTCCAATACTGCCGGTGAATCCGCACAACAATTTACAAAAATACTCATCATAAACGTTGATAAAATATTAAACTGTTATTCAAAGAATTATAGATGAACATCTCCTTTATGCAAACGCTGTGACAGATTTCAAAAAAGCTTCACGGGGAAAGCACACTTTGCAATAATCTGAGTACTGCGCTCAGAAAAAGACATCAAGCAATACAGATACCTGCCATTTTGGAGTCATCTAAAATCATAAATAGCATTAGAAATATTGACTTACCTTTGATCTTCATCAGAAGGCACTTTTGGAGGGCGAGTTAGTTAGGATGATATCTGAGGGTTCCCATGTTTATGGACTTGGGGTTGTACCTGGTAGGTTCATTGATAATTTATGTGAGATTGAGGGCATCAAGTTTAGATTGTAGGATGGCTGGGGTGTTAAGCATGTCCCAGTTTAGGTCACCTAGTAGCACGAGCTCAGAAGATGGATGCGGGGGCAATCAATTCACATATGGTGTCGAGGACACAGCTGAGGCAGAGGGTGGTCTATAGCAAGTGGCAACGGTGAGAGACTTGTTTCTGGAAAGGTGACTTTTTAGAAGTAGAAGCTTGAATTGTTTGGGTACAGACCTGGATAGTAAGACAGAACTGTGCAGGCTATCTTTGCAGTAGATTGCAACACCACCCCCTTTGGCAGTTCTATCTTGGCGGAAAATGTTATCGTTTGGGATGGAGATTTCAGGGTTTTTGGTGGTTTTTCTAAGCCAGGATTCAGACACGGGTAAGACATCCGGGTTGGCAGAGTGTTCTAAAGCAGTGAGTAAAACAAACTTAGGGAGTAGGCTTCTAATGTTAACATGCATGAAACCAAGGCTTTTACGGTTACAGAAGTCAAAAAATGAGAGCACCTGGGGAGTGGGAGTGGAGCTAGGCACTGCAGGACCTGGATTAACCTCTACATCACCAGAGGAGAAGTAGGATAAGGGTACGGCTAAAGGCTATACGAACTGGCCGTCTAGTACGTTCGGAACAGAGAGTAAAAGGAGCAGGTTTCTGGGCATGATGGCATAGATTCAAGGCATAGTGTACAGACAGGTAAGGTAGGATGTGAGTACATTGGAGGTAAACCTAGGCATTGAGTAATGATGAGAGAGATATAGTCTCTAGAGATGTTTAAACCAGGTGATGTCATTGCATATGTAGGAGGTGGAACAACATGGTTGGTTAAGGCATATTGAGCAGGGCTAGAGGCTCTACAGTGAAATAAGACAGTAATCACTAACCAGGACAGTAATGGACGAGGCATATTGATATTAGAGAGGCATGCGTAGCCAAGTGATCATATGGGTCCAGTGAGTGGTTGGGCTGACTGGGGACACTGCGATTCAGACAGTTAGCAGGCCGGGGCTAGCAGTTAGCAGACCTGGGCTAGCAAGTTAGCAGAAGGGCCTTTGGGGGACGTCGCGGTGGAGGTAAGTCTGTTTTTGCCACTTCATGCTCTAGGTAGCTAGCAGGCCGCGGTTAGCAGAATGGACCTTCAGAGGACGTCGCGCCTGAGGGGCCTGTTGGAATCCTTCGGGCAGATTATGTCGGTATTCCAGTCGTAGAGGATCGGCGGGGTTCCGTGCCCCGTACCGGCAGTAGAAGGGGTCCGGATATTGTCGCCCAGGAGTGGGATTCGGTGGTAGCCCAGGAGCCCTAGCTTCAGGCTAATTGGTGCTTGCTCCGGGATGGAACCGCTAGCCAGGAGTAGTCACCCGGGATTGTGTTTAGCTAGTTGCGAAGATCCAGATGAAAATGTTCAGAGTTTGCGGTAGGAATCCGGGGTTATGGAGAAAAAAAAAATAGGTCCGTTATACTCTGGTTTGAGTCACGTTGTATGAACTGGCGAGAGCTTTCCGAGCTAAAGGTTAACTGATGACCGCTAGCAGTGGTTCGCTGACTGGTAGCTAGTTAGCTGGCTAGCTTCAGTTGAGGGATTACAGATCTGAAGTAAATAGAAGTACTTTAGAAAAAACAGATCCAAGCCACATTGGGTGAGGCGGGTTGCAGGAGAGTATTTAGAAGTTGAGGTTTAGGAAAATATTTTTAAAAGATATGCGAAGAAAAAGATATAAAAAGATATATACAAGGGACACAACAGGACAAAGACGTCTGACTGCTACGCAATCTTGGAATGAGCCAGGTACTTTCCCGAAACGGATGACCCAAACAACTGGATTCGTTATCCCTATCATGCCCTGCCTCCAGTCCACTTATTGATATCTGAACAAGAGTCTCATCGAAATTGCAACAAGCAGTTCTGTGGAAATTGAATTTAATCAGAAGCCACTGCCAGATTTCTGGATTGGGCTGCGCTCAGAGTATCCTGCCTTGGCAAATCAGCTGTTAAGACACTGATGCCCTTTGCAACCATGTACCTATATGATTGTGGATTCTCGGCCCTCATAAGCATGAAAACTAAATACACGCACAGACTGTGTGTGGAAAATTATTTAGGACTGAGACTCTCTCCAATACAACCCAACATTGCAGAGTTATGTGCATCCTTTCAAGCACACCCTTCTCATTATTAACCTGTGGTGAATTATTCCCAATTTTCGATGAACAAATAAGGTTTTATATGTAGGCTGGTTAAATAAAGAGCAAAATTAATAATTATTATTATGCTTTTAGTTAAGATATTTAGCACCAGCCTATTGCTAGTTACCCATTCTAAAACTGTCTGAAGCTCTATGTTAAGTGTCTCAGTTATTTATTTGACTTTTGCAGCCAATGCGTATACTGTTAAGTCATCAGCGACATAGACAGATAGGCTTTATTCAAGGTCAGTGGAAGGTCATTTGTAAAAACAGAAATCAATAATGGCCCTGTCCAGCTGCCCTGCGGTATACCACATTCAACTGAATTTTCATGAGAGAGGCTTCCATTCATGAAAACCCTCTGTATTCTATTAGATAGGTAACTCTCAATCCATAATAAGGTAGAGGATCCAAATCCATAACAGCAAAAAATGTCAGCAATAGGTTATGATCAATGACATCAAAAGCTGCACTGTAGTCTAACAAAACAGCTCCCACAACATTCTTACTCTCAATTTCTTTCAGGAAATCAGTAATTTGTGTCAGTGCCGAGCATGTTGAGTGCCCTACAAGCATGCTGAAAGTCTGTTGTTAATTTGTTTTCTGTAAAATAACTTTATTTGATCAAACACAATTTTTTCCAAAAGTTTGCTAAGCACTTGTAAAAAAACAACATAATAATGTATTTAACTAGGCAAGTAATTTAAGAACATATTCTTATTTTACAATGACGGCCTACACCGGCCAAACCCTTTCCTAACCCGGACGACGCTGGGCTAATTGCCTGCTGCCCTATGTAACAGGCTGATTGGTCGGCTGTTTGAACCATTAAAGGGTGCTCTGCTATTCAAGGTCACACTTCTTCTTTTAGGCTTAAATTGATGACGTGGCAAACAGGAGTCCCAGTGTATTCCGCTACCAACCTCAGCAATTTACCACCCAGGTTGTCGGTACCAGGTGGTTTGTCCTTATTTATATATAGCAACAGTTTTTCACCTCTTCCACAACTACTTTGTGGAACTCAACTACAGTGCTTGTCTTTCATTATTTGGTCCATTATGCATGAAATGAAGGCTCAGCATTTGTTGTTTGAATGTCATACCTAAGTCAGCTAATATTGTCAAATAAAAAGTTATTAAAGTGATTGGCAATAATCAAAGGGTTTTGTTATGAACAAGCCGTCTGCCTCAATGCAGGATGGAGCTGTATTTGCTTTTTTTGCCTAGAATTTATTTTACAGTACTCCAGAGCTTCTTACTATCGTTTTTTTTACATCATTCTTTATCATCTTCCATAGTATAGTTTTTTGGTTTAATTTAGTTATGTAATTTCTCAATTTACTGTGTGTCTGCCAGTCTGTGTTGTCAGACTTATCTGCTATTCCCTTTGCCTCATCCCTCTCAGCCATACAGTTTTTCAATTCATCATCTATCCATGTGGATTTGGCAGTTCTAACAGTCAGTTTGTTGATGGGAGCATGCCTATCAGTAACCACAAGAAGCAGTTTCATAAATTCTTCAAGTGCAGTGTCCAGATGTTCTTCATTACACCCATCAGACCAACAAATATTTTACATCTTCCACATAGGAATCATTGAAAATCCTCTTGTGTGATCATAATATGCAGTCTTTGGAACTTAGTTTTTTGTAGATATGGCTATTATATTAGGATCACTACATCCGATGGCTGTGGATACTGCTTTAGAGCAGATTTCTGCAACATTAGTAAAGACCTGATCAATGCACATGGATGATTTTAGTTACTGTTCTGTTTGTAAACCTGGTAGGTTGACTGATGACTTGAACCAGATTGCAGTCTGGTTAGCGATTGGAGATTATTTTTGAGTGGGCAGCTTGATGACAACCAGTCAATAATTAGGACACCCAGAAAATATACCTCTCTTATGATATCACAAACATTATCCAACATTTCACACACATAGTCCAAATACTGACTTTTAGCACTTGGTGGTCTATAGCAACTTCCTACGAGCATAGGCTTTAGGTGAGGCACATCAACCTTAGCCATATTGCTTCCACATCATCTGACATGAGAGCCTCTTTCAGCCTAACATGAAAACACCCTAATCAGCTCTGCTAGGGTCAAATGGTCAGTGTGGTGTTCTCTCATTTGTCTGGAAGTAGCTAGCTAGCCAACTTTAGCCAATTAACTTGGGTGCTTGATTGGGACAAGGCAGCTGCAGAAGGACGAGTAGGCTACAATTCCCCATCGTTTACCAGTGCAATTTTCACGGACAACTAGCAGAAAAAGTTGAGAGTTTATCTAATGTGCCTTTGTTCGATTTTAGCTCATTTTGCTCTGGCTAGCATTAGTTGTTGATGTGCATAACTGAGGGAGAGAGAGCCTACCTTTTCATGGTTGTTTGATCAATAGGACTGTAAAGTTACCAAATGTAAGAACTCCTGTGATATTTACATATTTGCAGAAAACCATTCGGGTGCATTTTGTGGCTTTTAGCGAATGCATTCTAATGATTTAAAGTCGCGCTGTTGGAACTGTCTGCAAACATCCAGTTCAAAGTGAATGATGGCAGGCCTGTGTGGCAAATGACTTGTTTGCGTAAAGGCCTACTGTAGCTTTGATTGCCTATGGTGCACCAGTCTGCGTAGAGTCTGGTCCTGGACGAGACGGATGTTTTATTTAGTGCAGGGTCTATTAATTGTCCAAAAGCTTGGTTGCTTTCACAAATGCCTTATACATCATTCCCAAACATTCCCAAAACGAGCATATCTAAGCGGTCGCTTGTCAATCTTTTTATTTTTTATTTTATAAAGGTGTCATTCTTCCTTGAATGACAGATTTTAATAGGATTTCATGTTGCTAAAATGCTGTCAGTTCCATTTTAACTTATGGACAGGCAGTATGGTCCAGAATATGTGAGTGGAGCAGAGCGATCCCAATTTGATTGGAGCGTGGTGCAAGATTCCCAAAAGCTGAGCGTCGTCCTTCTCACCAGCTCCAATTTTGCCCCAGTAGCGCTCACTTCACGAGCTCAGGCCATGCCCAGCATGCATTTTGTCTACTTCTGTGCTGCTGTAGATAACTGTCGTTATAGCAAATTATTAATAAAAATCAGATCTCTTAAACGTTAAGTTCATTTTTGTTCTGTTATCTGTATACATAGGCCATCATTGATTTTGATCCCAATAGGCCTGGAATATTCCCACGTTCAAGGAGCTCTCCGTTTTGATTGGATTATTTTGCCTAAAAACCTTTAGGCCTACCTATAGACAAATAAAAATAACAACTCTGCATCTCTGCCTGGCAAGAGTGGCCAAAGGGGTGTTTAGCATCCCCAGTGGCTTTGCCAGTGTAGAGAGGATATTCTCTGTTGCTGGCCTGCTTTCCAGGCACCGTTACATCAACCTGAAGCCACAGACTGGACAAACTCTGTCACGTCTGCTGGCGCTCCCCCTCTCTGGCGCTCGAGGTTGCCAGGCTGCTAATCATTACGCACACCTCCTGTCACCATCGTTACTCGCATCAGCGCTTCATCGGACTCAACTGGACTC
Organism: Salmo salar; assembly: GCF_965601325.2. Classification (NCBI taxonomy): domain Eukaryota; kingdom Metazoa; phylum Chordata; class Actinopteri; order Salmoniformes; family Salmonidae; genus Salmo; species Salmo salar. The sequence continues at coordinate 79,401,204 of NC_138296.1, read as the reverse complement.
CATCACATTATTCATTACCTCCCCTTTATCTGTCACTTCCTCAGTTTCTTTCCGGAGTCAGCATAAATGTCGTTACGTGTCCCTTGTCCAGAAGCTGTTTGTGTTGTTGCCGTTGTTTATTCATTAAATATTCACTCCCTGTACTTGCTTCCCGTCTCAACGCATCTGTCCTTAAACTTGTTTATAAAAATGAATTCAAAGGCACTAATAAGTCATATTTATTTAAATGTTGTATTAAATTCAAAGTAAGTCACAGCCTATATGTGCAATTTGTAGACTATGATTTAATACAACTACAATTTTTAATTCTGAGTGCTTTGTCCCTACCAGCCTTTTGTGTCGCACTCGCAAATACTTCACAATGTGTTTCTTTGTAGGTTATAGCCTTGAAATAATTTAAATAATATAGCCAAAATAATTCATCTTCATTCCTTCTTAGGCTGCCTGTCTGGCTCCTGACCTATTTAGTGTTTATATGCTGTTTAATATGACATGTAGCCTATTTGAAACTGTGTGCTTCTTACATTCACCTTTTCGTGTTTATTCAAATACTTTTTATTGAAATCCATATGTTTTGGTTTCAATACGTCATAACCAAATGGTAGGTCCAGGTAGTCACACAAATAGATGCAAAAACGTGCATTTTTTTTAAACAACATTGTCTGCTTGTTTAAGTCCATTACAAAACTACATTAAAGAAAAGTACAGCATGTCTAAAGATTTCTTGGTAGCAGGCAATGTTGAAAAGTATTCTCACTACTTAGGTTTTTCTAATATTGTAGGGCTTCCCTCATGCCTCTTCATGTACATTAGCCACTTGAGTGTTGGCTAGCTACCAACCAGAACATTATTAAGCTAGCCAAGACCAACAACCCAAACAAACCGACTATAATACTACAAGTAGTGAGTGGAGTTACAGACCTTACTACACCAGTTAAATATCTTACCTTTGATTAAATGTTTTCTACACACATAGCTGCGTGTAGCCTACTTGGACACCGGGTCCCCACAATTTCGCACTCCTACACACTGAATATCCTGAAGCCACAGGGAGCTTCTCGCAGGCTCCATTTCCCTACGTGGGAGCATTGTGAACCATAGGTTGGGATTTTTGACCAGGTTACATGTACAGTGCCTTCGGAAAGTATTCGGACCACTTCACTTTGTCCACATTTTGTTACGTTACAGCCTTATTCTAAAATGTATTAAATTGTTTATTTTCCTCATCAATCTGCACACAATACCCCATAATGACAAAGCAAAACGTTTTTAGAAATAATTGCTAATTTGGTTCAAGTCCGGGCTCTGGCTGGGCCACTCAAGGACATTCGGAGACTTGTCCCAAAGCCACTCCTGTGTTGTCTCGGCTGTGTGCTTAGGATCGTTGTCCTGTTGGAACCGTCGCCTCCAGTGTGAGGTCCTGAGCGCTCTGGAAGAGGTTTTCATCAAGGATCTCTCTGTACTTTGCTCCGTTCATCTTTGCCTCGATTCTGACTTGTTTCCCAGTCCCTGCCGCTGAAAAACATCCCCACAGCATGATGCTGCCACCACCATGCTTCACTGTAGGGATGGTGCCAGGTTTCCTCCAGATGTGATGCTTGGCATTCAAGCCAAAGAATTTGTTGGTTTTGTAAGACCAGAGAATCTTGTTTATCATGGTCTGAGAGTCTTTAGGTGCCTTTTGGCAGGCTGTCATGTGCCTTTTACTGACTAGTGGCTTCTGTCTGGCCACGCAACCACAAAGGCCTGATTTGGTGGAGTGCTGCAGAGATGGGAGAACCTTCCAGAAGGACAACCATCTCCACAGAGGAACTCTAGAGCACTGGCAGAGTAACCATCGGATTCTTGGTCACCTCCCTGACCAAAGCCCTTCTCGCCCGATTGCTCAGTTTGGCTCTAGGAAGAGTCTTAGTGGTTCCTAACATCTTCCATATAAAAATGGAGGCCACTGTGTTCTTGAGGACCTTCAATGCTGCAGACATTTTTTGGTACCCTTCCCCAGGTCTGTGCCTCAACACAATCCTGTCTCGAAGCTCTACGGACAATTCCTTCAACCTTATGGCTTGGTTTTTGCTCTGACATGCACTGTCAACTGTGGGACCTTATATAGACGTGTGTGTGTGTGTGTGTGTGTGTGTGTGCCTTTCCAAATCATGTCCAATCAATTGAATTTACCACAGGTGGATTACCAAGTTGTAGAAACATCAAGGATAATCAATGGAAACAGGATGCACCTGAGCTCAATTTCAAGTCTCATAGCAAAGGGTGTGAATACTTATGTAAATAAGGTATTTCTGTTTTTTTTTTTATACATTTGCAAACATTTCTAAAAACCTGTTCTTCGCTTTGTCACTTGTGTAGATTGATGAGGATTTGATTTGATCCATTTTATAATAAGGCTGTAACGTAACAAAATGTGGAAAAAGTCTGAATGCTTTCCGAAGGCACTGAACAACACAGCAGCTTTTCCGCATGTTTTGTTATTTCTGTATAATAAAATAATTGACAAAGTTGTCTCTTTTTCAATGGGAAAGAATTAAAAAAAAATCCCCAATTTGTGCGTGTGGTTGACGGGAAATTCCTTCATATGACCTGAATACCGACTCAGAGTATTGAAATGGACAGCCTCCTCTATAACCATTTGTCGGTGTGTCTTTCACAGTCTATCAAAGTGGTTCAGTACAACATCAACACAGAGGAACTCTACTCCAACCTCAAGGAGTTCATCCACATGCTCTACTTCAGGTAAGGAGCTTTTGACATAGCTAGTAGTGTGTGTAATGACTGACACATCAGTGGCGGTAACATTAAAGCAACCATGTGAGTCAGCAATTTTGGAGATGCACCCCAGGCCATAAACATTGATTGAATGTCTGTGTCTACTACCTTTCTGTCCTGCCCAGGCATCTGTTGGTGAACCCCCGTGACAGGAGAGTGCTGATCATCGAGTCCATCCTCTGTCCCTCCCACTTCAGAGAAACCCTCACCAAGGTCTTCTTCAAACAGTTTGAGGTACTGAGACCAGCTGGACCAATGATCTGTCTCTGGGTGCATTTACACATGCAGCCCAATTCTGATCTTTTTTTTTTTTTCAAGAATTGTTTTTTTTACCAATCAGATCAACTCTGAAAAAGAGCTGATGTGAAAAGATCTAATGTGATTGGTCAAAACCAATTATTGTAAAACATATCAAATGGGCTGCCTTTGTAAACTCAGCCTCTTATGTGTACAACCACTTTACCTGGTACAGAAATGCTATCCCCTTCTCCTAACCCAAACTAGATGGGTGTAAGCTAAATGGTGAATGCAATGCTCCCCTAAGCCAATAGGGAGGCTAGATGGAGCCATCTCCATAGTGCTCACACCTGTCAGTAGTTGGAACACAAAAGGGCATGGATTTTATATTTTCAGATCAGGCAATGGATGTTTAGGATGATGCCTCTGTGTTTTCCAGGTGCCCTCAGTGCTGTTTGCTCCCAGTCACCTCATGTCCATCATGTCTCTGGGCATCAACTCAGGCCTGGTGATGGACTGTGGCTACACTGAGACACTGGTGCTGCCTGTGTATGAGTGCATCCCCATCCTGTCAGCCTGGGAAGCCCTGCCTTTGGGTGGAAAGGCCATTCATAAGTAAGTAGTGTGCATGTGTTTGAGATGGTGTAATTATGTAAAGATATTGCCGTGTGTGCTACTTTGCTTGTGTCACGTACTGAACTTCAGGGAAACAACCTTTTGTTCACCTCTTGAGAGCTGTGTGTTTCAAGTCCCAGTTTCTGGACTACTGTGACAGAATCAAGTGTATCAAGGTGTGTGCTTTCAGGTGTACTTGCCCCCTTTGTTCTTAGTGGCTGTGTGTGTTCTAAACCACAGGGAGTTGGATGGGCTCCTGGTGGAACAGTGTACAGTAGACTCAGACTCCAGTACTGGACAGAGTCTACCTACAGTCATTGGTAAGACCCCGACATCAGAAACCTCCTTGTCAAAATCATGAGTAACTTACCGCACAACTCAAGCAGTGCTTTGTCATTGTATAAACTGTCTCAGTCGTCCCATGGATCCTCTTGTTTTCTTGCTGTGGCTATATCATGCATTGTCAACAACAGCTATTCACATTCTTGTGAATTGATTTTCCTAATTAGCTTCATAATGATGCTGGTGTTCCATTGTTATATGTAGAGGAAGGAAGGAATTTATAATTGCGCTCTCTGGGTGAATCAATCATGCAACATTTTATATTCAGAGGTCGTTGCTATAGCCTGATGTGAAAGAAAGGAAGGACCTGCTCCGTCTCTTTTGAATTATATATACACTGCTCAAAAAAATAAAGGGAACACTTAAACAACACAATGTAACTCCAAGTCAATCACACTTCTGTGTAATCAAACTGTCCCCTTAGGAAGCAACACTGATTGACAATACATTTCACATGCTGTTGTGCAAATGGAATAGACAACAGGTGGAAATTATAGGCAATTAGCAAGACACCCCCAATAAAGTAGTGGTTCTGCAGGTGGGGACCACAGACCACTTCTCAGTTCCTATGCTTCCTGGCTGATGTTTTGGTCACTTTTGAATGCTGGCGGTGCTTTCACTCTAGTGGTAGCATGAGACGGAGTCTACAACCCACACAAGTGGCTAAGGTAGTGCAGCTCATCCAGGATGGCACATCAATGCGAGCTGTGGCAAGAAGGTTTGCTGTCTCTGTCAGCGTAGTGTCCAGAGCATGGAGGCGCTACCAGGAGACAGGCCAGTACATCAGGAGACATGGAGGCCGTAGGAGGGCAACAACCCAGCAGCAGGACCGCTACCTCCGCCTTTGTGCAAGGAGGAGCAGGAGAAGCACTGCCAGAGCCCTGCAAAATGACCTCCAGCAGGCCACAAATGTGCATGTGTCTGCTCAAACGGTCAGAAACAGACTCCATGAGGGTGGTATGAGGGCCCGACGACGTCCACAGGTGGGGGTTGTGCTTACAGCCCAACACCGTGCAGGACGTTTGGCATTTGCCAGAGAACACCAAGATTGGCAAATTCGCCACTGGCGCCCTGTGCTCTTCACAGATGAAAGCAGGTTCACATTGAGCACATCTGGGACATCATGTCTCGCTCCATCCACCAACGCCACGTTGCACCACAGACTGTCCAGGAGTTGGCGGATGCTTTAGTCCAGGTCTGGGAGGAGATCCCTCAGGAGACCATCCGCCACCTCATCAGGAGCATGCCCAGGCGTTGTAGGGAGGTCATACAGGCACGTGGAGGCCACACACACTACTGAGCCTCATTTTGACTTGTTTTAAGGACATTACATCAAAGTTGGATCAGCCTGTAGTGTGGTTTTCCACTTTAATTTTGAGTGTGACTCCAAATCCAGACCTCCATGGGTTGATAAATTGGATTTGCATTGATTATTTTTGTGTGATTTTGTTGTCGGCACATTCAACTATGTAAAGAAAAAAGTATTTAATAAGATTATTTCTTTCATTCAGATCTAGGATGTGTTGTTTAAGTGTTCCCTTTATTTTTTGGAGCAGTATATATAACACACACACACACGGCCTATTTGAGTTAGTTTTCTCCCTGTGTACTGTATCCTTGAAGTACTTATTTTCTGATTCGAGAGTGAATTCCTATGAAGAGCAGCAGTAGCTCACTAGCTAGCTGATGCAGGGCTAGGCAGGCCTGATGGGCATAAATCATTTAAACAGGCATAACATAGACCACCTCTCTCTCTGCACTACTGAACCACACCACACCACTACAGTACCACGGCACAACTGAGTGCACTATTACAGTCAAATGACTGATGTAGCCTATGTAATTAATGGCTTGAGACTGTTGTGAATGCAAACACTAAACTGTAGCAAACGTATCCAAGGCAAGCAAAAAAAAGTGTGTATTAAATTTGGGACAAGTAAACTGCTCTGAACTTATCAGGAGTTGATATAATCTACTTTCTTCACTTTTTTCATACTTCCTCAACCAATGAGTGCACCTCTGGTGTCCTCTCCTTGTCTCGGACACACACCATTTGACTACAATGAGACACAATTATTTAGTACAGTAATTAGAACCATTGACGTGAAAGGAAGGGCTCTATGTGAGGGAGGATAAGTGGGTCATTGATAAATAGGTCTCACTATTCGTCTTGTATTTTGTTCCCAGGCTCCATCCCAGAGGAAGTTGTGGAAGATATCAAGGGTATGTTCAAAAGAGACTGAAACCACTTGTTTTATTGCCTTTATTACAGACAATGCTGGGTTTCCAGTTTAGCAGCTAAAGTAAATGGATTTAGCTACAAAAGGCAGCTAAAGCTAATTAATTTTTAAAAACATATCTTCGCCCCGTTCATGTATGTTGGCGGTAGCATACTCTCATAGACCCTCTTGTGGTGTTTCTTGTCCAGTCAGGACCTGTTTTGTCAGTGACCTAAAGAGAGGCCTGAAGATCCAGGAGGCCAAGTTTAACCTAGAGGGCACGGCTGAGGTCAGTGACCTTTAACCCCCAACTGGGCTGTCAGTCATTTCTATATTTGCATTGTCTGGTATATTTAAGGAGTAGCTATTGCTGTGTTCTTCCAGTAAATGTCATTCGTTAAAGTTAGTTTGGTGAGTATTATAGTCCAGTGAATTTGAGACCCTTGCATCCATGTTCTTCCACCTTATAGCGACCAACACCACCCCCTGATGTTGATTACCCATTGGATGGGGAGAAGATTCTGCATATCAAGGGACCAATCAGGTAGCTGTTTTTTATATATATCTTCTCAGCTAAAATGTGATACAATTACAAAACGCAGCAAAAGGGTCGTGTTTTCTGATGTAATGTCTGTCCATTTCATACATGTCCAGAACATTTCAAACTTAGATATTTGGTTCTGTGTCTCCTTTTTTAATATCTGGGTCACCTTCTATTATTGAATCTGGGTTGTCAAGGTTTCCATCATGTCTGTCTGTATGCTCTTCTCAGGGGCGGCCAATGAACCTACAATTGACCCTTGGGGCCACAAAAGTTTATTGAATTGAAATTTTTGCAAACTTATTGCAGGGACTCTTGATTGATGTTGGTTCTGTATTGTAGGGACTCCGAGTGACGTGTGGGTTGTTGTGTTTTGAAGGGACTCGGTGATGGAGATGCTGTTTGAGCAGGACAATGAGGAGAAGAGTGTGGCCACTCTAGTGCTTGACACTCTGGTCAAGGTAACATTAGTTTTCATAATTGAAAAATACCATGTATTAATCTGGGGTTTCTTTCTGCTCAAACCGCAAGAGATGAGATGCTGTCAAAATGGGTACGGAATTCATGTTACTTTGTCAGTAATTACTGGACACTGTTTTGTTCGCAACGACCTTTCATCAGACATCTGCGTCTTCTAATTAAAATCGTCAGCGATTTCATAATTCCTTCTTTTTCCATTTTGTAATGACGAACGCATTTCACCGACACGTACGAGGAGAGACTTTAACCCTGTTACCATAGCAACAGTCCCAGCCTCCCGGGACTCTCCAGTTCACTGAGGTGAAATCGTCTCGGTTCCTTCTCGAGTTGCCTGAAGACCCAATGTTGAATTGCATAGAGTTCTACTTTGAGCAGAAATTAGCATTTGTATCAGGAAAGTTTCCTCTACAAGCCAGAATGCTGAATAAAATTATACTTTACTGGTTGTCCGTGTAGTTGGTCCTTTTGCAGGTAGGAATGTGAGACAAAATATCCACAGAGTAGTGTTATCAACCCGACCTTCAGTATGCTGGTCTGTATATCGTTTGTATTTCTGTTTTTTATTTTCAATACTGATGCAATTCGCACGTGACAAACATGCACAATATGGTTGTGCCTAACTGAAGGCAAACACTTCCAGCTGATAGAAAAATAAAGTGCTTCGGTTGACTACATTCATCTATTGTGCGTCATGTGCAATGCGTCAGCATATTGAATATACAAGTGAGAGAACCTATCGGTGCCGTAGAAAGTCAGGTAAACAATTTCCTGTGGATACCCCATCGCTACAGCTGGTAAAGTAAGTGTAACTATAATTTTATTCAACATTCTGCCTTGTAGATGCTATTGCATATTTTTGACAGTGGTTTTTTTAAATTTATTTTTTTACTGATATCCATGGGAACAGTCTGTTTAGGCAACTTCTCAACGAGTCGGATCAGACCAATGACAGACCATTCATCTTAAAAGGCAGAGCAGCTTCCATTACTCTTCTTGCATGCTTTGTGCTTGTGCTGCACTCTGTAAGCACAGTACCATAAGCACTCATTGGTATTTTGTGGACAAGTGTGACAGGCAGTGTAGTAAGCTTGTAAACAGTCCACTTCTCTACAGTGTAGGGTCGGTCAATGAGATTTCTCTCCTGAGAGACCAGCACTGTGGACGAACAGGTTTCGTCCCACCCAGTCCTTAAGGAGTTTTTTTCTTGCCACTGTCGCCTCTGCTTGGCACCGGTTGCTGTGAACCACTTAACAAGTACAACTGATTTAGAAAATGAAAAAAATCTTAATGACTGACTGATTCATTTCTTCTGATCACATGTTTTTTTTGTTGGTCTTATTAAATCCTTATTTCTGTCCCATAGACAGTCTTATGCAGCTTGGGGAGTTTAAGCCCAGATTACTGTTAAACTTGTGAAAAGTACATTTGAGAAAATACAAAAGATAGAAACACATCAGTATGTATCAATCTGATGAACCCCCTCAGTGTCCCATCGACACTCGTAAGGCGCTATCTGAAAACCTGGTCATTATCGGGGGCACGGCCATGCTGCCTGGCTTCCTGCACCGGCTCCTGGCTGAGATACGCCTCCTGGTGGACAAACCCAAGTACCGCGACGCCCTGGCCACCAAGAGCTTCAGGCTGCACAGTCCTCCAGCCAAACCCAACTGCACCGCATGGCTCGGGGGTGAGAGACAGTAGTCTGATACACAACCTTGTCCTTGGACGCTGTATGGATCAGTTGGGTGGTAATGCAGGTAGATATAAACCAGCTTTGAATAACCCTGTCTCCTGCTTTCCTCTCCCTGTATAGGAGCGATCTTTGGAGCACTGCAAGACATCCTGGGTAGTCGCTCTGTGTCGCGCGACTACTACAACCAGACAGGCCGTATGCCCGACTGGTGCTGTCTCAGCTCCCCGCTGCCAGAATCAGTCTATGATGCAGGGAAGACCCCCCCACCACTCATGAAGAGAGCCTTCTCCACAGAGAAATAAACCACCAGACCAGACACTATTGTCTGCGTCTGCAGTGCCACCCTAAACCAAAAAGAGTGCACTATATAAGGAAAGTGGTGCCACTAAAACTCACCCCAGACATAACTTGAACATATCAGATGCTATGGGTGTGTCTCAATAGGCTATTGTGGTTTCCTCTACTCATGCCCTTCCCCTCATCTGTAAGGCGAGGGAGCCACTTTAGACTATAGAGATGCACCCAGCATCTCAACCCCCAGATGGCTGTGGATTGTGGGGGTTTTAGTTCTATCAGTCTTGGTGCCTGTTCTTGTTCTGTAAGACTCCTGCCACACTGCGTTCCAGATTCTGCTCACTCTATTGCTAACTAGATGTTTTGTCTAAGGAGTGCAATGGTACAGTAGTCATCATTTGAATTGAGAGTGCTGGGGTCAGGGAGAGCAAGTTCTGGGTCCAGATCGTGGTACACAAGGTGGTCTTGAACAGAGTTGTGGTGACTATCCCGTTGAGGCAGAGGTGTGGATTTGACTCTGTTTTCCAGCTAAACTGAGGCTTGTCGTGTTAAAACACTCTTGAGCTGTATATAGAAAATGTACTGCAGTTCAACCAGATAAATTGCAGTTCAGTTTTGAAATTTGTCTCTGTCAAGTTTCTCTTTATGTAGTCCTTGTGAATGCTACCCCCAGGCATTCCTTTTCAGCTAATATGTAGTTTTATTAATTTTTTTATTTGCCATGTAAAACATTGTAATATCAGTTTCAATCTCCCAAGAGCTCTTATCATGTAATGCATCAACTCAAACAGCGCTAAATAAACATTCATGTTGTCGTTCCTGTCTTGTCTATGTTGCTCTGTCCCGTCTCTCATGAGACTTATTTCTCACTCTCCAGAGCCTTTAAGTGATGTTTCACAGATATGCCCACTACTAGAAAGCATACTATAGAGTACACTGGCTGAATAATGTTCACTCCATGAGACAGCAGTCAGGAGGATTGTTTGAAGATGGTTTATGGGTATTTCCCAGCACTGTCACTTTCAAAGTAATGAACACCAGGCCAAAGTAATCACCAGTTGTATCATGCTTATAAGAAATAACAGGCTGAGCAGCACACGCAGATCTCTGAACTACCTGGGCGGAAGTAGTCTCTTCTCTGACACAGTCACTGGCTGCTCTGGTATGGAGTGCCATTAGTCTGACACATGAATTATGAAATAAAGAGAAGATGCCTGCACACTAATGAATGCTCACGTTGTTTCATTGTGCAACACTGACACAAAGGTCTTTGTCATTTTGGGTTGTAACGTGAGCTTTGACAAGTGTGCGGGTATCTATTCTCTATTTCAATAGTTCATTTTTTTTAAACCAGTACCTGCAAATCATTTAATGTGTGTACTATGTTTAAAACATGAATTATCATCCATTTCTGGCATGAATAAAGGACGGCAGTCAGAACTGGAATACATGAAATGTGGCTGTATTTGATTCAAGGTCTTCTATCCTCCTTGGCCCATATCAGTTTACACACACACATTCCCCAATCCCACAATGACTAGTAATCATACAGCTGAGATCACCATGTGCCTGTGAGTGACTATTCTTAAATCAATCCTGAATGAACCTGTATGATCTGGCCTGGTCCCAGTCTAGTGGATTATGGATCCAATATGGACATTGGTAGGTAATTCTGGCTGGCCGGGCAGGTAGGTTTTGAGTACAACAAGGAGGCGCCATAGTGAAACCAAAGTGTGCCTCAGAGGTCCCAAATCATAAACTGTTTAGGCGGTTGTTACTGTGTGTGTCTGGGAACTGGTGTGGCGTCATTACCCAAAATGCAGCTGGGCCCAGAGGCTGGCAGAGACTGGGAAATCTGATATAGCTCAGAGTATCCCCAGTTTGACTTAATCTCTGCCTGTACACGCACACACCAATTGCGGACACACAAACACCCACCGTCCCTGTCTCCCTCACTCTCTTAAGGCTTCCCCGGAGCTATCTCTGTTGGGGTCTCCCCTGCAGCCCTACAGGACCATCTACTGTATGTTAGTGGCAGTGAACCCAGCATGACATCACTGAGCCAGACCACACAACAGTCACACTACTGTTCTCTCCCTGAGCCTCTCCATGTTGGGAGAAATCTGACTAAGTACTTCTTGGGAAACTCTCTCTCAGATATGGAGATGGGTATAGAACTGAAGTATAACAGTGTCTAGTCTACCAATCCTGTATCTAGTTTACCAATCCTGCATACTAACCAAACGGTACTAACCCCCAGAGTAAGTGATTCAACTCCTCAGAGTAAGTGATTTAACACCCCAGAGTAAGTGATTCAACTCCCCAGAGTAAGTGTTATGTGAGAAGAGTGAGATGCGAGGGGGAGGAAGGGAGAGAATAATGGAGAGAGAGAGCGAGAGAGAGCAAGAGATAAGGAGGGAGGGAAGGATAAAGATAAGGAGGGAGGGAAGGATAGAGATAAGGAGGGAGGGAAGGATAGAGATAAGGAGAGAGGGAGGGAGGGAGGGAGGGAGGGAGGGAGGGAGGGAGGGAGGGAGGGAGAAAAAGAGGGAGGTATAGAGAAAAGGAGGGAGGGAGGGATAGAGAGAGGGAGGTATGGATAGAGGGAAGGATGGAGGATAGGGAGAAAGAGGGAGGGAATCTTCTACGCTGCTTGTCTCTCCTCCAGACACATTCAAAACAAACCTCCCTAATTAACTCGTTGTCAATCACTCTGGTTTTAATAACAGAAATGATGATTGCACAGAATCACTACCAGTACTGTAATCACCATCATCAGTGTGAGAGTTGTTTTTTCAACTAATAACAGGGCTGTACCATTATCATGAATGGAGATGGAAGGTAATATCTCTCCTAAGGTGTGAGTAGCATGGCCTATGAGTTGCACACCCCAAGTCGATGTTTTATGTACACTGGCCCGCAGAGTGTTGTCCAGACAGATAATGTTTGTGTCTATTGCAGGGTTCTACTCATCTTCATCCACTTTATAGACTAGCTGCTGCCACAGGGTCAGAAGCACCAGCAAACTCTAACTAGGGTGGTAAAAACTTTTATTCTGAGCCCACAGACGTCAGTTTAACATCTAGTTTTGAATTAAATTTGGCTGAGTGGTCAACTAATGTGAATTCAACCACAAAAAAGTCACCATGTCATTGGATTTAGGTTAAAAGTCACCATGTCATTGGATTTAGGTTAAAAGTCACCATGTCATTGGATTTAGGTTAAAAGTCACCATGTCATTGGATTTAGGTTAACAGTCACCATGTCATTGGATTTAGGTTAACAGTCACCATGTCATTGGATTTAGCTTAACAGTCACCATGTCATTGGATTTAGGTTAAAAGTCACCATGTCATTGGATTTAGGTTAACAGTCACCATGTCACTGGATTTAGGTTAAAAGTCACCATGTCATTGGATTTAGGTTAAAAGTCACCATGTCATTGGATTTAGGTTAACAGTCACCATGTCATTGGATTTAGGTGAAAAGTCACCATGTCATTGGATTTAGGTTAACAGTCACCATGTCATTGGATTTAGGTTAAAAGTCTCCATGTCATTGGATTTAGGTTAACAGTCACCATGTCATTGGATTTAGGTTAACAGTCACCATGTCATTGGATTTAGGTTAACAGTCACCATGTCATTGGATTTAGGTTAAAAGTCTCCATGTCATTGGATTTAGGTTAACAGTCACCATGTCATTGGATTTAGGTGAAAAGTCACCATGTCATTGGATTTAGGTTAAAAGTCTCCATGTCATTGGATTTAGGTGAAAAGTCACCATGGTGACTTGGGTTGGGTAAAACATTTTTTGATGTTGATTACTTTTTTCAAATCCAATCAGTTTCCATGTTGATTCAACATCATCACATTGATTTTTTGGGGTTGAAATGACAAAAAAATATTGATTCAGACAGTTTTTGCCCAGTGGGAGAATACTGTATTGGTAGTGGATGTAAGGGGTGCTTTCCTCCCTTATGAAGTGATTTGAGCACTTGGAAAAGCACCAAATCCAGTTCATTATCATAATGAATTCATTATCTGTTAAGATAAATAATGATGATAATCTTTAGATGCTGAAGGTCATCAATCTGGCTTTAGTGTGAGGGGGGGACTGATATATGGAGACATACTGCATCTCTTCCTGTATCTCCTCCTCAAATATCATCCTCTATCACTTATAATTACACCACATTAGCTGTATTAAACTGCACATAAAAAACTACAAGTGATAAGCATCAAGGTGGACTGACAAACATTTAGCTGCACATAACTTCACTTATCACTTTTGGATTATGTCCAAGCGCCGCAATATAGTAGGTAGCCGATCCAACAAAAAGTCAATTCTCCTCTGACAGATCTTCACGGTCAGCGATGGTCATCGGAGGTGCGCTCAATCGGTCCTCATTTCTACAACGCGTGATAATGGTCACATCTCTTCACCGTGACTCACGACTGTCACTGCCGCTCAGTTTTGTGAAATTTAGCCTAGTCTATTTTTCTTTTAAACAATTTGACTACAAAAAAAGGACAACATTTTCCTTCAAGATGCACAGTGTCGGCGTCTCGCAGATATTGGCCTCTCTTCTGTTCCGTTTAAAACCTGCTCAGGTAAAGTATGACTGTTTTTATATATGTCACTATCAAGAGACAACAGGGAACATGTGTTGTAAAAATGGACAAGCAATTTTGTCATCTTGGGATGATGTCATGATTCTGCTTTACTACTCCATAAATCATCGTTTAATAGCCTACTCCTTGAAAACAGCTACTCAGAAAGAATGATATGCTATCAATCATTCCATGACTTTTAATACAGTAAAACTAGCACATCAAATAATTGTAAGGGTCTTTATTGTATGTAATTTGTTCCAAATACTGGGCTCTCTGAAAAGGGTGAAGTTCTGCATAAACGCTTCATATTTCTGTATCTCCAATTTATTCTCTGGCTCCAAGATATGACTCCCATTACCACTGAGAGTCACATTTAGAGCTATTTTCTTTCATACTGTAACTCACTTTTTGGCGTCACATTAAGTTCACCATTAGGGAGATAGAGTTAATCCTCTCCTATAGCTCATACTGAAGGGCTCCAAGAGAAATCAGGGATTAACCAACTAGTCAGGTTCATCATGCAAGCTAGGCTAGTGGTTAGAGTGTTGGACTAGTAACTGAAAGGTTGCAAGATCGAATCTCCGAGCTAACAAGGTACAAATCTGTTGTTCTGCCCCTGAACAAGGCAGTTAACCCACTGTTCCTAGGCAGTCATTGAAAATAAGAATTTGTTCTTAACTGACTTGCCTAGTTAAATAAAAGGAAAAAAAAAAAAGAAGCTCATTCCAGTATAACTATGCATTGAACTGAGGCGTCGTCACCTGCATGGAGTTCTTTAGGTTTTCTGGGAAATGTAGTTTACATTTACAGGTTTAATAGTTTATACAGGAATGTTGAAGTTGCACCTGGTGTATTCTACTATTCTTACTCTGAATAGTAAGTTGAGACCCTAAATGACTTCAAATCAAAATCAAATCAAATGTTATTGGTCACATACACATGGTTAACAGATGTTATTGCGAGTGTAGCGAAATGCTTGTGCTTCTAGTTACGACAGTGCAGCAATATCTAACAATTCCACAACAACTACCTAATACACACAAATCTAAGTAAAGGGATGGAATAATAGGCTGACCACATCGCTCGCGGGCGTCAACGAGCGTCTGCGTTGCCAAGGGCTAAAATAGAAGTCATTCCTATTTCTGATGCAGATCACGATGCAAGTCCTGCCTCTCCCATCTCCTCATTGGTTTATAGAAGCAGGTACCCTCGTGCCATCTCCTCATTGCTTACACCCACGTGGGTGATTGAAAGATGAACTGTTGCCGGTTGTCGTGGTAATACTATGAAAGTTTAGATGCCAATCACCATATAAGTTAAATGATGAAAAAGCCTGGAAGGAGGAGAGATGACTAGAAAGGATTCAGTTGACCGTTTTTATGTGTAGATTAATTGTAGAGCAGAGTAGAGGACCTTGTGCATTTCAGGTAAAATAACAACCTAATGTTTATATCCCAGGACAAATTAACTAGCAACAGCAAGCTAGCTAAATAGGACAAATTAGATAGCAAGTGCAAGCTAACTAGCTAAATTGCCATAAATGTTTAATGCTTTTCGACCTGTCCCCAAATTATTGTCATCGGTTCAGAGTTTGTTTTGATATTTTAACCTGCGTGTAGTGATCGCGTTTGGTGTAGGGGGACAAAATAAATGTATGCACACGATGGCGCATGCGCACAGCCGGTTTGGGTTCCGTGTAAGCCGTCTGGCACAAGAGACTCATTGTGAGAGATACCAGACCCAGAAGTTCTGACTGAGCGCACATTTGAGCGACACGTGACAGTACATTTACTTTGTGCTGTTAAAATGTATGCAATAAAATCCAGCGATTTCATTGGGGCAGTTCACCCCTCATAGCAAATACGGTTGAAGTCGGAAGTTTACATAAACTTAGGTTGGAGTCATTAAAACTAGTTTTTCAACCACTCCACAAATTTCTAGTTAACAAACTATAGTTTTGGCAAGTCGGTTAGGACATCTACCTTGTGCATGACACAAGTAATTTTTCCAACAATTGTTTACAGACAGATTATTTCACTTATAATTCACTGTATCACAATTCCAGTGGGTCAGAAGTTTACATACACTAAGTTGACTGTGCCTTTAAACACTTTGGAAAATTCCAGAAACTGATTTAGAAGCTTCTGATGGGCTAATTGACATCATCTGAGTCAATTGGAGGTGTACCTGTGGATGCATTTCAAGGCCTACCTTCAAACTCAGTGCCTCTTTGCACTGGGAAAATCAAAAGAAATCAGCCAAGACCTCAGAAAAAAATTGTAGACCTCCACAAGTCTGGTTCATCCTTGGGAGCAATTTCCAACCCCTTGTCGGTACCACGTTCATCTGTACAAACAATAGTACGCAAGTATAAACACCATGGGACCAC
>NC_138296.1:79165000-79380000 GCF_965601325.2 Salmo salar | reverse complement strand
CGGGAGCGCCATCACAACCACAGAGACAAACAGCAGAAGCAGCAGTCTGGTAGTTCTATCTCTGGTTCTTCTGGTTCCAGCACCCTCAGTCTCCCTCCTCCAACTAGCTCTCTGTCCCCCTCTCCCCAGCGCAGGCTCGCCCTCACCCTCTCCCTCACAGACTCCAGTGCCTGTAGTAGCCCTGCTAGACCCTCCCCCGCCGTCAGTAGATCAGAGTACAACCTCGCCACGTCCTTGACCGTAACCCCTTCTCACACCCTCAACTTTGAGCACCCTGAGAAACTCAAGTCCCAGCCTCTCTCCCTCCCAAAACACGCCGGCACAACCGACAACGGCGATGGCGATGACCACGACATCAAGCGTAAGCGCTTCTGCAACACGTACAACATCCTGTCCAAGTCTGGCCTGCTGGACATCACCCTAAGAACCAAGGACCTGCTCCGTCAGAACCGCAGAACCCAGGGAGACCTGGACCGGCTCAAGGAGCACACCAACCTCTTCCTGCAGGCCCTGCAGACCGGAGACACCAGCATCTGGAGCAAGCTGCAAACCAGCCTCCAGGAAGAAGAGAAAGAGACCGTAGAGAAAGGGAGGGGCAGTGGGCAGCAGAGCATCTTAAAGGCAGATACAGATTAGACCTGGACTAAGTAAAAGCAGGGTTTCATCTGTTAGATTGGGGAGAGACTGAGTTGAGGTGGGGGAGGCTGGGACTTGGGCTGACTGAGGAAGCTGGACCGGCAGTAATGTGCCCACAATGATCACGCAAACAGACAGTTACTCTGACCTAGTCTCCCTGCACTGCTGCCTGGTTCAGCTACCCTAAACAAGGCCAGGCAAACTCCCTCTACACACTAGCCTGCCTGCTTTTCCCTAAACCAGGCCAGGCATACTCCTGGTAAACACTGTAGCCTGCCTGCCTTACCCCCCAAACCAGGCCAGGGTGGATGGGAGGCTTCTGTATGATATGAAATCGCTCTATTCCCTATATAGTGCACTACCTTGACTCTATATAGTGCACTACTTTGATCCTATGTATAGTGTATGGGGAATAGGGTGGTGGATGTTGCATTCTCTCTTTTCTGTTGTACCCAGCCTGGCTCGCCTTCATCCTGTCAAACCGCCTTCCTGCTTCTTAGAAGAAGTCTTGTTGTGCTCTGAGTATCTCTGAGATAAGCCCTAAGGGACTTTTTTACTGGAAGCTGAAAGTGCCCACCACTTGACACTTGTAGCCGTCATCGTGATGAGTAAAATAGGCCTATATTGAAGAAGGCTTGCATGGTATAGTTAGTAAGAGTACTGAGTGGGTATCTGAATTAAACCCAACAAAACCACACGTTTTTGATTAAATATATATGGTGTTAATTTAGGCTCAAACAAATATGTTTATTGATACGTTTTACAATACCCACTGGGCACACACTGGTTGAATCAACATTGTTTCAGTGAAATTACGTGGAACCAATGTGGAATAGATGTTGAATTGACGTCTGTGCCCAGTGTGTAGCCACTTATACAGTAGGTTTCCACTGGAGCACGTCTAAGGAGAATGGAAAGCAAGCAGCACAGAATTCTTTTTTCCCTCATGAATTCATGGACTAAAGACAGTGATTTACATAAAGACTCCTTTAGGATTCTAGTGAGGATACTGTTCATCAAAGCATTTTTTTTTATACAACAAAGACTAATGAAAGTCCCCCAAATGGAAGATGGGCTGAAATCTTTTTGTCATAACATTTTTTGTAAGAGAATTGTCAAGGCCTTATCCAAAAGCAGAATTTTATTTAAAACATTTTATTGTATTTGCACTCAAATAATTAGAAGGTAGTTCCAAAGAAATTTCTATGGAGCGTTGCTTCTTTTCTCCAAGGCAGAAATGAAGATTCATTTGAGAACATCGAACCTGCATAGCTTCTTTTTTTGCTAAAGGGATGTTTTTTATTGATAGTTTTAATCATTGTCCTTTTAGTCGATGTTCATTTAAATATAAATAAAAGCGTGTTTACTGTGCTGAACCAAGCGCTTATAACATATACTTCTCTTAATAAAATGAATGCCTTGAAATAAAAAAATGGTGTGGGAAGTTACTCCCAAGTAAGACTAAGTTGGCACTACTTATAAGGTTAAGTTATTTTTTATCTGTTATTCTTTGTGTTTTGTAATAGATACACCAACATACAGTATCTCTCTCCAATGTTTGGTCATTCATGGCCTTATTTAGACAATTGATTATGTGGTGTCAAGGACAAAAACAAATTAGTTCTCTATACGAAGACAGACTCTCAGACATACCTTAGTGCCACATCTTGACATTTTGTCCTGCAAAGCATCTTTAATGGTTTGTGTGCCTCAGAGTTGTTACAAAAACAACGAATGTGATATCATTTGCTCATTTGCTAGATGTTATCTTGTGTAAATACTAGTAATAGGCCTCAGGTCAGCCATTTTCAAATGTGAGCTTCCTGAATTTATCATCTTTAAGAACTGAATAAGGCATGTATTTGCTTCTTACCACAGTTTGAATAGGTGAAAAGTGTAAATGTTTGCTATTGTTGATTGGATACATATTTTGAAACTTGACTCAAATTGGGAGTCTTGTATTTAAATGTTGGCAGCTTTTTTGTATCATTTTACCCTGCCTCCTTATCGCAAAGACATCAATTAATTATGATTGTATTTCTCAATGTTTCAGTAGCACATTGGTAATAGCTCGTGATTGATGACATATGGTCCATAGCCCTAACAGATAATTATGTACCAATGTTTTTCTATTACTATTCTTCTTTAAATTATACAGTACCAGTCAAAAGTTTGGACACACCTTCTCATTCAAGGGTTTTTCTTTATTTTACTATTTTCTACATTGTAGAATAATAGTGAAGACATTACAACTATGAAATAACACATATTCAATCATGTAGTAACCAAAAATGTGTTAAACAACAAAAATATTTGAGATTTGTTAAAGTAGCCACACTTTGCCTTGATAACTGCTTTGCACAGTATTGGCATTCTCTCAACCAGCTTCATGAGGTAGTCACCTGGAATGCATTTCAATTAACAGGTGTGCCTTGTTAAAAGTTCATTTGTGGAATTTCTTTCCTTCTTAATGTGTTTGAGTCAATCAGTTTGTTTTGTGACACGGTATGGGTGGTATACAGAAGGTATTTGGTAAAAGACCAAGTCCATATTATGGTAAGCAAAGAGAGTTCATTAGAGTTACCAATCTCAGAAATTGCAGCCTAAATAAATGCTTCACAGAGTTCAAGTAACAGACACATCTCAACATCAACTGTTCAGAGGAGACTGCGTGACTCAGGCCTTCATGGTCGAATTGCTGCAAAGAAATCACTACTAAAGGACACCAATAATAATAAGAGACTTGCTTGGGCCAAGAAACACAAGCAATGGATATTAGATCGGTGGAAATCTGTCCTTTGGTCGGATGAGTCCAAATTTGAGATGTTTGTTTCCTACCGCCGTGCCTTTGTGAGACCCAGAGTAGGTGAACAAATTATTTCTGCATGTGTGGTTCCCACCGTGAAGCATGGAGGAGGAGGTGTGGGGGTGCTTTGCTGGTGACACTTAATTTATTTAGAATTCAAGGCACACTCAACCAGCATGGCTACCACAGAATGTTACAGCGATACGCCATCCCATCTGGTTTGAGCTTAGTGGGACTATCATTTGATTTTCAACAGGACAATGACCCAACACACCTCCAGGCTGTGTAAGGGCTATTTGACCAAGAAGGAGAGTTATGGAGTGCTGCATCAGATGACCTGGCCTCCACAATCACCCAACCTCAACCCAGTTGAGATGGTTTGGGATGAGTTGAACCGCAGTGAAGGAAAAGCAGCCAACAAGTGCTCAGCATATGTGGGAACTCCTTCAAGACTTTTGGAAAAGCATTCTTCATGAAGCTGGTTGAGAGAATGCCAAGAGTGCAAAGCTGTCATCAAGGCAAAGGGTGGCTACTTTGAAAAATCTAAAATATATTTTGATTTGTTTAACAGTTTTTTGGTTACTACATGATTCCATATGTGTTCTTTCATAGTTTTGATGTCTTCACTATAATTCTACAATGTAGAAAATAGTTAAGATAAAGAAAAACCTTGAATGAGTAGGTGTGTCCAAACTTTTGACTGGTACTGTACATTTTCTAAAAGGATGGACCTTGAAAACACTCTTTGCAGCTAAGTAAATCAGAGCATCCTTTAGGTGAACGATGATCAGTAAATGCATTATCTGTGTTTGTGTTGCTGAAGTTAACATTTTTGTACTTTTTTTAAGATGCATTGCTTGCTTAATAAACTTTATTTCAAGGAACATGATCTCTGTCTGGTGATGAATCATGATAATATCTGAGTCAATATAGCTAATTGAGTAGAGAAAATGGATGAGATCCCAAGTGAACAGACAACTGACAGTAAAAGAAAAACATACTAATAATCCAGAGATGGGATGTGAATGTTCTTCCTCTCACTTCAAAGCAGGAATGTAGGCAAGCATGTTGACAAGAGGTTAGTCCACATTTACATAAGAAAGCTATACTACTTTGTGGTAAGCCAGCAATGCACACACAGCAGTATAGGGTATTGTGTGTAGATTGATGAGGAAAAAAAATAATGAAATACATTTTAGAATAAAGCTGTAATGTAACAAAATGTGGAAAAAGTCAAGGGGTCGGAATACTTTCCGAATGCACTGTAATGTATGATAATTAATGGCATTCTCACAAACAATCGCAAATAATATATAGAACTTTCCTCGCAGCTCTGGTATATAAAGCTTTTTTGAGGCCTTGCTCACAATTCATTCTGTGGCAGCACAATGACCAAACGTATGTGAGGCTCTTAATCATATCTTTGATTATGACATGAGGAGGAGAGAGGCCAGGAAACTGACAGTGAAGATGCATTAGAGGAGGAAGTGTCAGAAGTTGAAGACAACACAGAATATGACCCAGACCAAGAGACAACCAATCTGTAACAATTCAGTGATGGGGAAGAGGGCCCTGCTGAGGCTGTTGTTACATTTCGATCAAATAAGGACTGTAACCTAAGCTTCATTCGAAATGACGCCACATACCCTTTATCACCTTTACCTGCAGTTGAGTGTCTCGCCGGGCGCGGTGGCGCGTGCCTGTAATCCAAGTCACTGGGAGGCTGAGGTTGGCGGATCGAGTGAGCTGAGGAGTTCTGGGCTGTAGCGTGCTATGTCGAGCGGGTGTCCACACTAAGTTCGGTACCGATATGGTGTTCCTGGGGGAGCCCGGGACCACCAGGTCGTCTAAGGAGGGGTGCCCAGGTCGGAAACGGAGCAGGTCAAAGCCCCCGTGCCATCCAGTAGTGGGATAGCGCATGTGAGTAGCCGCTGCAGTGCAGCCGTAGCAAGACATCGAGACCTAATCTTTTTTATTCATTTAGTTGTATTTGTTAGAAATAATGTAATTCTCGGTGGCTACTACTGCGATGCAAAAACTCGAGCATCACAAACAGTAAAATAGAAAGCAGACGAACACATTTAGCACGTACTTTTCTCTGGAAATTGAGAATTATACTGACCCCTACTGACGAAGGGAGAGTATAGTAGCTACAGTATTTATAACAGCTGATGTTACCACACAAGAACCAGCAGATGTCAGTAATCAAAAGCCTTTTGCGTTTATATTTTAGCAACGAAACCCGGAAGTACGCGTTTTGTCCCTCAAGAATTCCCGTAGAACTGGGGTCTACTACATTTCTATGTACAAATAAGAAAACAAGGTAAAGCGTATAAATTCATATTTCGTAAGTAATTTATCTTAGTATTTTGGTTAAAGTGAATATGTGTGACATATACTGACTGTTGAGAAGCTTTGTTTTGGCATAAGAACCTAACATGCTATTAACGGCAACAAATCAAACGCTAACAACAAACTCGCCGGCTATCTAAACTAGCCATCGTTTTCAATCGACCTTTTTAGCTGAGATGGGAATGAATGTTGGCCAGTAACACAAAGGTACTCTATTGTAGCTGGTGACAGTTGTTCATTTTTGTAGGGGTGTGTATACTTTGTGGAACCTTTCAACAGGAATATGTTCCCAAAACTTTGTAAAGTACAAGGTTGCCAACAAACAACGCATACAAAGTAGCATGATCAATTCACCTAGCTAACTAGCTGCCGAATAGGCATCAACTCACCACAGCTTATTCTTAATGTTTGTCCATAGGCTACCAGAGTGAGGACAGACATTTTTCGGAATAAACGTGGTTACTGAAAAACGTAATTAAATAGCCCACTCCCTACCGTTACCTGCTATCTTATTATGCCGCTATACAACTTTGTATGCGTTGTTTGTTGGCAACCTTGTTATTTACGACGTTTTTGTAACAGATTCCTGTTGGAACGTAACACATTATACCCACCCTTTTTGGAGAGAACAGTGGTGGTGTTGTTAGCTAGGCGGCCGTCTTTATTGATGCTGCATTAGTTAAACATAAGCCAGAGGCTGTACTAGTTAGCCAGCTAACTCGGTAATTTACAGAGATACCTCCAACTATGCAAAACTTGTTGCGTGATTAACACTCAGCACACGGACTAACAGCTCAGTTGTTAATTAATAAACTTCGTATCTAGCATGCACTTATTGTTTTGTTGAAATGTTGGTTGCTAGTTTCAACAAGTCATATAGTTAGCTAGTCTATTTAGGTTGACTATGACTTAATGAATGGGAAGCACTGGATGGTGATGATTATTCTCACCACCACTCTAATAGGACATCTCAGTTAACAGCTAATTTTGCTCAGTAATGGAAAGTGTGATTTATCCCTACAGATCTCTCAAGGCGTAATCCATGCTTTCAGATGAGCTTGACTCCAAACCCGAGGTAAGCGCTCCACATTGTTCACCTGCCAACACTAATACGTGGTAGTATGTATTTGTGGTTTTCCATTTGCACATACAGATCCACCCTTAGCTACAGAACTGTTTGATGAATTATCTTGCTTCCTCTCCCTCTCTCCTCGGCTTCTGCAGCTGCTGGTTCAGTTTGTCCAGAACGCTTCCATCCCTCTGGGGCAGGGTCTGGAGGACTCTGATCCCAAACACACCTGCCTTCCCCTGCAGGCCCCTGCAGATAGCTCCCTGTGCACACAGCTGGCCCTGACAGGTCAGACAGACAGCAATCATCACAATGACTGGAAATCATCATAGACAATCTGCCATACAATAGCCTTGTGTTTTTCAGATTATATATTGCTACTTGGACTAAATCTCTCTAAGAACCTACTCTCTCATTGGTTCTCTAGCCAACTAATCACTCCACTAATGTAATCTTTGATTGCTTCCCCAGAAGGTGGTCTCAGCCATGTGTCAGCGAGATCTCTGTCCCTGTCAGAGTTTGGGGGAGCAGAGCAGAGCACCATGGAGGTGCACCCCAACCCCCATCCCCGCAGCCCTCACACACCCCTCAGCCCATCTCCTGTCCTCCATGACCTGCAGCGGTCAGAGAGCACCTCCTACGTCCTCCTCAACCTCGCCAAAGGTACGGAGACGCAGGGCCCAAGCAACCATATTAAATACAATTTTATTGGTCCCATTTGCCGAATACAAACGGTGTAGACTTTACAGTGGAATGCTTACTTACGAGCCCATTCCCAACAATGCAGAGTTAAAAAGTACACTGATTGAAGTGGATTTAACAAGTGACATCAATAGGGGATCATAGCTTTCACCTGGATACACCTGGTGAGTCTATCTCATTTACATAACTATTCACACCCCTCAATACTTTGTAGACACACCTTTGGCAGTGATTACAGCTGTGTCGTTCTGGCTAAGTCTCTAAGAGCTTTACACATCTGGATTGTGCAATATATGCCCAATATTATTTAAAAAAATATTCAAGCTCTGTCAAATTGGTTGTTGACTATTGCTAGACAACCATTTTCAGATCTTGCCACATTTTCAAGCAGATTTTAGTCAAAAGTCTAACTCGCACCCTCAGGAACATACAGTGTCTTCTTGGTAAGAAACTCCAGTGTAGATTTGGTTTTGTGTTTTAAGTTATTGTTCTGCTGAAAGGTGAATTAATCTCCCAGTGTCTGATGGAAAGCAGACTGAACCAGTTTTTCTCTAGGATTTTGCCTGTGCTTAGCTCCATTCAGCTCCATTTAGCTCCCCAGTCCTTAATGATTACAAGCATACCCATAACATGATGCAGCCACCACTGTTTGAAAATGTGGAGAGTGGTACTGAGTAATGTGTTGTATTGGATTTTCCCCCAACATAACACTTTGTATTCAAGACAAAAAGTGAATTGCTTTGCCACATTTTTTACAGTATTACTTTAGTGCCTCGTTGCAAACAGGATGCATGTTTATATTCTGTACAGGCTTCCTTCTTTTCACTCTGTCAATTAGGTAAGTATTGTGGAGTAACTACAATGTTGATCCATCCTCAGTTTCCTCCTATCACAGCCATTAAACTCTGTAACTGTTATAAAGTCAGTATTGGCCTCATGGTGAAATCCCTGAGTGGTTTCCTTCCTCTTCGACAACTGAGTTGGGAAGGATGCCTGTATCTTTGTAGTGACTGGGTGTATTGATACACCATCCAAAGTGTAATTAATAACTTCACCATGCTCAAAGGGATATTCCGTGTCTGCTATATTACATTTTTTACCATCTACCAATAGGTAGCCTTTGCGAGACACTGGAAAACCTCCCTGGTCTTTGGTTGAATCTGTGTTATAAATTCACTGCTTGACTGTGTGGGGTACGAAGAGGAGATAGTCATTAAAAATCATGTTAAACACTATTATTGCACACAGAGATTGAGTCCATGCAACTTATTACGTGACTTGTTAAGCACATTTTTACTCCTTAACTTATTTAGGCTTGTCATAACAAAGGGATTGAATACTTATTGACTCATGACATTTCAGCTTTTCATTTTTAATTAATTAGACAAATTCAAAAGGCACTTACACATCTGAGCTGTCTTTGTTGCACGTGCATGGTAACAGTGTAATAACATGAGAGAGAAAAAGAAACCTGCACGCTGCTCTTGCTAGTGTCACTGCTCTTTAATAAGCTTTGTGTCGGCCTCAAGGCCTTTATTTTTTTTAAAGCTCTGGCGAAAGCCTTGAGGCCGATACATAAAGCTTAATAAAGAGCAGTGATACTAGCAAGAGCAGTGTGCAGGTTTCTTTTCTCAATTAATTTGTAAAGAATAATTCCACTTTGACATTATGGGGTATTGTGTGTAGGCCAGTGACCAAAAATCTCAATTTCATTCATTTTAATTTCAGGCTGTAATACAACAAAATGTGGAAAATGTCGAGTGCGAATACTTTCTGAAGGCACTGTTATGTAACACTTAACAGTTCTATCAATTCTATTTCTACACAGACAGCCCCCCTTCCTTCAGGGCATGCCTGATTGTTGTGCTGTAATGTGAATATATGTATTGAAATGAATTCTTTATTTAACCGTTATCTGTACTGTGGTATGACAAAGCAGCTTTGCAAATCCATCTCCTCTGCACACTCTGTCTGTGGAAGACTCTGTCTCTGCTGGGCAAATTATCACAATTATTGTCTTATGACCTTGTTTTCTTTACATTTTAGGGCTGAGAGAACATGTGACAAGGACACTTCATCATGCCCTGACAAACTCTCTCCCTCCTTGTCTCCCTCTCCCTTCACCTCTCCTTTTCTCTCTCTCCCCCTCGTCCTCTCCATCCCTCTCCCCCCTTTCTCCCTCTCTCTCCAGGCCTAGCAGCCTCCTCTGAGCCACTCATCTTTTCAGCAGATGGGACAGAGGAAGAGGAGGTGATCTCGTCCGGGGACTGTTGTGTGGATGGCACTGCCCCCTGGTACCTGCGGGTACAGGAGTTGGCACACGACAGCCTCATCGCAGCAACGCGGGCACAGCTGGCTAAAGATGCCAAGGCTAGCCAGGACGCCAGGGCTGGGAATGGCAGCAACAATAATGTCACTGACTTTAATGGGGGTGGGTAAATTGACTTTAATGGGGGTGGGTAAATTGGGGAGCTTTAATGGGGGTGGGTAAATTGACTTTAATGGGGGTGGGTAAATTGACTTTAATGGGGGTGGGTAAATTGACTTTAATGGTAGTTTAATGCCACCAACAGATCACTGACTGAAGAGCAGGTGTGACATTTAGCTGATACTGACTATATAACAGGAAGACTTCTGTTTATGATATCACATCCCCTCTCTGCTTTTGTTGCCTAGGTGACCACCTACCCAGCTTCCCATTGGAGGGGGTGAAGAGAGAGCAGCCGGCGAGGACCAATCGTACGCTTTCGTCTAAACAGAACCTCCGCTGCTCTTTTGAGGGCTGCTATAGAACCTTCACCTGGCCTGCTCACCTCAAATACCACCTCAAAACACACAGGTACACACACACACACACACACACACACACACACACACACACTCTCACACATGTCACCTCTCAAATGTCACCTTAATGTTAATGTGTGTGTGTGTGTGTGTGTGTGTCAGGAACGACCGTATGTTCCGGTGTGGGGCTGAGGGCTGTGGGAAAAGTTTCTACGTGCTGCAGCGTCTTCAGGTCCACATGAGAACTCACAATGGAGACAAGCCTTTTATCTGCAAGGAGAAGAACTGTGGCAAGAAGTTCACCACCGCAGGAAACCTCAAGAACCACAAACGCACACACACAGGTGGGGACAGTGACACACACTTAGAGGTACACAGCAGTAGAGCGCATACACCGGAGCGACATCTGTTTTAGTCTGCTCTGTATCCTGTAGTACAGCATAGACGTGAATGTCTTTCATATGTTTCAGGTGTTTTCAGTGCTGTGGGAAGATATGTGCTTAGTGTGGGAGAGTGGTATAATGCTTGCTCTGTCAGAAAGTGTATCATTAATGTGTGTTGTCTACATTTGAGAAGCCTTTAATATGTACCTTCTAGCGTGTGATCTTTAATTGGTGTGTGTGTGTTGTCTATAGGTGAGAAGCCTTTCTTGTGTGAAGCAGATGGCTGTGGTCGTTCCTTTGCAGAGTACTCCAGTCTACGCAAACACATGCTCGTACACTCCGGTGAGAACACCACAGATAGGTTCATGAAATCCGAATTGACCTACTAGGACAGGGGGAGGCAACCTTGGTCCTGGAGGGCCGCAGGCACTTCATGTTTTTGATTTAACAGACCTGGAAGACCAGGTGTTTTGAATTTAGGCAATCACTGAACTGATCAATTCGCTCAGTTGGTCAGGTGTGGTGCCTGTGACACTCCAGGAAAAGGGTTGCTCACCCCTGTACTAGCATTTAAACACACTTTCAGCTTTTCATTCTATACGTAGTGAAATGACAACAGCTAAGTTGCTTTGTTAACTACCGGTATAACAACAACTGAATATGTGGAAGTCGAGTTCCTACTGTACACGAGCTCAGTTTAAAAATGTAATTGTGGTAACAGTCAGTTAGATAACTTTAGCTTCAATTTGTGTCACTGGCTGTGTCTCAAATGGTACCCTATTCCCTATATAGTGCACTCTTTTTTTTGTTGTTGATCAGAGCCCAATGGCCTTGTGCTCAAAAGTAGTGCACTTTATAGGGAATATGGTGCCATTGGAGACAGTGATAAGTGTCCCTGTGTATGATTGTGTTCTAGGAGAGAAACCCCACCAGTGTGGTGTCTGTGGAAAGACGTTCTCTCAGAGCGGCAGCAGGAACGTCCACATGAGGAAGAGACACGGAGAGGAGGTGCTGGGGAACGAGGGCAGAGAAACAGGTAACACAGACACACACATTACGCCAATGGTCACCAACCCTGGTTACAAGCATTACAGGGTGTACAGGCTTTTCTTCCAATTCCAACACACTACACCTAATTCAGCTGGAGCCTTGGAGTTTACCTGTGTGTGTCTATGTATAACCAGCTCATTGTCTTCCATTTGGAATGTTCGATATAACACACACACACACACACCTCTGTAATGAACAGTATGGCACCTCTGTGTGATTGACAGGCGAGGCTCTGACACACAGCAGTTTGCTGGAGGCTGACGGGTCACCTGACGACAATATGGTCACCATGACTACGGGGGTGGAGCCCATGAACCTACACCACGCCATGCTGCGAGAACAAGGTAGACACGCACACAGTCATACAAAACATTTCACAAATGCAAAACCCCAATAAATCACATTTATTTGTCAAATGCGCTTATCAACTGGTGTAGACTTTACCGTTGAATTCTTAATACAGTCCAATCCCAATACTCTTAAAGGGATAGTGTGGGGATATCTGGGGACACGAATGACGTAACACACATTTCCCGATGCTCCTGCAACTTGCGACAACCTTTATTTAATTTAGAGCACAGTTTAATTGTTTCATTTCGACTTACTAAGTATTGTTGACATAGTTTCATATCTCGTTGCTCTTCCGAACGGTAATAATGGCAGTGAATTGCTGAATGGAGGATTGCTAAAGTAGGCCGCAGCAAAGCCTTGGATTTTCCTGAACGATTTCCAATTGGAGTGGCGGGCATATTTGTCTGCTCCTGACACAGTTTCAGTTGCCTTGGTCGGCAGAATATCCGAGGCATGGTTTTTCATCTCTCTTCGTAACAGTTAAAAAAGGATATAGTTGATGTAAATGCGACTTGAAATAAGAAGCCTGCATTCAGTTACTAAAATTTCATCAGCAAGCTAGCACAGCCGCTAATTGAGTAAATGGTCATATTTCTGTTATTTAAAACCTCAGTCTAGTCTACAACTTGACTTCTATTGCCTAGCTTCATTTCTGAAACAACATAATCTGACTCTTCACTGTTCCACAAATCCCTCGATTAGGCAGATAAGAGACACTCGCTCTAAAAGAGACCCCGCTCTTGATGAATGTTTATTGAATCCTTTGAATCAGTCTCTCTCCCTCTATCCTTAAAACAGGCCTCCATTTCAGTGATATTGAAAAGGAATAAAGACCCTCTCTCCTGCATGTCCTATCGCCCAATCTCACTGCTCAATGTGGATGTTAAGCTCTTGGCTAAACTATTAGCTATGCGTTTGGAGTCGGTCTTACCATCTGTTATTTCCTCTGACCAGGCAGGTTTTATAAAAAAAAATAGACATTCTTTCTCAAATATCAGATGACTCTTTAATGTTATGTATAATCCTTTTATCTCAAAGCTCCCAGATATTCTAATCTCGCTAGATGCTGAGAAGGCCTTTGATAGAGTGGAGTGGGGCTACCTTTTTCATACCTTAGAAAAGCCCTAAGACTACTGAACATCTAATCAAATTGCTACCCAGTCTACTTGCATTGCCTCCCTCTTTTACGCTGCTGCTACTCTCTTGTTATTATCTATGTATAAGTCATTTTAATAACTCTACCCACATGTGTATATATCACCTCAATTACCTCGACTAACTGGTGCCCCGCACATTGACTCTGTACCGGTACCCCTTGTGTATAGCCTCGCTATTGCTATTTTACTGCTGCTCTTTTTAATAATTTGTTACTTTATTTCTTATTTTTTTAAGGTATTTTTCCTTATTAACTGCTTTGTTGGTTAGGGCTTCTAAGTAAGCATTTTACTGTTGTATTTGGCGCATGTGACAAATAAAATTTCATTTGATGCAGTTCTTATAGCTATGGTCAAATTTACTCTTCACAATCCTTCATTCGCAGCTATTAAAACTTTATGGGAACATAAAGTTTGAGTTTACTGATGACACATGGGAAGATATTCTGCACCGTGTCCACTCTTCTATTTGTGCCAAACATGGTTTGATCCAATGCAACATCCTACACCGCACTCACTGGACTAAACTCTGTCCCAAAGCAAGCACCAATTAGCCTGGAGCTAGGCCCATCTCCCGGCTAGCTGAAGAGGTCCATCAGCCACTCCCTCCTGGACCCCTTTTTCTGCCGGTACGGGGTACGGAACCCCCGCCGATTCTTCACGACTGGACTACCGACGTGATCTGCTCGAGGGGGTTACTCAACTGGCTCCTACGTCGCGACGTCCCCTGAATGCCCATCTGCTAGCCTGCTAGCCGCGGCCCGCTAGCTGTCTAGAGCATATCGGACTGTTAGCTAATAGGTCCATCGGCCAAATTCTCATGCCACTATTCCTATTTTGCCAATCGGCCTGGGCCCCTTTTACCATACGAAGCCCTGCTTATCCATCACGACTGGACTACCGACGTAATCTGCCGAGGGTTTTTTCTTCCAACAGGCCTCTTCGTCGCGACATCCTCTGAATGCCCATCTGCTAGCCGCGGCCCGCTAGCTGTCTAGAGCATTTTGGACTGTTAGCTGAATAGATCCATTTGCCAATTGGACTGGACCCCTCTGCTACACGGAACCCTACTAATCCATCATGACTGGTCTATCGACGGAACCGCACGAGGAAGCTAAAACAGACTTTCCTCCATCACGACGTCCCTTTAAGGCCCTTCTGCTATCTTGCTAGCCCCGGCCTGCTAGCTGTCTGAATCGCCGTGTCTCCATCCAGCCCAACCATTCACTGAACCCTTTTGATCACTTGGCTACGCATGCCTCTCCCTAATGTCAATATGTCTTGTCCATTACTGTTCTGGTTAGTGATTATTGTTTTATTTCATTGTAGAGCCTCTAGCCCTGCTCAATATGCCTTAACCAACCATTTAAATCTACCTCCCACATATGCGATGACATCACCTGGTTTAAATGTTTCTAGAGACATCTCATCACTCAATGCCTAGGTGTACCTCCAATGTACTCACATCCTACCATACCTTTGTCTGTACATCATGCCTTGAATCTATTCAATCGTGCCCAGAAACCTGCTCCTTTTACTCTGTTTCGAACGTGCTAGACGACCAGTTCTTATAGCCTTTAGCCATACCTTTATCCTACTCCTCCTCTGTTCCTCTGGTGATGTAGAGGTTAATCCAGGTCCTGCAGTGCCTAGCTCCACTCCTATTCCCCAGGTGCTCTCATTTGTTGACTTCTGTAACCATAAAAGCCTTGGTTTCATGCATGTTAACATTAGAAGCCTCCTCCCTAAGTTTGTTTTATTCACTGCTTTAGCACACTCTGCCAACCCGGATATCTTAGCCATGTCTGAACTGCCAAAGGGGACGGAGTTAGCCTGCAGTGTTCTGTCTTACTATCCAGGTCTGTACCTAAACAATTCGAGCTTCTACTTTTAAAAATCCACCTTTCCAGAAACGAGTCTCTCACCGTTGCCACTTGTTATAGACCACCTTCTGCCCTCAGCTGTGCTCTGGACACCATATGTGAACTGATTGCCCCCGATCTATCCTCAGAACCCGTCCTGCTAGGTGACCTAAACTGGGACATGCTTAACACACCGGCCATCCTACAATCTAAGCTTGATGCCCTCAATCTCACACAAATTATCAATGAACCTACCAGGTACAACCCCAAATCCGTAAACACGGGGCACCCTCATAGATATCATCCTAAGCAACCTGCCCTCCAAATACACCTCTGCTGTTTTCAACCAAGATCTCAGCGATCACTGCCTCATTGCCTGCATCCGTAATGGGTCTGCGGTCAAACGACCACGGCTCATCACTGCCAAACGCTCTCTAATACACTTCAGCGAGCAGGCCTTTCTAATCGACCTGGCCGGGGTATCCTGGAATGATATTGACCTCATCCCGTCAGTAGAGGATGCCTGGTTATTCTTTAAAAGTGCCTTCCTCACCATCTTAATGCTCCATTCAAAAAATGTAGAACCAGGAACAGATATAGCCTTTGGTTCACTCCAGACCTGACTGCCCTTGAACAGCACAAAAACATCCTGTGGCGTACTGCATTAGCATCGAATAGCCCCCGTGATATGCAACTTTTCAGGGAAGTTAGGAACCAATATACACAGGCAGTTAGGAAAGCTAAGGCTAGCTTTTTCAAACAGAAATTTGCATCATGTAGCACAAACTCAAAAAAGTTCTGGGACACTGTAAAGTCCATGGAGAATAAGAGCATCTCCTCCCAGCTGCCCACTGCACTGAGGCTAGTCACCACAGATAAACCCACTATAATTGAGAATTTCAATAAGCACTTTCCATCTGGCTAACCCTACCCCGGTCAACTGTCCGGCACCCCCCACAGCAACTCACCCAAGCCTCCCCCATTTCCCCTTCACCCAAATCCAGATAGCTGATGCTCTGAAAGATCTTCAATATCTGGACCCCTACAAATCAGCCGGGCTAGACAATCTGGACCTTCTCTTTCTAAAATGATCTGCCGAAATTGTTGCAACCCCTATTACTAGCCTGTTCAAACTCTCTTTCGTATCGTCTGAGATTCCCAAAGATTGGAAAGCTGGCGCCATCATCCCCCTCTTCAAAGGGGGAGACACTCTAGACCCAAACTGCTACAGACCTATATCTATCCTACCCTGCCTTTCTAAGGTCTTCGAAAGCCAAGTTAACAAACACATTACCGACCATTTCGAATCCCACCGTACCTTCTCCGCTATGCAATCTGGTTTCAGAGCTGGTCATGGGTGCACCTCAGCCACGCTCAAGGTCCTAAACGATATCATAACCGCCATCGATAAGAGACATTACTGTGCAGCCGTATTCATCGACCTGGCCAAGGCTTTCGACTCCGTCCATTACCACATTCTTATCGGCAGACTAAACAGCCTTGGTTTCTCAAATGACTGCCTCGCCTGGTTCACCAACTACTTCTCTGATAGAGTTCTGTGTGTCAAATCGGAGGGCCTGTTGTCTGGACCTCTGGCAGTCTCTATGGGGGTGCCACAGGGTTCAATTCTCGGGCCGACTCTTCTCTGTATACATCAATGTTGTCGCTCTTGCTGCTGGTGATTCTCTGATCCACCTCTACGCAGACGACACCATTCTGTATTCTTCTGGCCCTTCTTTTGACACTGTGTTAACTAACCTCCAGACGAGCTTCAATGCCATACAACTCTCCTTCCGTGGCCTCCAACTGCTCTTAAATGTAAGTAAAACTAAATGCATGCTCTTCAACCGATCGCTGCCCGCCTGTCCAGCATCACTACTCTGGACGGTTCTTACTTAGAATATGTGGACAACTACAAATACCTAGGTGTCTGGTTAGACTGTAAACTCTCCTTCCAGACTCACATTAAGCATCTCCAATCCAAAATTAAATCTAGAATCTGCTTCCTATTTCGCATCAAAGCATCCTTCACTCATGCTGCCAAACATACCTTCGTAAAACTGACCATCCTACCGAACCTCGACTTCGGCGATGTAATTTACAAAATAGCTTCCAACACTCTACTCAACAAATTGGATGCAGTCTATCACAGTGCCATCCGTTTTGTCACCAAAGCCCCATACACTACCCACCACTGCGACCTGTACGCTCTCGTTGGCTGGCCCTCGTTTCATACTCGTCGCCAAACCCACTGGCTCCAGGACATCTACAAGTCTCTGCTAGGTAAAGCCCCGCCTTATCTCAGCTCACTGGTCACCATAGCAGCACCCACCCGTAGCACGCGCTCCAGCAGGTGTATATATCACTAGTCACCCCAAAGCCAATTCCTCCTTTGGCCGCCTTTCCTTACAGTTCTCTGCTGCCAATGACTGGAGCGAACTGCAAAAATCACTGAAGCTGGAGATTCATATCTCCCTGACTAGCTTTAGGCACCAGCTGTCAGAGCAGCTCACAGATCACTGCACCTGTACATAGCCCATCTGTAATATAGCCCACCCAACTACCTCATCCCCATACTGTATTTATTTATTTATTTACTTACCTTGCTCCTTTGCACCCCAATATCTCCACTTTCACATTCATCTTCTGCACATCAATCACTCCAGTGTTTAACTGGTATATTGTAATTACTTCACCACCATGGCCTATTTATTGCCTTACCTACCTTATCTTACCTCATTTGCACACACTGTATATAGATTGTTTTCTACTGTATGTTTGTTTATTCCATGTGTAACTCTCTGTTGTTGTATGTGTCGAACTGCTTTGCTTTATTCTTGGCCAGGTCGCAGTTGTAAATGAGCACCTGTTCTCAACTAGCCTACCTGGTGAAATAAAAATAAAGTAAAAAAACTCAGGCTTTCTAACATCAATCCTGATGTCCACCCTGTTAGCAACAGGTGTCCGCAAGCTCCTGCTTCATTAATACATATGTTTTGGTCCTGTTCTTCTCTACATAGCTATTGGTCTGCCATCTTTGATACCACACCTAAAGTATTACAAGTGCCTTTTGCTCCTACTTCCATAACATCATTTGGGGTATTACCTGATACTATAAGACCTCCAAAATACATATCTAACTGTGTAGCCTTTGTGAGTTTGTTGGCAAGAAGGTTGAATTTACATCTGTTGAAGTCGCCCTCTCCTCCCTCTGATTTTGTGTGGATTAAAGATGTCTTACATTTCAGAAGATATAATATACCCTAAGGGGTTCTTCTGACAAATTCTACCAAATGTGGCAACCTTTCTTTACCTATGGAGAGACATTGCAATTTCCCTCTACAGTAAACTGCCTACCTAAGCTTTGTATTTAATTGATCTACCTTACAAAAATTATAATAAGACAGGCTAATATTAAACACTTTGTTTTGAAGATTTTAATATTTTTTTAGTCTTAAGTAATACTTAAGTTTTTTTTTTTCGTATGGGTGTATACATTCCTACCTCGTTCAAAATGCATGATCTCATGGTATATCGAATGTATAAAACCACATGTGCAATGTAGTGTATTTCAAGCATTGTTTACTGTAACTGAAATACATTTTTTTTAAAAGGGATAGTGCGAGATTCTGGAAATCAATGTGTTTTTTTTTTTGATGAACTTGTCGATACCATTTTTATGTTGTCTAGTATGATGGAAGTTAGCTTGCGAGCTAATAATAACTAGCATTAGCGCGATGACTGGAAGTCTACCACTAGCTGTGTAGAACTGAACTTCCTTCATACTGGATGCAGAGACATACAAATTGTATCCATGAGTTCATCTGACTCTGGGTAAGTAGAAAACGGTTTATTTGCCAGAATCTCGCACTATCCCTTTAACAGTTAGCGATGGTGTTCTATTTTTCAGGACTCAAACCAAGGGCATCGTCCAAAACCACAGGGGGATATATAGCCTAACTATGGCCATGTTATTTAATTACCCCCCTGTGCCTTCTAACTCATCTCTTCTTCCCTTCGTTTTAGGCTCGGCAGACTCCGTGGTCGTTCTCTCTCAACCCCATGACCTGGTCACCATGACAACGACAAGCCACACGTATGCAGAGGATGTGGTGGCTTTGCTGTAGTCAAGGCTGTTGTGCAAATCTCTGTTCACACTTCAGGAAAGGCATTTGTGGCAGAATTCTACATGTACTCTCTGCATCCTTCACTGTGGCTGCGTTAAGACAGGCAGCCCAATTCTGATTTTTTTTTCTCACTAATTGGTCTTTTGACCAATCAGATAAGATCTGAAAAAGATCTGATGTGATTGGTCAAAAGACCATTTAGTGGGGAAAAAAAGATCAGATTTAGCCCTGTAGATATGTAATTAGCTGCTGAGGGTTTTATGAGAAGACGGTGTAAAATGTTCTAGAACTTGTACAGACAGACAACTTTTTCTGTAGTTTATAAATATAAGGAATTATCAGGTGACTTTCCAAAGAAATGTATACAAATAATGTTTTAATTAACAATGTATGTGTTTGTCATTGTTTAAACAACATACTAAATCAATTGTGTAAGCTTACCTGGGTGCAGATAAGGCTAAAATGCAGTAATCTTTTGCTAAACAATATTAAGGCTGATGCTTTTTAGTTTAATTCACATTAATCAAGAGCTCGAATCAATTTCTATCGTTGAAGTTTAGCACTAAAGCGGGATTTGAAATTCAAGGCAATGTATCCACATTGAGACTTTGTTCACGGTAAACGCTGCATATGTCGGCTCAATCGGAAATGACCATTTCAATCGCATTATGGAGCTGAACTTCTGCAATACTCAATAGCTGACAAAACTATTTGAAAATGTACTCCACAGAAATGTACTCAGTCCCCAATCATTAAGGAAACAGTTTCAAACTCACAAGCTGCTATTGGAACACTATTTTTTTCCAAACACACTCTATACACACACACATACCAGCTTCTATTTTTTTTATGAAAATCAAGATCAGACCTAACTGATATCAGATGGTCAAAATATCCAGATTTGTACAGTATTTGCAGTAACACAACTATGTTGAGTTTCAGCCCCCAGTGCTTTATATATAAAATACAAGGCTACAGTATAGCAGCCAGTCACATGAAAACAACAGACCTACTGAACTATAGTACCAGTCATGTGTGTTGGGTAACAAAATAGTTGTAACAATTGTAATGTCATCTCAAATGTAAAATCCAAATATGGCATATCTTTAAAACATTACAAGACACAAAGGCTTATTAGTTTAAAAGAAGTATTCCTCAGTCCATTTCTTGTTGACAGTCCATGTGATCCCACCTGCCCACCCAACCCTGTGGCTTATGGCTCTCAGTGGATCTTTAGGTTCTGGAAGTGTTTGAACATGGCACCTAAAGCCCAGCTTGTCTCAACGTTGTTCACCTTCTTAGTCAGCTGGAGAAAGGAGACACACACCAAATTACTCATGCCTTTTTGTATTTATTTAAGTAAAAATGTTTAACAGATCTTGTCTGACCATTTCTTTGTTGCTAGCTTTAAAAAGTGTGGTTTTGCATTACTGAATTGCCAAAAGGACTATTCCAGGACTATTCCGGTCTCACCTGCAGTACAGTGTTCTCCTTGAAGCCGAAGCCATCTTTGAGCAGACAGGTGATGTAGGTCATGTCCATACACAAGAAGGGGCTGACAGGACGGTACTTAGACATCTTGTTACACACTGGAATAAGAAACCGAAATCCATTGCCAGATCAGTGCAGTAAAGGGAAACAAGGAGAGGAAGACACCTGTAAGCCATTAAGACTTCTCAAGCATAGAATCTAGCCCTTGCTGCACTATCAGAGCTGCACTAGCCAACACCCGCATAGCTGTTGTTTTGATGGTGTGGGAAGGAAACTGCGTTTGAGCAGTCAAATCCACAGGCAGCTCCCGGCATTATACAAGACCTAAGCCTTGTGCCCACCAGTATGTATGCGTTCTGCCAGAAGTCCATTCATTTCAATGGGAGGCAATTCACACAGCTGGGACACATCTGCCAGATTGCGGTGCGTGCATTGTGTTTTTTAATAATTTTTTGCTCAGAAAACCTGGGGGCCACGTTGAGAAACCCTGCACAACACAGTAATGATAAATCCATTGCTATGGACAGTATTTCTATTACAGGTATTTGAAATATGTATTTCAATTACTTCTGAGTATTTAGTAATTTGTATCACCTTGGGCTGAACTACACTCCAATGTGCTATGGAACAAGATACTTTCGAGAGCTGTCATTTGTATTTTCCAAATAGTTTTCTATCCCATTTTCATAACGGTTGGCCATTTTGTTGCTCCCTTTCACCTGGAGTTGGCATCAGGAGTCCAAGTCTCTAAATTAACTCAATGGAAATGTATATGTAAAAATGAACAATTGCAAAGCATGCAGAGTATTATTCTAATGATATCCGCCATGAAACAAGGCCAATAATAATACCCAGTATGCTAAGCAGTTCATTTTGGTATGTTAATAATTATTTTGCATATACATTTTGGTCTTTTAGCAGACACTTATCCAGAGTAACTTACAGTCAGGGCACTCAACTAAGGTAGATAAAGTAAAACGTTACTGAGAATGTTGCTGTTCGGGCCGGCTACTTGCAAATGTATTTATGCATTTTAAAATACAAAATACAGTTGAAGTTTTTCAACCACTCCACAAATTTCTTGTTAACAAACTATAGTTTTGGCAAGTCAGTTAGGACATCTACTTTGTGCATGACACAGGTAATTTTTCCAACAATTATTTACAGACAGATTATTTCACTGTATCACAATTCCAGTGGGTCAGACGTTTACATACACTAAATTGACTGTGCCTTTAAACAGCTTGGAAAATCCCAGAAAATTATGTCATGGCTTTAGAAGCTTCTGATAGGCTAATTGACATCATTTGATTCAATTGGAGGTGTGGCTGTATTTCAAGGCCTACTTTCTAACTCAGTGCCTCTTTGCTTGGCATCATGGGAAAATCAAAAGAAATCAGCCCAAAAAATTGTAGACCTCCACAAGTCTGGTTCATCCTTGGGAGTAATTTCCAAATGCCTGAAAATACCATGTTCATCTGTACAAACAATAGTACGCAAGTTTAAACACCGTGGGACCACGCAGCCGTCATACCGCTCAGGAAGGAGATGTGTTCGGTCTCCTAGAGATGAACGTACTTTGGTGTGAAAAGTGCAAATCAATCCCAGAACAACAGGAAAGGACCTTGTGAAGATGCTGGAGGAAACAGGTACAAAAGTATCTATAGCCACAGTAAAATGAGTCCTACATCGACATAACCTAAAGGCCGCTCAGCAAGGAAGAAGCCACTGCTCCAAAAAAAAGCCAGACTACGGTGTGCAACTGCACATGGGGACAAAGATTGTACTTTTTGGAGAAATGTCCTCTGGTCTGATGAAACAAAAATAGAACTGTTTGGCCATAATGAACATCGTTATGTTTGGAAGAAAAAGGGGGAAGCTTGCAAGCCGAAGAACACCATCCCAACTGTGATGCACGGTGGTGGCAGCATCATGTTGTGGGGTGCTTTGCTGCAGGAGGGACAGGTGCACTTCACAAAATAGATGGCATCATGAGGAGGGGAAATTGTGGATATATTGAAGCAACATTCAAGACATCAGTCAGGAAGTTAAAGCTTGGTCGCAAATGGGTCTTCCAAATGGACTATGGACAACCCCAAGCATAGACAACCCCAAGCATACTTCCAAAGTTGTGGCAAAATGGCTTAAGGACAAGATAGTCAAGGTATTGGAGTGGCCATTACAAAGCCCTGACCTAAATCCTATAGAAAATTTGTGGGCAGAACTGAAAAAGCATGTGCGAGCAAGGAGGCCTACCAGCCAGCTCTGTCAGGAGGAATGAGCCGAAATTCACCCAACTTAATGTGGGAAGCTTGTGGAAGGCTACACGAAACATTTGACCCAAGTTAAATAATTTACAGGCAATGCTACCAAATACTAATTGAGTGTCTGTAAACTTCTGACCCACTGGGAATGTGATGAAAAAAATAAAAGCTAAAATAAATCATTCTCTCTACTATAATTCTGACATTTCACATTCTTAAAGTAAAGTGGTGATCCTAACTGACCTAAGACAGGGAGTTTTTACTCGGATTAAATGTCTGGAATTGTGAAAAACTGAGTTTAAAAGTATTTGGCTAAGGTGTATGTAAACTTCCGACTTCAACTGTATATGTATTTTATCTTCATTTCAAAATACAAGTATTTTGTTGTTTATTTTGATACATCGATCTTTATAGTATTTTGTCATTTTTGCCTCTCTCTGGCTATGCATATCATTACTCATCAGACTTCTCACCCTCACCCTCGTTCTCACCCTCACCCTCGTTCTCACCCTCTTTAGCTCCCTTCTTAAAGTCTCTGACCTCCAGCATTCCTCCTTGGGTCCCGTCTGAAAGATTGGAATGACAGGGGTCGTTAATCTTTCCTTCATAAACACTGTCATTGCACTGTATCATTCATTACAATGAGAGCAGGGATACACAGTACATCTCCATCATACTAATAGGGCCTGCAACCTTTCTCATCATGTTACTCACTGACGAGTCGACGACCACGGACACCACTCTAATAACAATCTAGAACTCATCACACCACTGAGTCTGAGTCACTTACTTCAGAAATGAGACATTTTTCCCTGTCGAGAGGGAGGAGGGGAATGAATCTCATTCTAGGAGTGAGACATTATACTAACTGTGTCCTCTCACTAGCCCCGTTTATACCTGGTTCTAACATGCATCCTTTGTCCTGAGCTTATCCACATTCCAATTGTTCCCACATTGAAGCCATTGCATCTACACATGGTAGTAAAATGTGTCTCTTATCCGTCCACTGTGTCAGCATTGTGACTAGATATCCGGGTCCGCTCTGTATGAAAATGATTTTACAGATATTTGAAAATAATACTTATTTATTTTAAGACACATATTGATGTCATAAATCAATGGTATAACCTGTCAATGTTTGTAGAGTGCAGGATAATGATGATTTAAATAGTTTCACTGTCCCGATCTTTCTACACTTTAGTAAATTGGAGGAGATAAAATATATAGCCTATGGGGCTCTTCTGACATTCTCCCGAATGTGGCAACCTTTCTTTACCTATGTAGAGACACTGCAATTATAACAATGCGTGCCTCACTACCTCCGGAGGTGGTCAGGAAGGTCTGATCACAATGTGTCTTAATCGTCTACACCTGTCTAAAATTGTGGGCACAATCAGAATGTGGACAAGATCAGGATAAAGGACGATTGTCGGAACCAGGTATAAACAGGGCTACAAATGCATCCACTGCTTGGTTGTAGTTGAAGTTGTATGTGTGTGTGTTCTCACCAATAAGGCCTGCATCCACGGCTCGGTCAAAGTAGTAGGAGAAAGCGTAGAGCACACTGGTGTTTTTCAACTCATAGGGCTGGTGAACTATTCCCTTTACTACCTTCAACACCTCCTGGTAACACAGCTTGTATCCCGCATAACCTGGGACAGGGACCAAAACAGGATACTGTTATGAGCTCAAGTTTTTAATCAATCAAATGTATTTGTATAGCACTTTCATACACATTTGTGACAGACTGCTTTACAGCAACCCCAGGTAAACCCTAGTACCCTGCATAGGAAGACACTTTGAGAGGTACCAAGTTCAGCATGCTACGTTTTGTGTTACCACCCAAATAACTGTTCCAAGGTACATTTTACCCACACCATACGTAAAATGTATGCACGCATGACTAAGTCGCTTTGGATAAAAGCGTCTGCTAAAGGGCAGATATATTATTATTAAGGTTGTTCTACTACAGTACATATTTGATGGTAGTTCTAGCAGATCCAGTGAGTTGGTTGACTCTCACCATCAGGTATCCCGCTGACTGTGTAGGTGAGTCCTCCAAAGCGCCACTCCTCTCTGAACTTCTTGGGCAGACAGGAGCTTTTGAACACTCTCCACTCCAACCCTGTAGCGTAAAGTAACAAAATAATGATGAATGGGGGTCTATGAATAACATAGAAAAGTAAAAAGCATGTTCTAAAACCTATATTGTGTGTGAATTGGGGATTCTAACATGCTGATGATGTTTGGGCTCAATTCAATCTGTATTGCTGAAGTTCAGCGTTATAGCGCAATTGAAATTTAAAGGTCATTTCCGATTGAGCTGACGCGTTTACTGTGTGTGAACGCAGTGTCCGCTAACGCGAGAACACGGCCTTTAAATTTCTATCGAAGTGTATCGAGCCATCACCTTCTGCCCCCAGTGCTCCTAGGGCTGCCAGTCTGGCTGCCATCAGTCCATTACCCAGGTAGCTGTCAATCAAATCAATCAATAGTTATTTGGATAGTACTTTTACAAACCATTATGGGTTTGTTGTATAGAACAATTACTTGAGACAGTTTATACTTTCTACATCAGTGGATATAGATTGTTTACCTGTGAGTGTACAGTTCATATGCAGAGTTGAACATGTCAAATCTGGCAATGTAGTCAGCAGGAGAACTTACAATGGTTTTCTGCACAGGAAAAATAAATATGTGAACAAATGTAATTAACATTCCAGAAAATGTTTTATGCATGTATGTCTAACTGATCTTGTGCCTGGCAAATGAAATGTATGCATGCATGACTAAGTCGCTTTGGATAAATGGCATATATTATTTTATTATTCATATTCAAATATAAACACTGTATCAACATAGTGTAGAAGCACAATATTGAAAATAAATCAGCTTGTACAAATGGACCCTAACCTTGAATTTGGGTAGAAAAGTGATTTGAGTCGATCCACCCCCCAGATCCAGAATCCCCACTGTCTCCCTGGTGTCAGCATACAGGTGACCTAAAAAAAATAATTTCCCATTTGAACCAACTTTATTGACAAGTTCCCTCTGAAGACGGTGAGACAGGAATCAGTCACACTTGTGATTTGGTACAGCCCAGGTGTCACGACTTCCGCCAAAGTCGGTCCCTCTTCTTGTTCGGGCGGCGTTCGGTGGTCGACGTCACCGGCCTTCTAGCCATCGCCGATACACTTTTCATTTTCCATTTGTTTTGTCTTTGTTTTACACACCTGGTTTCAATTCCCCAATTACATGTTCATTATTTAACCCTCTGTTTTCCCCTTGGTTTTTGTGAGTGATTGTTTTTTGTAAGTTCGGTCCGATGTTTGTGGACTTGGTATTATTTGGACATTTTTAGTAAAGTTCATTGTGTTACTCATCTCTGCTGTCCTGCGCCTGACTCCTCTGCACCAGCTACACCCAGAACCTTACAGAATCACTCACCCGAAAATGGAGTCAGCAGGAGCAGACAACCCCCCTTTTGCGGTCGAGGAGCGCATCCAGCAGCATGCGACCATGTTGCAACGTCTCGGCATCGCCATGGATCGCGTGCTGCAGACGATGGACCGATGGGAGAGAGGAGGAGTTCTGCCAGCGCCTCCACCGGCACCACTACAACAGGCACCACAGTTCACCCCTCCTTCACCCGGTCCGAGTGGGACTTGGCTCGCACTCCCGAGGGAGTATGATGGGACGGCTGCCGGATGCCAGGGGTTCCTACTCCAGCTGGAACTCTACCTGGCGACCGTCCACCCGGCTCCTTTGGGACGTGAGAGCGTGTCCGCCCTCGTCTCCTGTCTCTCAGGGAAAGCCTGGAGTGGGCCAATGCCGTATGGGGGGGAAGGAGAAGCGGTGATGGACAATTACGCGGAGTTCACCCGCCGCTTTCTGGCAGTTTTCGACCGCCCACCTGAGGGTAGAGTGGCGGGTGAACATCTGTTCCACTTGAGGCAGGGGACGAGGAGCGCACAGGAGTTCGCCTTGGACTTCCGGACCCAGGCCACCAGCGCGGGATGGAAGGACAAGGCCCTGATCAATCACTACCGGTGCTGTCTGCGCAAGGACGTCCGTCGGGAGTTGGCCTGCAGGGACACCACTCTTACGTTTGACCAGCTGGTGGACCTGTCGATCCGGCTGGATAACCTGCTGGCTACCCGCGGACGTCCGGATCGGGGCCTGTCAGTTCCATCCCCGAGCACCACCACTCTGACGCCCATGGAGCTGGGAGGTGCTGCGCATAGGGCGACCGGAGGAGGGGCCGTTCCCTGTACCATCTGTGGCCGCAGAGGGCACACTGCTGGTCGGTGCTGGGGAGGTTCTTCTAGGACTCGAGATGGCAGGCAGGGCACTCTCGTGTCACCCCAGGTGAGTCGGCACCAGGCTCACTCAGAGCCCCCTGTTGCTCACATGTTTTTGTTTATACATTTTCCTAAGTTTTCCCCGCATTCCCAGAATAAGGCGCTCGTAGATTCAGGCGCAGCTGGGAATTTTATTGACAGAGCATTTGCCCATAATTTAGGGATCCCTATTGTTCCTGTGGATATGCCCTTCCCTGTGCACGCCCTAGATAGTTGACCATTAGGGTCAGGGCTAATTAGGGAGGCCACCGCTCCTCTGGGCATGGTTACGCAGGAGGGTCACAAGGAGAGAATTAGTATTTTCCTTATTGATTCTCCTGCATTTCCCGTGGTGCTGGGCCTACCCTGGTTGGCCTGTCATGACCCCACTATTTTGTGGCAACAGAGGGCTCTCAAGGGGTGGTCACGAAAGTGCTCGGGGAGGTGTTTAGGGGTTTCCATCGGTGCTACTACGGTGGAAAGTCCAGACCAGGTCTCCACCGTGTGCATCCCCTCTGAATATGCCGATTTGGCTCTCGCCTTCTCAAGGCGACTCAATTACCACCTCATTGATGGAGGGATTGTGCGATAAATCTCCTGGTAGACGCAGCACTTCCCAGGAGTTACGTGTATCCCCTGTCAAAGGAGGAGACGGCGGCTATGGAAACATATGTCTCCGAATCCCTGGGGCAGGGGTACATTCAGCCCTCCACTTCACCTGCCTCCTCGAGTTTCTTTTTGTGAAGAAGAAGGACGGAGGTCTGCGCCTGTGCATTGACTATCGAGGTATCAACCAAATCACTGTGAGGTACAGCTACCCGCTGCCTCTCATAGCCAGTGTGATAGAGTCAATGAACGGGGCGCGCTTCTTCACAAAATTGGATCTCAGGAGCGCTTACAACCTGGTGCGTATCCAGGACGGGGACGAGTGGAAGACGGCATTTAGTAACACCTCAGGGCACTATGAGTACCTCATCATGCCGTACGGGTTGATGAATGCTCCATCAGTCT
This sequence comes from Salmo salar, assembly GCF_965601325.2. NCBI lineage: Eukaryota > Metazoa > Chordata > Actinopteri > Salmoniformes > Salmonidae > Salmo > Salmo salar. Next base: position 79,351,615 of record NC_138296.1, on the reverse strand, counting down.
TCCAGGCATTTGTAGATGAGATTTTCCGGGACCTGTACGGGCAGGGTGTAGTGGTGTATATTGACGACATTCTGATATACTCCGCTACACGCGCCTAGCATGTGTCCCTGGTGCGCAGAGTGCTTGGTCGACTGTTGGAGCATGACCTGTACGTCAAGGCTGAGAAATGTCTGTTCTTCCAACAGTCCGTCTCCTTCCTAGGGTACCACATTTCCACTTCAGGGGTGGAGATGGAGAGTGACCGCATTGGCAGACTCCCACCACGGTAAAGCTCTTTGCCACCTTCTCCTCCCTCCTGAATCCTCCTCCCCCCTCTCTGCGGATGACTTCGTCAACCATTTTGAAAAGAAGGTCAACGACATCCGATCCTCATTTGTTAAGTCAAACGACACCGCTGGTCCTGCTCACATTGCCCTACCCTATGCTTTGACCTCTTTCTCCCCTCTCTCTCCAGATGAAATCTTGCGTCTTGTGACGGCCGGCCAACAACCTGCCCGCTTGACCCTATCCCCTCCTCTCTTCTCCAGACCATTTCCGGAGACCTTCTCCCTTACCTCACCTTGCTCATCAACTCATCCTTGACCGCTGGCTACGTCCCTTCTGTCTTCAAGAGAGCGAGAGTTGCACCCCTTCTCAAAAAATCTACACTCGATCCCTCCGATGTCAACAACTACAGACAAGTATCCCTTCTTTCTTTTCTCTCCAAAACTCTTGAACGTGCCGTCCTTGGCCAGCTCTCCTGCTATCTCTCTCAGAATGACCTTCTCGATCCAAATCAGTCAGGTTTCAAGGCTGGTCATTCAACCGAGACTGCTCTTCTCTGTGTCACGGAGGCTCTCCGCACTGCTAAAGCTAACTCTCTCTCCTCTGCTCTCATCCTTCTAGACCTATCTGCTGCCTTTGATACTGTGAACCATCAGATCCTCCTCTCCACCCTCTCCGAGTTAGGTATCTCCGGCGCGGCTCACTCTTGGATTGCGTCCTACCTGACAGGTCGCTCCTACCAGGTGGCGTGGCGAGAATCCATCTCCGCACCACGTGCTCTCACCACTGGTGTCCCCCAGGGCTCAGTTCTAGGCCCTCTCCTATTCTCGCTATAAACCAAGTCACTTGGCTCTGTCATATCCTCACATGGTCTCTCCTATCATTGCTACGCAGACGACACACAATTAATCTTCTGATAACCAGGTGGCGAATCGCATCTCTGCATGTCTGGCAGACATATCAGTGTGGATGACGGATCACCACCTCAAGCTGAACCTCGGCAAGACGGAGCTGCTCTTCCTCCCGGGGAAGGACTGCCCTTTCCATGATCTCGCCATCACGGTGGACAACTCCATTGTGTCCTCCTCCCAGAGTGCTAAGAGCCTCGGCGTGACCCTGGACAACACCCTGTCGTTCTCCGCTAACATCAAGGCGGTGACCCGATCCTGTAGGTTCATGCTATACAACATTCGCAGAGTACGACCCTGCCTTACACAGGAAGCGGCGCAGGTCCTAATCCAGGCACTTGTCATCTCCCGTCTGGATTACTGCAACTCCCTGTTGGCGGGGCTCCCTGCCTGTGCCATTAAACCCCTACAACTCATCCAGAATGCCGCAGCCCGTCTGGTGTTCAACCTTCCCAAGTTCTCTCACGTCACCCCGCTCCTCCGCACACTCCACTGGCTTCCAGTTGAAGCTCGCATCTGCTACAAGACCATGGTGCTTGCCTACGGAGCTGTGAGGGGAACGGCACCTCCGTACCTTCAGGCTCTGATCAGGCCCTACACCTAAACAAGGGCACTGCGTTCATCCACCTCTGGCCTGCTGGCCCCCCTATCTCTGCGGAAGCACAGTTCCCGCTCAGCCCAGTCAAAACTGTTCGCTTCCCTGGCACCCCAATGGTGGAACAAGCTCCCTCACGACGCCAGGACAGCGGAGTCAATCACCACCTTCCGTAGACACCTGAAACCCCACCTCTTTAAGGAATACCTGGGATAGGATATAGTAATCCTTCTAACCCCCCCCCCCCCCCTCAAAAAATAAATAAATATATATAGATGTACTATTGTAAAGTAGTTGTTCCACTGGATATCATAAGGTGAATGCACCAATTTGTAAATCGCTCTGGATAAGAGCGTCTACTAAATGACGTAAATGTAAATGTAAAGGAAGTGCAGCGGTTTCTAGGGTTTGCCAACTACTACCGGAGGTTTATCCGGGGCTTTGGTCAGGTAGCGGCTCCCATTACCTCACTGCTGAAGGGGGGACCGGTGCGACTGCAGTGGTCGGCTGAGGCGGACAGGGCTTTTGGTCACCTGAAGGCTTTGTTTACCTCGGCTCCCGTGCTGGCTCATCCGGATCCCTCTTTGGCGTTCATAGTGGAGGTGGACGCGTCCGACGCTGGGATAGGAGCCGTACTCTCTCAGCGCTCGGGTACGCCATCAAAGCTCCTCCGCCCCATGCTTTCTTTTCGAAAAAGCTCAGCCCGGCGGAGCAAAACTATAATGTGGGGGACCGGGAGCTGTTCGCTGTTGTCAAGGCTCTGAAGGCGTAGAGACATTGGCTTGACTGGGCTAAACACCATTTTCTGGACTGACCACCGCAATCTGGAGTACATCCGGGCGGTGAAGAGACTGAACCCTCGCCAGGCAAGGTGGGCCATGTTCTTTACCCTTTTGTTTTCACCCTGTCCTACAGACCAGGTTCCCAGAACGCTAAGGCAGACGCACTGTCCCGGATGTATGACACAGAGGAGCGGTCCATGGATCACCCCCCCATACTTCCGGCCTCTTGCCTGGTGACACCGGTGGTGTGGGAGCTGAACGCGGACATCGAGCGGGCGTTACGTACAGAGCCCACTCCCCCCCAGTGTCCAGCTGGGCGTCTGTACGTTCCGTCTGCTGTCCGCGACCGTTTGATCTATTGGGCCCACACGTCACCCTCCTCTGGTCATCCTGGCATCGGTCGGACGGTGCGCTGTCTTAGTGGGAAGTACTGGTGGTCCATCTTGGCCAAGGACGTGAGGGTTTATGTTTCCTCCTGCTCGGTGTGTGCCCAGTGCAAGGCCCCTAGTAACCTGCCCAGAGGGAGGTTACAGCCCTTACCCGTTCCACAATGGCCGTGGTCGCACCTATCGGTGGACTTCCTCACGGATCTTCCTCCCTCACAGGGTAACACCCCGATCCTGGTCGTTGTGGATCGGTTCTCTAAGTCCTGCTGTCTCCTTCCTTTGCCCGGTCTCCCTATGACCCTACAGACTGCGGAGGCCCTGTTTACACACGTCTTCTGGCACTACGGGATGCCTGAGGATATAGTGTCTGATTGAGGGCCCCAGTTCACGTCAAGGGTCTGGAGGGCGTTCATGGAAGGGGGGTCTCGGTCAGCCTTATCTCGGGCTTTCACCCCGAGAGTAACGGGCAGGTGGAGAGAGTAAACCAGGACGTGGGTAGGTTTCTGCGGTCTTATTGCCAGGACCGGCCGAGGGAGTGGGTGGCGTTCATCCCCTGGGCAGAGATGTACTTGTCCTCTTGCTCAGTTGTGCACCAGGGCCTCCCACTCCTCTTTCTATTCTGGTTAGAGGCAGTTTGCGCTGTTCTGTAAAGTGAGTAGTGCACAGTGTTGTTCGAGATCTTCAGTTTCTCGGCAATTTCTCGCATGGAATAGCCTTCATTTCTCAGAACTAGAATAGACTGATGAGTTTCAGAAGAAAGGCCTTTGTTTCTGGACATTTTGAGCCTGTAATTGAACCCACAAATGCTGATGCTCCAGATACTCAACTAGTCTAAAGAAGGACAGTTTTATTGCTTCTTTAAATCAGCACAACCGTTTTCAGCTGTGCTAACATAATTTCAAACGGGGTTTCTAATGATCAATTAGCCTTTTAAAATGATAAACTTGGATTAGCTAACACAACGTGCCATTGGAACACAGGAGTGATGGTTGCTGATAATGGGCCTCTGTACGCCTATGTAGATATTCTACGAAAAATCAGCTACAATAGTAATTTACAACATTAACAATATCTACACTGTATTTCTGATCAATTTGATGTTATTTTAATGGGCAAATAATGTGCTTTTCTTTCAAAAACAAGGACATTTCTAAGTGAGCCCAAACTTTTGAACGGTAGTGTATATACATATGGCCAACACTACACCCTGATAATTGAATAGTCTAACCAACAGTGCATTACAATATGTACTATGACAAGAAGTTACAAGTCTCACCTGTCAAAAAGTTCACAGTAACCCATGCCAAAATTCCTATGAGAACAAAAAAGTGAAATTGAAGTGGGGTTAATACTGATCTGACAATGCAGTTTAGTACACTTAACTCACAACTTGTTTGACATGCATAAGCATTCGTTTTACATGTGTGAGAGGGCTATCATTTGAGAGAAGTGGTCAGAATGCTGACAAATCAATTACACAATGACACCACACGAGGCTTGGTAAGCCACTAAATCCATTCACCACATAATTACACGTTTTTGAGATGTAACTAACATTGCCTCTAACGACAACAACCCTCTTTTTCCAATAGCGTCATCATAACAGATCAGGGTAATCTACAGTAATTTAGTAAAATAGCCTCAGGAACACCAACACAATGAAAAAGAAAGAGCACAGCAAGCTGTAGAAGGAGAACAGTGACTGATGCTATCAGGAGGAGAGCACTGTTGAAGCCTGCAACCGAAGTGCTGATGAATAGGTTTGACTGGAGGTTGACTGGGGGGTTATTGGGAGACGAGACGTTACCTTCATTTGTACCATCCATTATGCTGACGCTGTCGTCTGGGACGAAGAAGGGAGATTCATCAAACACGTCCTGCACCTGAGGGGTGGAGTGGGAAGATGGAGAGATGACAACAGAAAGAGTGAATGTAGTGTCAACACATTCAGCAGTGATTTGATTTAACAGTGCTGTACACTGTAGCCCCCTATCAGATCTAGCAGTGCCTTAGCCAGTACCTGTTCCAGCAAAGCCTGGGCTTTCTCTGGGGGCAGCAGCCTGAGTCCTGCTGTAGCTTTCAGGACCAGTGGGGTTCTCTTCCAATCCAGCTGTGGGACAGTCTTCTTCGCCACCTTCAGAAGCTGCCTCACTGTGTACCCACCCTGGGGAGACAATGTGGTTGTGATGATGAATTTGAGTAAAATCTATTTGAAGTGTTTTGGGAATATTGGAATATCACTTGCTGCGTCGACAGTTACAACCACTGCTGTACTCACCATTTCAGGTATGTCTGCGTATGCCGACAGACCAGGCTTGATGGAATGGAACATCTCATTATCCAACACTGGTAACTCCTCTGGCAGACAAAATATACAAATGAACCATTAGTCAACAGAAATACAGTTGAAATTAGAAAACCCACTCGAATCATTAAGCATTTAATCTACAATTTGCAAACATTAATGATGTTTTATGAAGATGGGCATTTAGTGTAATGTTCATTGACTAGCATCTAATAATAAACACATTTAATTAAGTTTAATAAATGGGCAATTCAATACCACAACATTGCATACAGTAACACATCTGGAAGCATCCGAATTTTAACATAACTCACCAGGGTCTTTCTGTATGAAGGTGTAGACATGGATGCGCGTCCCAGTGCTGCCAGCGTCAAACATTACCCCGTAGAAGATCCGGCTGGAGTTGGCCGGACGGCTGAGGCTGGGGAGGAGGTTACCCAGGCTGGCTGAGAAATCCAGGACAGAAGCCTTGGGCTGGAGCTGGGCATGGGACAGCCCTGTCAGAGCCAACACAACCAGAACCAGAGACAGGACCACTGCAGGTAGGAGAGGAGCCTGGAGAGACATCTTCACTCTGGCGAAGGAGCAGGAGATGAGTGTCCCTCTGATGGGTATGAAGCCAAGAGATTAGGCTAAACCCGATGGACTGATGGGTATCTTAGTCAACTCAACTAATAGGAGAGTGGAGACTGAGGCAGTTGTGAAGAGGAAAGTTTAGTTTAGCCAACAGCACGCTAGATAGCCTAATTGACACTACTTCTGAGTCCTGACCTAACTGGATAGAAGATACAACTAGAAGCAACAACCAACAGAAGAGCCCCAAAGCAATAACATGCAGTTATATGCCCCTTGACCACACCCCAACTAGCCATTCACCAATCAGAAGTGAGCCCTCTGGAGGCTGAAGCACACACTTCCACCTTGACACTTCCATTAGCAGGATTATGTTAGACAAATGTACAGTACTCCCCCTTACTATGGTTCCTACATTCGCTTTTGAGCCAGGGGTGTCACCAAATATGTGTTATATTCATTAGCTATGTTGTAGCTAATTGTCAGTGGTGAAAAAAGTACCCAATTGTCTTGAGTAAAAGTACTTGACTAAAATAAGTTACCCAGTAAAATACAAAAAATTCTACAAGTATTTGGTTTTAAATATACTTAAGTATCAAAAGTAAATGTAATTGCTAAAATATACTTAAGTATCAAAACTAAAAGTACTAATAATTTAAAATTCCTTAAATTAAGCAAACTAGATGGCAAAATGTTCTTGTTTTTTTTTATTTACGGATAGCCAGGGGCACACTCCAACACTCAGACATCCTTTACAAACAAAGCATCTGTGTTTAGTGAGTCTGCCAGATCAGAGGCAGTAGGGATGTTCTCTTGATAAGTATGTGAATTGGACTATTTTCTGTTCTACTAAGCATTCAAAATGTAACAGGTACTTTTGTGTGTCATGGAAAATATATGGAGTTTAAAGTAAAAAAAAATCTTTAGGAATGTAGTGAAGTAAAAGTAAAAGTTCTCAAAAATATAAATAGTAAAGTACAGATACCCCCCAAAAAATACTTTAGTACTTAAAAATATGCTTACTTAAGTACTTACACTACTGCTAATTTTCAAAGATGCAGTATGATGCTTTACAAGCCAAGAGTGTGCAAAGCTGTCATCAAGGCGAAGGGTGGCTACTTTGAAGAATCTAAAATCTAAAATATATTTTGACATTATTCCATGTGTTATTTCATAGTTTTGATGTCTTCACTATTATTCTACAATGTAGAAAATAGTACAAATAAAGAAAACCCTTTAAATGAGTAGGTGTTTCCAAACATTTGACTGGTACTGTATATATACACACAAAAATGACAATTATAACAATAACCATGAACATTTGCATAATAATTAATCGTTACCCAAAATTCCACAATCGTCACAGCCCTACTGGCCACCACTCGGAGCCTGGTTCCTCTAGGATTTTTCCTAGGTTACTGCCTTCTAGAGACTTTTTCCTAGCAACTGTGCTTCGGCCTCTGCATTGCTTGCTGTTTGGGGTTTAAGGCTGGGTATCTGTAAAGCACTTTGTGACAACTGCTGATGTAAAAAGGGCTTTAGAAAATACATTTGATTGATTGATTTTGTTGAAATGTTTACAGGAATATCTCAAATGGTACCTTAGCTGTTGTTTTTTAATTGTGAATAAACATGTTATATAACCCCACGTTATATTGGCTAACCCCATAGAAAACTAACAGTATTGCAGGTGAAACCACAGAGCAGCTTTCACTAGGGCTGGAGATGTCAAGAATATACACAGTACACAGAACTCTGTTCAAATTTCCATTGTAGTGTTGTCAAATTTCCAAGGACATAGATAGCTACAGCAGCTGCTAACTTACACTGCATGCAAAGAAATGAAAGCTAGCTGCTACCTTTATTGCGGCATGGTAGAGGTAAAGACAGTTTCAGGTTGGATATTCGATGGATATTCGCGCTTTCAACCCTCAATAGCTTTCAAACCACTTGAGCCACAGACTCCAAATAAGTGTCATGATGTTGCAAAATTGTGCACAACATTGCACAGGTCTTATTTTCATGATTTGGACATTAATTCGCTTTGCAAAGCTAATAAACATGTGGAAATGTGAGCAGCATTTTGTATTCCTAGTTGAATTAGTTAGGGAGCGTGAGCAAAGCACCAACTTTTTTTACATTCGAATTTCAATAGCTCCTTGGTCATGTGACCTACGAACCTCAAACAAGGTTCAGAATGTACAATCAGTGGGCCTACACATTGCACACCCTTTAGCTTGTCTATTTTCATCTCACGTTTTTACATAAATGTTTCAAACTTTCTAATTTCAATAGCTCCTTGGTCATGTGACCTACTGGACTCAAGGTTCAGAATGTCCACTGACTACCCTTCTATATTGCACACCCTTTAGTTTGTCCATTTTCATCTCACACGATTATACATGAATTTGCCTACTCTGCCCCTCTGAAGGACAGTGTCACTCACATACCTATTCACTTGGGCCTTCTCCCTGGGACCTTCCTGACCTCCAGGTTAGACTAGAGTCAAGCTCAACAGTGTCTTCTTTGCCCGCTGATTCCGTAAAGCCTGTTCCATTGACTGTGGTTTCGCTAGATAGTAGGTAGGGACAGTGGGAATCTCGTTCATCCATTCATGCGCATCACTAATTAGATGACGAGGCATTTGGCTACCTCAAGAGACTCTTAATTATGTCCCACCGTTTACCCCCGCTTCATCGAATTTCCTCACTTTGACATGAGGGGGTCACAGCCACCCCAAAGGTGGTTTGAGTGCGACCGCGAAGGGTAGCATGCAACGGTCAGATATCATCAAATTGACATCCATTTGAGTCACGCCCGGTGGTATCATCAGAGGCTTTTCTGTCTTACAAACTGGACATCAGTTGCCGCTACTAACCTTCAGCGGACTTTAACTGGGTTTTTACACCCAATCGACATCAAGTGCCAGCCCAATACTTATAGGCTTGAGAACCAAATACCCATCGCAGTATCTAGCGGCACCATCGACCGGGTGACGGTAGAAGCAACAGAAAATAATCATCCCCTTTCAATCATTTGCTTGCCCAGGTGGCCCTCCGGGACAGAACCATAGGAACCACCTTTACCAGCGCTTCATCGATATTCCTCACTTTGACATGAGGGGGTCACAGTTACCCCACGGGTGATTTGAGTGCGACCGCGATAGGTGGGTATGCTCCTTTGAATTTCATCAAGTTGACATTCAGTGATCCGTGCCCAGTGGGAACCTAGGCTTCTTCCGTCCATTTTATGGTTCCGCAGCAAATCAATGGGCGTGTACTACCCACATCAAATGTAGGCCTCCCTCCCCAGACAAGCTGGAGATACCTCTCCCACTTCGTAGGGCATGAGTCAAATCCATGCAATGCCCCATCACTGCGGGGCCAATGGGTTTAGTCTCTGCCTCAAGTCTAGTGAGCGTAGAGGAGACCTCCCCACCTACAATGTGTGGGGCCGGTGAGCGCCATAGCTGGGGAGATCCACGAGAAGGGCCCGGCGCGCATCCAGAGTTGCTGTCGCCAACCGCCGGACCCAACCACCCACCGGTCCGACTTCGGCCCCCTGACGGACACCACCCCGACGAACCCCCACACGCAGCCCCTTGCGAGACCACGCATGAGAGAATGCGAGATGGGCCGAACAACAAACTTCCAATGGTGGCGAGAGGATGGCGATGGAGCGACTCCTTCCCCAGCCACGGCTCGAGCCCAGCCCCGCTTCGCACCCCAGCTCAACCGACCCAGCCCTTAGAGCCAATCCTTATCCCGAAGTTAAGGATCTTTTTTGACAACTTCCCTTACCTACATTTTTATAACATGCCAGAGGCTTTTCACCTTGGAGACCTGCTGTGGATATGGGTACGGCCCGGTGTGAGATTTACACCCTCTCCCCCGGATTTTCAAGGGCCAGGGAGAGCACACCGGACGCGGCCAAAACCGCAACGCTTTTCAGGGCTTGGGCCCCTCTCTCAGGTCGAACCCATTCCAGGGCACCCTGCCCGTCACAAATAAAAGAGAACTCTCCCCGGGACTCTCGCCAGCTTCTCCGGAATCGGTCGCATTAACGCACTGGATGCCTTGCGGCGCCCGTCTCCGCCAGTATGTGGACATTCTGAAAGTTATTTAAGGTCAGTAGGTCACATGACCAAATAGCTATTGAAATTAGAATGTTTACAAACTTCATGAAAAATTGTGTGAGATGAAAATGGACAAACTAAAGGTTGTGCAATATACAAGGGTAGTCAGTGGACATTCTGAACCTTGTTTGATGTCAGTAGGTCACATGACCAAGGAGCTATTGAAATTAGAAACGTTGAAAAACATTGAAAATTCATGTCAAATTGTGTGAGATGAAAATGGACAGACTAAAGGGTGTGCAATGTGTAGGCCCACTGAGTGTACACTCTGAACTTTGTTTGAAGTCAGTAGGTCACATGACCAAGGAGTTATTGAAATTCAAAAACTTTTATAAATAATTTGAAATAGTGCGAGATGTAAATCGACAAAAAATAAGTGTGCAATGTGTGTCTTTTCCATCGGTTAGTTTTAGATTTAGGAGTAATGGCTAAAGAGCTATTTACATTTGAAATGTTTTATTTGTCACTATGTTGATGGTCCCTAACTGCTGTTGGTGGATGTAGAGAAAACTACAGGTGAATATCCGTTGAATATCCAACTTGAATCTGTCTTTACCTCGGTGAATTCGAATGGGTACAAAAGTTGATAGCTATTTAATTGATTTCTGAAGTTGACCCAGGCCGTTGCACGACTTGCAATTGACAAACTTGCTAGCAAGCTAATCGGTGACTTCTTCCTAAGAAACCACTAAATCTATTATTGTGCATTTAAATTTTTTTGACATTTATTCTAGGGCAATACATGTAGTCCCATCCATAAACACACTTATCGATCTAGCTCACTCACTTAGGATGTCATTATTCATTTCGACATCCAGCTGTTATCAAGCTAGACAGCTACACACAGCTGGATGTCATACGTCATCAATGTTACGATCACACAAGTGACCTTATGGCTCTGTCGAACTACTGATCAAATAAAAATGTATAATTCTAATGTAGATTGTTGTTTTCCATACATTAGGGTAATCTTGCTGACAATGTAAATAAAGACAATAAAAGGTTAATCCAGAGAGAATGAACATGCTGAGAAAACAAAACAATCAGCCCACCCATTTTCAGCATGTCCGATGCAGTCAGGAGAAACCCACTATAATTATTTTTGTGCCAGCCCAGCAGAAGCATATTTCTATTGTTTTGATTTTGCAACAAGTATAATGATCTGTCTGTCAAAACAGAGGAATTTCTTAGGCAGCAAAATACCAGGCTTTAAGCATTCCCTTATGTAGCTATTGTTTGTGGGTGAGGATTAGTCTATGGACAGATAATCTTAAAGTTTGAAACTCTGCCATTTTACTGTTCACATAGGAGCCGATTCAGACTTAGGAAACGTCGTATGCATGCCTTTCCTACACACATCCCAGTAGTTGGTATTGGGCACGTGAGTGGAAAGGCTAAAGCAACCGACAGTAGACGAAAGTTGAGGGGTGAGGTCCGGGGAGTTGCAACTGCAACAGCTGAAAGTCGGACTCTAATGTGGTTTTCCAACACCAAGGCTCAATTCAATCCTGCAGTCAGTGGTGATTTTAGCATGTAAATCTTGGTGGGGCAAAAAAACAAATATATACACCTTAGCCAAATACATTTAAACTCAGTTTCTCACAATTCCTGACATTTAATCCTAGTAAAACTTCCCTGTCTTAGGTCAGTTAGGATCACCACATTATTTCAAGAATGTGAAATGTCAGAATAATATAATTATTTATTTCAGCTTTTATTTCTTTCATCACATTCCCAGTGGGTCGGAAGTTTACATACACTCAATTAGTATTTGGTAGCATTGCCTTTAAAATGTTTAACTTGGGTCAAACGTTTTGGGTAGCCTTCCACAAGCATCCCACAATAAGTTGGGTGAATTTTGGCCCATTCCTCCTGACAGAGCTGGTGTAACTGAGTCAGGTTTGTAGGCTTCCTTGCTCGCACACGCTTTTTCAGTTCTGCCCAGAAATTGTCTATGGGATTGAGGTCAGGGCTTTGTGATGGCCACTCCAATACCTTGACTTTGTTGTCCTTAAGCCATTTTGCCACAACTTTGGAAGTATGATTGGGGTCATTGTCCATTTGGAAGACCCATTTGCGACCAAGCTTTAACTTCCTGACTGATATCTTGAGATGTTGCTTCAATATATCCACATAATTTCCCCCCCTCACGATGCCATCTATTTTGTGAAGTGCACCAGACCCTCCTGCAGCAAAGCACCCCCACAACATGATGCTGCCACCCCCGTGCTTCACGGTTGGGATGGTGTTCTTCGTCTTGCAAGCGGCCCCCTTTTTCCTCCAAACATAACGATGTTCATTATGGCTAAACAGTTCTATTTTTGTTTCATCAGACCAGAAGACATTTCTCCAAAAAGTGCAATCTTTGTCACCATGTGCAGTTGCAAACCGTAGTCTGGCTATTTTTATGGTGGTTTTGGAGCAGTGGCTTCTTCCTTGCTGAGCGGACATTCAGGTTATGTCGATATAGGATTCATTTTACTGTGGATATAGATACTTTTGTACCTGTTTCCCCCAGCATCTTCACAAGGTCCTTTGCTGTTGTTCTGGGATTGACATGTACTTTTCACACCAAAGTACGTTCATCTCTAGTAGACAGAACGTGTCTCCTTCCTGAGCGGTATGACGGCTGCGTGGTCCCATGGTGTTTATACTTGCGTACTATTGTTTGTACAGATGAACGTGGTACCTTCAGGCGTTTGGAAATTGCTCCCAAGGATGAACCAGACTTGTGGAGGTCTTGGCTGATTTCTTTGGATTTTCCCATGATGTCAAGCAAAGAGGCACTTAATTTGAAGGTAGGCCTTGAAATACATCCACAGGTAGACCTCCAATTGACTCAAATTATGTCAATTAGCTTATCAGAAGCCATGACATCATTTTCTGGAATTTTCCAAGCTGTTAAAAGGCACAGTCAACTTAGTGTATATAAACTTCTGACCCACTGGAATTGTGATATAGTGAATTATAAGTGAAATAATCTGTCTGTAAACAATTGTTGGAAAAATTACTTGTCATGCTCAAAGTAGATGGCCTAACCGACTTACCAAAACTATAGTTTAACAAGAAATTTGTGGAGTGGTTGAAAAACGAGTTAATGACTCCATCCTAAGTGTATGTAAACATTCGACTTCAACTGTAAGTGGAATGCATGCCAGCAATGCCACTACACAACACTAAACAATATACACTGCTCAAAAAAATAAAGGGAACACTTAAACAACACAATGTAACTCCAAGTCAATCACATTTCTGTGAAATCAAACTGTCCACTTAGGAAGCAACACTGATTGACAATAAATGTCACATGCTGTTGTGCAAATGGAATAGACAACAGGTGGAAATTATAGGCAATTAGCAAGACACCCCCAATAAAGGAGTGGTTCTGCAGGTGGTGACCACAGACCACTTCTCAGTTCCTATGCTTCCTGGCTGATGTTTTGGTCACTTTTGAATGCTGGCGGTGCTTTCACTCTAGTGGTAGCATGAGACGGAGTCTACAACCCACAGAAGTGGCTCAGGTAGTGCAGCTCATCCAGGATGGCACATCAATGCGAGCTGTGGCAAGAAGGTTTGCTGTGTCTGTCAGCGTAGTGTCCAGAGCATGGAGGCGCTACCAGGAGACAGGCCAGTACATCAGGAGACGTGGAGGAGGCCGTAGGAGGGCAACAACCCAGCAGCAGGACCGCTACCTCCGCCTTTGTGCAAGGAGGAGCAGGAGGAGCACTGCCAGAGCCCTGCAAAATGACCTCCAGCAGGCCACAAATGTGCATGTGTCTGCTCAAACGGTCAGAAACAGACTCCATGAGGGTGGTATGAGGGCCCGACGTCCACAGGTGGGGGTTGTGCTTACAGCCCAACACCGTGCAGGACGTTTGGCATTTGCCAGAGAACACCAAGATTGGCAAATTCGCCACTGGCGCCCTGTGCTCTTCACAGATGAAAGCAGGTTCACACTGAGCACATGTGACAGACGTGACGAGTCTGGAGACGCTGTGGAGAACGTTCTGCTGCCTGCAACATCCTCCAGCATGACCGGTTTGGCGGTGGGTCAGTCATGGTGTGGGGTGGCATTTCTTTGGGGGGCTGCACAGCCCTCCATGTGCTCGCCAGAGGTAGCCTGACTGCCATTAGGTACTGAGATGAGATCCTCAGACCCCTTGTGAGACCATATGCTGGTGCAGTTGGCCCTGGGTTCCTCCTAATGCAAGACAATGCTAGACCTCATGTGGCTGGAGTGTGTCAGCAGTTCCTGCAAGAGGAAGGCATTGATGCTATGGACTGGCCCGCCCGTTCCCCAGACCTGAATCCAATTGAGCACATCTGGGACATCATGTCTCGCTCCATCCACCAACGCCACGTTGCACCACAGACTGTCCAGGAGTTGGCGGATGCTTTAGTCCAAGTCTGGGAGGAGATCCCTCAGGAGACCATCCGCCACCTCATCAAGAGCATGCCCAGGCATTGTAGGGAGGTCATACAGGCACATGGAGGCCACACACACTACTGAGCCTCATTTTGACTTGTTTTAAGGACATTACATCAAAGTTGGATCAGCCTGTAGTGTGGTTTTCCACTTTAATTTTGAGTGTGACTCCAAATCCAGACCTCCATGGGTTGATAAATTGGATTTCCATTGATTATTTTTGTGTGATTTTGTTGTCAGCACATTCAACTATGTAAAGAAAAAAGTATTTAATAAGATTATTTCATTCATTCAGATCTAAGATGTGTTATTTTAGTGTTCCCTTTTTTTTTTTTAGCAGTATATTAATTGCACTATAACGGTGACAAACGGTGTCCACAAACTGTTAGGGCCAACAGCTGTCCCAACACCTTACCACTGCTACACCTGGCTATCAGAGGAGCCTTGTCTGGCAGAGAAACAGTTAATTCAGCCTCATTTACTACCTTTAAAAAAGAAACATAGCTAATATGGCTGTCTTGCTTAAACAAATGTGGTTTCTAATGACAATTGAGATGGACAAACTATGGCATTAAGGGGACGACAAGCGCATAAGAGGTTAGTTAGTCAATGTAACTATTTGTTCAGCACCTTTGAAATGTACAGCAGCAGAATTCAGAACATGGGTCGTTCTTACAGTGCTCTCCATGTACACCAAGTTAGAAACGTATAAAGGGGGCATATAAGCAGACAATGAAAGCTCTTACAATATTCAATGATTCCATTTCTCTAAAACAGGTTATAGGCTACAGTAGAACAGTAGGCAAAATTTAGAGGGGTTAATAGACTAAATGATTAGGATGAGGCAAATGGGCTACTAACATTTTACTACACAACATACACTTGGTATTACTTTCTTAACTACAGTATACATATCTCCCAGACATATTACATCATTTATGCAGCAGCATACAAGAAATTTTTTGACTCACATTGTTGTGCTCGGCTCACTTGAACAGGAAGGTGGTGCGATGGTCCTCCGAGTTAACATTGACAGCATGGCCAATGTTGAATGTTTATCATTTTAAACTTGGAAAAGAGCTCCTTAATCCCAGATTTGGGACCACACAGCTAGTCACTTATTCCTCCCAAACCACTCGTTTGTAATGTTAATGTCCAATGGCCAATGAGCACCGATACTCTTATCTATAATTTCTCTTCATATGACAAGGATTAAAAAGGATTTACCAGTAGATTGTCGACTTGATTCATGATGTCTGCAAGCTAATATTTTGAAAGTATGACGTTGACATGCTCAGTCCAATCAAAGCTACTGTACATATAACGTGATTTGACGTCATTTTATCTGTGGCCAATGACCTTGAGCCTTCTTGGATGGGCACTTCTATGGCAGCAGCCAAAGCGCAAGAATTTTCAAGGTCTGCTCTTACACTTGGCAGTGACGTTAAGTCCCCATGAGTGACAAAACACTGAGCCAATCACTGCGCAACGCTCTGTATTTTCTGCTGGCTTGCCCCACCACCACAGAAAGCACTGAACTAGGCTGAAACACCTGCATTTTAAAGCTGCCTTACTCAAGAAAACAAAAAAGAGACCATGTTTGTATGCGGCTTTATTAACGCAATGATATATTATTTTTACCCTGTTTGCAAACTGATATGTGACACGTATTAATGCCCAAGCCCCCCCAAAAATGTTATAATTATATGTAGTTATTTTAGCAAAAAATGTGGGGCTCAAAACATGTGGGGCTCTGTCTGTACAATGTACAATCAATTAGTGAGAAAGAACATCAACTCCATGTAGGGGCAAGTCGGACAATTTTATTCCCATCATGCACCACACTTTGAAAGGCGGTGACCAACGATGGTCATCGACATGACAAAAGTGATCCGTTCGAAGACGCCCAATCAGACTTACCTTACGCAGGCATGTAACGTGCTCTACATGTGTGGCTACCTTGCGGGCACTGAATAAATTCAGAGGAAGAGGCGAAGTGTGAGGGATAACTGGGCCCAAAATATGGCTTCACCAGCTGTTTTTTTTTTGCTCACCAAGCAAGGAGTTCTTGTATAGAGGGCAATGCGTGTCGAATTTGGTTAGCAAAATGTAATGGCTTATTTGCTACGTATGGCTTATTTGGTCGATTAGAAGTTTCGTAGTGATTAGGTTGTTACAAGTGTACTGATACAACTAGGACACGTGACACCCCGACAACTTTGAGATAAAAAAAAAAAACTTCTATATCGGAGTTGTGTCTGGTCACCACAACCACAAAGTCATAAATCCCACCAAGTTCAATTTTTTTTTCTTAAAATATGATTTTAAACTTAACCCTATCCCCACTGGTAACATTATGCCTCAAGTTAAATTCAAACCAAAAAGGCCTTTTTTCCCCCATAAATGTTTACAATATAGCCAATTTTGACATGGTGGCTGTGGTTACTAGTGGAAACCAATGTCATACAACACTCCTGTGGCCTCCAACTGCTCTTAAATGCAGGTAAAACTAAATGCATGCTCTTCAACCGATCGCTGCCCGCACGCGCCCACCTGCCTAGCATCATTACGCTGGACGGTTCTGACTTAGAATATGTGGACAACTATAAATTCCTAGCTGTCTGGCTAGACTGTTAACTCTCCTTCCAGACTCATACCAAGCATCTCCAATCCAAAATTCAATCTAGAATCGGCTTCCTATTTCGCAACAAAGCCTCCTTCACTCATGCTACCAAATATACCCTCGTAAAACGGACTATCCTACTGGTCCTTGACTTCGGTGATGTCATTTACAAAATAGCCACCAACACTCTACTCAGCAATTTGGACAGTCTATAACAGTGCCATCCGTTTTGTCACTAAAGCCTCATATACTACCCACCATTGCAACCTGTATGCTCTCGTTGGCTGGTCCTCGCTACATATTCGTCGCCAAACCCACTGGCTCCAGGTCATCTATAAGTCTTTGCTAGGTAAAGCCCCGCCTTATCTCAGCTCACTGGTCACCATAGCAACACCCACCCGTAGCACGCGCTCCAGCAGGTATATTTCACTGGTCACCCCCAAAGCCAACACCTCCTTTGGCTGCCATTCCTTCCAGTTCTCTGCTGCCAATGACTGGACGAATTGCAAAAATCACTGAAGTTGGAGACTTATATCTTCCTCACTAACTTCAAGCATTGGCTGTCAGAGCAGCTTACCGATCGCTGCAGCTATACACAGCCCACCTGTAAATAGCCCATCCAACCAACTACCTCATCCCCATATTTTAGTTTTTTTCTGCTCTTTTACACACCAGTATTTCTACTTGCACATCCTCATCTGAACATCTATCACTCCAGTGTTAATTGCTAAATTGTAATTACTTCACCAATATGGCCTATTTTCGCCTATATGGCCTTACCTCCTTACTTCATTTGCACACACTGTATAGATTTTCTATTGTGTTATTGACTGTACATTTGTTCATCCCATGTGTAACTCTGTGTTGTTTTTGGTCACACTGCTTTGCTTTATCTTGGCCAGGTCGCAGTTTTAAATGACAACTTGTTCTCAACTGGCCTAGCTGGTTAAATAAAGGTGAAATAAAAATAAATACAACATTTGAGGATCTGCAGAGAATGGGAGAAACTCCCCAAATACAGATGTGCCGAGCTTGTAACATCATACCCAAGAAGACTCAAGGCTGTAATCACTGCCAAAGGTGCTTCTACAAAGTACTGAGTAAAGGGTCTGAAAACAAGCATTTAAGATTCATTTAAATAAAATTATCAAAAATGTAAAAACCTGTTTTTGCTTTATAATTATAGGGGGGAAAAAACTACTTAATCCATTTTAGAATAAAGCTGTAACAAAATGTGGAAAAAGTCAAGGGGTCTGAATACTTTCCAAATGCACTGTAGGCCTCAACAAAGGAAAGCCATCTAAATGTATCCATATTAGTCCGTTTAAGCACCAACTTGTAGATTGAAAAATACTCTGGTCTTGTAGATTATTTAGGCAAATTTTAGGGTTATGAAAGTGTGTTTGGAGACACTTTACGCACTAAATATATTGATGAATTAAAAATAGTGGTTTGATTCATCCTGAATGTTGCCATATTCATGTTCAATATTCATGCAAGAGAGAGAAATGTCAAAAATACAATGTCTAGTTATATAGAGCTCAGTGTTGAGGCATAGGAAGTAGTATGCTTAGCAACAGTATTCAATGGATATCTTTATTCCATGTAAAACAGGAACACCGTTCACTAACGTTACAAATTGGATTTTTCGAATGTACTCACACAAATACTAACACTTTGACGGTGTCTCTGTTCCACAGGTTGGGGACAATAATGACCATGATAGCTGTGGGACTGGGGCGAAGCCACTTCTAGATGCTTATCTACAGTCAGTGTACCGCTGTTCCCCTCCTAATGGTTATAGTTAGGATGCGAGGGGAGTACTGATCCCTATGATCCCTTTGCCTATGGGCAACAGAGGCCTTCTCTCACCCTTTGCATTCCACCTAGTCCATCGTTCTCATGGAACTCCCAGGAGCAGCATGTCTAATGTTTAAACAGAAGGGTTTGAGGCTATAGTAACAGTACATTTCAGATCTAATCTGCCACCACCCTATAAGAAACATTACTTTCATTAACAGGGTCAAACTCCAAAATAGAAAAACTTTGCTCACATAGTACACTCTGTATAAAACATATTCCAGGACTGCAATAAAGTCGTATCAGTTATCCATGCCCCTTGGCTGCTAACCCCTTGTGAATGTCAGTCAGTAGAACGTTGTGCCAGGGAGAGAACACCACATTTACAAGCGTACATTCCGTTTAGCGCATGGTTGGCATGGTAACTGCTGCAGCCTTAGTCGTGGCGTCCTCAGCCTTCCACTGTGATGTCACCGTCTTGATCTGAGTGTAGAACTGAATGCCCTGTAGCGAGAACACAGAAGAGGAGACAGTCAACCACAGAAATCTTCCACCTCATATATAGTTGTCTGAAACAAAAATGTAGGATCAATATGATCGTATGATAAAATCGGTGGGTGAGAAACAATTGTGGGCTTGTGCTGGTCATTGCCGGTGTTGAGCTAACCTGTTTGCCGTAGAAGTTGGTGTCCCCCCTGAAGGAACCCCTGGAGCCGGTAAAGGAGAACATGGGCAGGGGGACGGGGATGGGCACGTTCACTCCAATCTGACAGACATACAGATCACATTATGAATCAAGGAGATAAATGTCGACAGAGAAATTACAGCTTGAAGGATCCATGAAAAAGCCTTGTGCATCGTTGCAAAATAGTTCTGTGAACAATAGATGGTTGTCCCTCAGAATCTTAAATCCCATTAAAAGCAGATTAAACCCCCACTGAGTAACCACAAGCTATGAGGAAATCAGGAAATGAAGTCATCCAATGATCAATGGGAAACTACTTGCAATGCTTGACATCGAATCACACAAGTCTTACTTTCCTAGGCACCTACCGGAATTCTCTGAACGTTGAACTATGGCTCACCTGTCCGACATCCACCTCGTGTGTGTACTTGCGGGCGGTAGCTCCGTTGGTAGTGAAGATGGCGGTTCCATTGCCATACTGGTTGTTGTTGACCAGGGAGATGGCATCGTCCAGAGTGTCTGCCTCCAGAACCACCAGTACAGGCCCAAAGATCTCCTCTGTGTAGCACTTCATCGCTGGCTGGGGTGGGGAGGAGGAGTGGAAAAGCAAGAGATTAAGCTCCATGTCAGTGTTCTACAGGATATTATGTCAAGAACAGAGATTTGGTGGACTATCATGTATTATTATTGCAGGCCTTCCAAATGAGTTGAAGGCAAATCAGCTTTGAAAGGAAAGATCCAATATAATAAGTGAAGTGGTATGACTTGTGGAAGGGAATACACAGTACTGTATGAGCTGAAGATTCACACCCGAAAACCTGAAGGATAGTGAACGTGAGAAAAAGTGGAAAGTTGCAGTCATGTTGACAAAGGCACTGTGTTATCTTCTCTCCACATGGACAATATTACACAACCATCAACGTGACTAATTGTTGATCAGCCAAGATCTCCATATTGGCAGCCGTCGCTGGTCAAGTCAGGCCTCTTAACTCCAGCCAGACAGTAACCTACAAGCAGGGGTTGGAACCGTTTCAGGGAACCCAACCAAAAACAAGAAGAACATTGAGGAAAGGAAATGGATCTCTAGTATTTCAGAACAGAACTGTTTTTTTTCAAATCTTGAGAAGCTGTTAATAATGTTATTTATTGTTCCAAAAATATTCCTACCGTCTAGTGTAGTATCAATATATTCCTACCTACCGTCTAGTGTAATATCAATACATTCCTACCGTCTAGTATAATATCAATACACATCCTACCGTCTAGTGTAATATCAATATATTCCTACCGTCTAGTGTAATATCAATACATTCCTACCGTCTAGTGTAGTATCAATACATTCCTACCGTCTAGTGTAATATCAATACATTCCTACCGTCTAGTGTAATATCAATACATTCCTACCGTCTAGTGTAATATCAATACATTCCTACCGTCTAGTGTAATATCAATACATTCCTACCTACCGTCTAGTGTAATATCAATATATTCCTACCTACCGTCTAGTGTAATATCAATATATTCCTACCTACCGTCTAGTGTAGTATCAATACATTCCTACCTACCGTCTAGCGTAGTATCAATACATTCCTACCGTCTAGCGTAGTATCAATACATTCCTACCGTCTAGCGTAGTATCAATACATTCCTACCGTCTAGCGTAGTATCAATACATTCCTACCGTCTAGTGTAGTATCAATACATTCCTACCGTCTAGTGTAGTATCAATACATTCCTACGGTCTAGTGTAGTATCAATACATTCCTACGGTCTAGTGTAGTATCAATACATTCCTACCGTCTAGTGTAGTATCAATACATTCCTACCGTCTAGTGTAGTATCAATACATTCCTACCGTCTAGTGTAATATCAATACATTCCTACCGTCTAGTGTAATAGCAATACATTCCTACCGTCTAGTGTAATATCAATACATTCCTACCGTCTAGTGTAATATCAATACATTCCTACCGTCTAGTGTAATATCAATACATTCCTACCGTCTAGTGTAATATCAATACATTCCTACCGTCTAGTGTAATATCAATACATTCCTACCGTCTAGTGTAGTATCAATACATTCCTACCGTCTAGTGTAATATCAATACATTCCTACCGTCTAGTGTAATACCAATATATTCCTACCTACCGTCTAGTGTAATACCAATATATTCCTACCTACCGTCTAGTGTAATACCAATATATTCCTACCTACCGTCTAGTGTAATATCAATATATTCCTACCTACCGTCTAGTGTAATATCAATATATTCCTACCTACCGTCTAGTGTAATATCAATACATTCCTACCGTCTAGTGTAATATCAATACATTCCTACCGTCTAGTGTAGTATCAATATATTCCTACCGTCTAGTGTAGTATCAATACATTCCTACCGTCTAGTGTAGTATCAATACATTCCTACCGTCTAGTGTAGTATCAATACATTCCTACCTACCGTCTAGTGTAGTATCAATACATTCCTACCTACCGTCTAGTGTAGTATCAATACATTCCTACCTACCGTCTAGTGTAATATCAATACATTCCTACCTACCGTCTAGTGTAGTATCAATGTATTCCTACCTACCGTCTAGTGTAGTATCAATGTATTCCTACCTACCGTCTAGTGTAGTATCAATGTATTCCTACCTACCGTCTAGTGTAGTATCAATGCATTCCTACCTACCGTCTAGTGTAGTATCAATACATTCCTACCTACCGTCTAGTGTAGTATCAATACATTCCTACCGTCAGGCCGTCTAGTGTAATATCAATACATTCCTACCGTCAGGCCCCCCGTCTAGTGTAATATCAATACATTCCTACCGTCTAGTGTAATATCAATACATTCCTACCGTCTAGAGTAATATCAATACATTCCTACCGTCTAGTGTAATATCAATACATTCCTACCGTCTAGTGTAGTATCAATACATTCCTACCGTCTAGTGTAGTATCAATACATTCCTACCGTCTAGTGTAGTATCAATACATTCCTACCGTCTAGTGTAGTATCAATACATTCCTACCGTCTAGTGTAATATCAATACATTCCTACCGTCTAGTGTAATATCAATACATTCCTACCGTCTAGTGTAGTATCAATACATTCCTACCGTCTAGTGTAGTATCAATACATTCCTACCCCGTCTAGTGTAATATCAATACATTCCTACCGTCTAGTGTAATATCAATACATTCCTACCTACCGTCTAGTGTAATATCAATACATTCCTACCGTCTAGTGTAATATCAATACATTCCTACCGTCTAGTGTAGTATCAATACATTCCTACCGTCTAGTGTAGTATCAATACATTCCTACCGTCTAGTGTAGTATCAATACATTCCTACCGTCTAGTGTAGTATCAATACATTCCTACCTACCGTCTAGTGTAGTATCAATACATTCCTACCTACCGTCTAGTGTAGTATCAATACATTCCTACCTACCGTCTAGTGTAATATCAATACATTCCTACCTACCGTCTAGTGTAGTATCAATACATTCCTACCGTCTAGTGTAGTATCAATACATTCCTACCGTCTAGTGTAATATCAATATATTCCTACCTACCGTCTAGTGTAATATCAATATATTCCTACCTACCGTCTAGTGTAATATCAATATATTCCTACCTACCGTCTAGTGTAATATCAATATATTCCTACCTACCGTCTAGTGTAATATCAATATATTCCTACCTACCGTCTAGTGTAATATCAATACATTCCTACCTACCGTCTAGTGTAATATCAATACATTCCTACCTACCGTCTAGTGTAATATCAATACATTCCTACCGTCTAGTGTAATATCAATACATTCCTACCGTCTAGTGTAGTATCAATACATTCCTACCGTCTAGTGTAGTATCAATACATTCCTACCGTCTAGTGTAATATCAATATATTCCTACCTACCGTCTAGTGTAATATCAATATATTCCTACCTACCGTCTAGTGTAATATCAATATATTCCTACCTACCGTCTAGTGTAATATCAATATATTCCTACCTACCGTCTAGTGTAATATCAATATATTCCTACCTACCGTCTAGTGTAATATCAATATATTCCTACCTACCGTCTAGTGTAATATCAATATATTCCTACCTACCGTCTAGTGTAATATCAATATATTCCTACCTACCGTCTAGTGTAATATCAATATATTCCTACCTACCGTCTAGTGTAATATCAATATATTCCTACCTACCGTCTAGTGTAATATCAATATATTCCTACCTACCGTCTAGTGTAATATCAATGTATTCCTACCTACCGTCTAGTGTAATATCAATATATTCCTACCTACCGTCTAGTGTAATATCAATACATTCCTACCTACCGTCTAGTGTAGTATCAATACATTCCTACCTACCGTCTAGTGTAGTATCAATACATTCCTACCTACCGTCTAGTGTAGTATCAATACATTCCTACCTACCGTCTAGTGTAATATCAATACATTCCTACCGTCTAGTGTAATATCAATACATTCCTACCGTCTAGTGTAATATCAATACATTCCTACCGTCTAGTGTAGTATCAATACATTCCTACCGTCTAGTGTAGTATCAATACATTCCTACCGTCTAGTGTAATATCAATACATTCCTACCGTCTAGTGTAATATCAATACATTCCTACCGTCTAGTGTAATATCAATACATTCCTACCGTCTAGTGTAGTATCAATACATTCCTACCGTCTAGTGTAATATCAATATATTCCTACCTACCGTCTAGTGTAATATCAATATATTCCTACCTACCGTCTAGTGTAATATCAATATATTCCTACCTACCGTCTAGTGTAATATCAATATATTCCTACCTACCGTCTAGTGTAATATCAATGTATTCCTACCTACCGTCTAGTGTAATATCAATATATTCCTACCTACCGTCTAGTGTAATATCAATACATTCCTACCTACCGTCTAGTGTAGTATCAATACATTCCTACCTACCGTCTAGTGTAGTATCAATACATTCCTACCTACCGTCTAGTGTAATATCAATACATTCCTACCGTCTAGTGTAGTATCAATACATTCCTACCGTCTAGCGTAATATCAATACATTCCTACCGTCTAGCGTAATATCAATACATTTCTACCGTCTAGCGTAATATCAATACATTCCTACCGTCTAGCGTAGTATCAATACATTCCTACCTACCGTCTAGTGTAGTATCAATACATTCCTACCTACCGTCTAGTGTAATATCAATACATTCCTACCTACCGTCTAGTGTAATATCAATACATTCCTACCTACCGTCTAGTGTAATATCAATACATTCCTACCTACCGTCTAGTGTAATATCAATACATTCCTACCTACCTTCTAGTGTAATATCAATACATTCCTACCTACCTTCTAGTGTAATATCAATACATTCCTACCGTCTAGTGTAATATCAATACATTCCTACCGTCTAGTGTAGTATCAATACATTCCTACCGTCTAGTGTAGTATCAATACATTCCTACCGTCTAGTGTAATATCAATACATTCCTACCGTCTAGTGTAATATCAATACATTCCTACCGTCTAGTGTAATATCAATACATTCCTACCGTCTAGTGTAGTATCAATACATTCCTACCGTCTAGTGTAGTATCAATACATTCCTACCGTCTAGTGTAGTATCAATACATTCCTACCGTCTAGTGTAATATCAATACATTTCTACCGTCTAGTGTAATATCAATACATTCCTACCGTCTAGTGTAATATCAATACATTCCTACCGTCTAGTGTAATATCAATATATTCCTACCTACCGTCTAGTGTAATATCAATATATTCCTACCTACCGTCTAGTGTAATATCAATATATTCCTACCTACCGTCTAGTGTAGTATCAATACATTCCTACCGTCTAGTGTAATATCAATACATTCCTACCGTCTAGTGTAATATCAATATATTCCTACCTACCGTCTAGTGTAGTATCAATATATTCCTACCGTCTAGTGTAGTATCAATACATTCCTACCTACCGTCTAGTGTAGTATCAATACATTCCTACCTACCGTCTAGTGTAATATCAATACATTCCTACCTACCGTCTAGTGTAATATCAATATATTCCTACCTACCGTCTAGTGTAATATCAATATATTCCTACCGTCTAGCGTAATATCAATACATTCCTACCGTCTAGCGTAGTATCAATACATTCCTACCGTCTAGCGTAGTATCAATACATTCCTACCGTCTAGCGTAGTATCAATACATTCCTACCGTCTAGCGTAATATCAATACATTCCTACCGTCTAGCGTAATATCAATACATTTCTACCGTCTAGCGTAATATCAATACATTCCTACCGTCTAGTGTAATATCAATACATTCCTACCGTCTAGTGTAATATCAATACATTCCTACCGTCTAGTGTAATATCAATACATTCCTACCGTCTAGTGTAGTATCAATACATTCCTACCGTCTAGTGTAGTATCAATACATTCCTACCGTCTAGTGTAGTATCAATACATTCCTACCGTCTAGTGTAGTATCAATACATTCCTACCGTCTAGTGTAATATCAATACATTTCTACCGTCTAGTGTAATATCAATACATTCCTACCGTCTAGTGTAATATCAATACATTCCTACCGTCTAGTGTAATATCAATACATTCCTACCGTCTAGTGTAATATCAATATATTCCTACCTACCGTCTAGTGTAATATCAATATATTCCTACCTACCGTCTAGTGTAATATCAATATATTCCTACCTACCGTCTAGTGTAGTATCAATACATTCCTACCGTCTAGTGTAATATCAATACATTCCTACCGTCTAGTGTAATATCAATATATTCCTACCTACCGTCTAGTGTAGTATCAATATATTCCTACCGTCTAGTGTAGTATCAATACATTCCTACCTACCGTCTAGTGTAGTATCAATACATTCCTACCTACCGTCTAGTGTAATATCAATACATTCCTACCTACCGTCTAGTGTAATATCAATATATTCCTACCTACCGTCTAGTGTAATATCAATATATTCCTACCGTCTAGCGTAATATCAATACATTCCTACCGTCTAGCGTAGTATCAATACATTCCTACCGTCTAGCGTAGTATCAATACATTCCTACCGTCTAGCGTAGTATCAATACATTCCTACCGTCTAGCGTAATATCAATACATTCCTACCGTCTAGCGTAATATCAATACATTTCTACCGTCTAGCGTAATATCAATACATTCCTACCGTCTAGCGTAGTATCAATATATTCCTACCGTCTAGTGTAGTATCAATACATTCCTACCTACCGTCTAGTGTAATATCAATACATTCCTACCTACCGTCTAGTGTAATATCAATACATTCCTACCTACCGTCTAGTGTAATATCAATACATTCCTACCTACCGTCTAGTGTAATATCAATACATTCCTACCGTCTAGTGTAATATCAATACATTCCTACCGTCTAGTGTAATATCAATACATTCCTACCGTCTAGTGTAATATCAATACATTCCTACCGTCTAGTGTAATATCAATACATTTCTACCGTCTAGTGTAATATCAATACATTCCTACTGTCTAGTGTAATATCAATACATTCCTACCGTCTAGTGTAATATCAATACATTCCTACCGTCTAGTGTAATATCAATATATTCCTACCTACCGTCTAGTGTAATATCAATATATTCCTACCTACCGTCTAGTGTAGTATCAATACATTCCTACCTACCGTCTAGTGTAGTATCAATACATTCCTACCTACCGTCTAGTGTAATATCAATACATTCCTACCGTCTAGTGTAATATCAATACATTCCTACCGTCTAGTGTAATATCAATACATTCCTACCGTCTAGTGTAGTATCAATACATTCCTACCGTCTAGTGTAGTATCAATACATTCCTACCGTCTAGTGTAGTATCAATACATTCCTACCGTCTAGTGTAATATCAATACATTCCTACCGTCTAGTGTAGTATCAATACATTCCTACCGTCTAGTGTAGTATCAATACATTCCTACCGTCTAGTGTAGTATCAATACATTCCTACCGTCTAGTGTAGTATCAATACATTCCTACCGTCTAGTGTAATATCAATACATTTCTACCGTCTAGTGTAATATCAATACATTCCTACCGTCTAGTGTAATATCAATACATTCCTACCGTCTAGTGTAATATCAATACATTCCTACCGTCTAGTGTAATATCAATATATTCCTACCTACCGTCTAGTGTAATATCAATATATTCCTACCTACCGTCTAGTGTAATATCAATATATTCCTACCTACCGTCTAGTGTAGTATCAATACATTCCTACCGTCTAGTGTAATATCAATACATTCCTACCGTCTAGTGTAATATCAATATATTCCTACCTACCGTCTAGTGTAGTATCAATATATTCCTACCGTCTAGTGTAGTATCAATACATTCCTACCTACCGTCTAGTGTAGTATCAATACATTCCTACCTACCGTCTAGTGTAATATCAATACATTCCTACCTACCGTCTAGTGTAATATCAATATATTCCTACCTACCGTCTAGTGTAATATCAATATATTCCTACCTACCGTCTAGTGTAATATCAATACATTCCTACCTACCGTCTAGTGTAATATCAATACATTCCTACCGTCTAGTGTAGTATCAATACATTCCTACCGTCTAGTGTAGTATCAATACATTCCTACCTACCGTCTAGTGTAATATCAATATATTCCTACCTACCGTCTAGTGTAATATCAATACATTCCTACCGTCTAGTGTAATATCAATACATTCCTACCGTCTAGTGTAATATCAATACATTCCTACCGTCTAGTGTAATATCAATATATTCCTAATGTCTAGTGTAATATCAATATATTCCTAATGTCTAGTGTAATATCAATATATTCCTAATGTCTAGTGTAGTATCAATATATTCCTAATGTCTAGTGTAATATCAATATATTCCTAATGTCTAGTGTAGTATCACGGGTACAGTATGGCAAAACATTTGTTTTTACTCTTCTAATTACGTTGGTAACAGTTTATAATAGCAATAAGGCACCGCGGGGGTTTGTGGTATATAGCTAATATACCACGGCTAAGGGCTGTATCCAGGCACTCCGCGTTGTTCCTTGGCTGAGAACAGCACTTAGCCGTGCTATATTGGCCATATATCACACCCCTTATTGCTTAAGTATAGAGGTGCGGTGGTTCACCAAAAGTTACATGATGTAATGTAATAATGTAGCCGGAATACTTGTAGATGAGGAAACCTTGGCTTTAGCTCAGCTACTGACAGTCAATCACTCAGCTGACCAAAATTCATAGACCCCGCCCCCCTTACCGTAACGTTGCCGATGATAGTGGGTCCTACGAAGTTTCCATTCTCGTATCCTTTGACGTGGACATTGCGTCCATCCAGCAGCAGCGTAGCTCCCTCGTCCACGCCACTCTGGATCAACATCTCAACACGGGCCCTGGCCTCAGGGGAGATCAGTGGACCAACGTCAGCACCTGGCTGGTCACCTAGATACACCCACAAAGGAAGAAAACACGGAATTAGAATTCATAGGATGGACATTCCAATTCTGAGCAAACGTTGCATGATACGGTATGTGGACTGGAGCTTGTGGTCATATTGGATGTACTGTTTCAAATGGGGGAAAACTGGATGTGTGAGAAAAAACACTAGCAAGTCTTAAATTCACACTGGGGTTAGTGAGTCTTTTAGGTAAAAGGGTGAGGTACCTGCATTGACGCGCAGGGCTTTGGAGCGCTCCACCAGCTCTGGGAGCCAATCACGAGCTTCGCCTACCAGAATGGCAGTTGAGAGAGCCATACAACGCTGTCCTGCTGCGCCGAAGGCCGCGCCCACCAGCTGGTTCAGAGTGTTCTCCTTGTTGGCGTCAGGCATCACCACACCGTGGTTCTTAGCTCCCTACATGCCAGAACACATGGGTTGTTACATTTACTGCAATACATTTTAGGAACGTGCAAAGACATACAGTAGACCTAAGCAATAAGTATCTCAAGAAACAAAACTCAAGGATCGACAGCCATCTATTGGCTCAGTCTTGATAGAACTATTCATGTTGCAGTATGCTTAAGGCCACAGTAAACTATTTAAAAGCTGCTATGTAACTTTTTGGGCGACCTGACCAAATTCACATAGAAAAGCGAGTTATAGATCTGTCATTCTAATTGAAAGCAGGTTTAGTGGTAAATCTTCTATGTGCACTATTTCTATGTTTTGCATTCTGAAGTTTCGCTATTGTGTCTTCCGGTTTTGAACACTACAAACAATTGAAAATACAATATTTTTGGTTATTGAAAATATATTTCACAGCGGTTTAGATGGTACAATGATTGTCTACAAACTTGTTTTGTCACAAACAAAAATTAGGTGAATTATTCTATTTTTTGCAACCGGGAAATGGCGGAGCGATTTCTGCATTTTGCACTTTTAAGGCAGACATGTTTCCTAAATGCTTAAGGGATTCTTCAATCATTTAATCCCCAATTGATATTTAATCCCCATCATATTTACCATGTTGGACTGCACTCTCTTGCCGTTCTTGGATCCTCTCTCGTAGATGTACTCTCCTGCCTGGTTGGAGCCCACAAAGCTGATGGCCTTGATGGCTGGGTGGTCACAAATGAAGTTCACAGCTACGGAAAGAGGCATCATCATTACACGGCACTGTAAGGGCACAAAATGGCACGGTGTAATCACCTTGGAAACGAAACAAACAACCTTTCGTATATGGACTCCTTCCCCCTAAAGCACTTAAATACATTACCTACACACATTATGCAAAGCGTTTAACATAATGCTTGAGGTATATCAGTAGTCTGAATGGTCTTGTAGATGCAGCACTAACACACATGATCAGCATAGCCTGCTTCATTGCATCCTGGGAAACAGGACACACACTTCAATAGCATGTTTTATAAATACTAAGCACACACAACCCCGTCTCACCAGCGTGCTGTCCATGGATGATGTTCAGGGTCCCGTCGGGCAACCCTGCATCCTGCAGCAGCTTGGCCAGCAGCATGGTGCACCCTGGGACGCGCTCGGAGGGCTTCATCAGGTAGGTGTTGCCACACACCATGCCCATGGGGAACATCCACAGAGGGATCATGGCGGGGAAGTTGAAGGGGGCGATGCCAGCACACACCCCGATGGGCAGGCGGTAGGTGTAGGTATCCATGTCTTTGGTGATGGAGGGCAGGGTCTCCCCCAGCATCAGGGAGGTGATGCTGCAGGCGTGCTCTGCCACCTCTAGGGGGCAGAGAGGAGCAGAGACAGTGAGAAAAGCCAGGGAGCTGAAGGTCAAACACAGTACATGTGGAGGTAGAGATCAGAGTAGGGGTGAAAGAGTGTAGGCAGAGGGTCAAATACGTGTGTTGCTAAAGGAGATCAAGAGATCAGAGAAACAGAGACTCCGATACAGAGACTCCGACACAGAATAGAGAAGACTAAAATAATCATTTATTGGGCAAGTTCTTGTAGTAGCCATCTCCCCGTTTCAAATAAACATGTTCTCCCGTTTCCCATGCCTACTGAAGGGGACTGTCTACTCACGCAGTCCTCTGAAGACGTCTCCCTCCGCGTCGGCTAGAGTCTTGCCTTGCTCCAGGGTGATCAGCCTGGCCAGCTCTTTCTGTAAACATAGAAGAAAATAAATAAAATGAGCCAATCATCTTTGATAAACATTAATGTTTTGGGACCCGGTTATTATTAAGAAACATGTATGCAGGCCCGATTTCAGACCAGGGGCTTTCCTTACAATGTTTTCCTTGATGAGCTGCTGGTATCGGAGGAAGATCTGCTGGCGGGTGAGGATGGAAGTCTCGGACCAGGAGGCATAAGCCCTGGAGCAGGAGTCTACTGCAGCCAGCATCTCCGTGTAGGTGGCTTTGGGCACACGACTCACCACCTCATTAGTAGCCTGAAGTAGGGAGAGAAGAGGGACAAGAGATGACCAGGTCATTGTGAACAGAGATCAACTACATCTGTGGCTTCCCTGTGGCTCAGTTGGTAGAGCATGGTGTTTGGGTTCGATTCCCACAGGGGGGCTAGTACAAAAAAAAATAAAAAAAAGCATGAAATGAAATGTATGGATTCACTACTGTAAGTCGCTCTGGATAAGAGCGTCTGCTAAATGACTAAACATTTTTTTAAATGGGGCCTGTCCAGAAGGGTGTAAAGTTTAAGAAACTTGAGATAAAAATGAACCGTGTACAGGGATAAGTGTCATGACATGTAGAATAGGGAGTCCGATAGCATTTCAAAATGTTCTATTTGTCAGGACCAGCCTGATGACGAACAAGATCGGCAACCACCACATGCTCAAATGTTTGGTTATAATCATATGATTTGCCTGCTTAATTGCCTCCACAACTTAAAAACGGTCTTTAGTAAAATGAATACATGTGTTTTCAATCTATATGCCTCAGGGACTGACAATCCAATTTTGAACTTACTAAACTACTGAATTTTCACTCTGTACTCAAAGTATCAGATGTCTCACTGTTCAATTGAAAGTGATCAGGTTTATAATCAACCAAAATCTGTAATGAGGCATGTATACGTAATTCAGAATGACTATATAAATGTTGAAAATGTGCCTTTTATGCCATGCTCTACCACCATGCTATTGCCTTGGATTTTTTAGCCACTTGCCTTTTTATGGAAAATATATTTCGGCAAACAAAAATATTGTATTTTCAGTTGTTTGAAACTGGTGTACAAAACCGAAAGTAAAAGATGCAAAAACGAATCTTTGCGAGAAGCATAGAAATAGCGCACATAGAACAGATCTACCGCTTCTTAGACTTGCTTTCAATGAGAATGACAGATTTATAACTAACATTTCTATGTGAATTTGGTCAGAAATTTTGTCGAAAATTTTGACCAACTTTAAATTAAAAGCTGGATTGTCTTTAGTCAATAAGTTTTCAACCACTTTGTTATGGCAAGCTTAAATAACTTCAGGAGTAAAAATGTGCTTAACAAGTCACAAGTTGCATGGACTCACTGTGTGCAATAATAGTGTAACAATTTTTTAATGGCTACCTCTTCTCTGTATCCCACACATACATTGTAAGGTCCCTCAGTCAAGCAGTGAATTTCAAGCACAGATTCAACCACAAAGACCAGGGAGGTTTTCTAATGCCTCGCGAAGAAGGGCACCTATTGGTAAAATAAGCTAGCATTGAATATCCCTTTGAGCATGGTGAAGTTATTAATTGCACTTTGGATGGCGTATCAATAAACCCAGTCACTACAAAGATACAGGTGTCCTTCCTAACTCAGTTGCCAAAGAGGAAAGAAAACGCTCAAGGATTTCACCATGAGGCCAATTGTGACTTTAAAACAGTGACAGACAGGACATAAAATGTACTTTCTGGTTCACCAGCCACTGTGGCAGGTAGATGTAAAAATCTACCAGGCACACATTTTTTTTAACAGGCAGAATATTTTTTTTTCCTCAAAAATGTCTCCCCCCAAAAAAGATGAACACGCTTTGTAATGTTTCTAAAACAATACATGCGTTAATAGTAAGTAACTAACTAATGTGGTATATTGTTTAGATACATTTTTTGTGACCTGAGTCTTAACCAAAATACAGTATCAGATACAAAAACGTTTACCTGCCCCTTTAAGGGCAGAGGTTACTGTAATAGCACGACTAGAGTCATGTTTGTGCATGTGAGATTGAGTCTGACTAGTAGAAGCATTGTCTTCTCTTCCCTAGCAGTTGAAACTCAAATAGAAAAACAACCTAGCTTGTGAACAAAATGTAAATAGAAAGAAACAAGGATAAAGTCTCACTTCAGTAGACTTTAGTTTCAAGTAAATTAGACCAACTCTTATGCCTGCGCGCAGCGCTTCTAATAATGAATCTTTCACTAAGCTCTTCACTTCCGCACAGGCTCCAGCCAAGCATTATTCATTCGTAGTGCTTTGACTGTGCGATTAATAGCTATGAAACAAAAACGGCATAAATTCTTTGAACAGCTACTGCAGCATTTATTTTACTATAAATGTGATCACACTTGACTATTTTTATTCACAATTGCGAGTGAAATGCTTGCAATGTGGATCCCTGACCACCCACCAACGTGGCTGGTGAAATAGACATCTCACCCACCAATGCCAAAATCTACTTGCATATCCAGGTGTTAATTTTAAGCCCTGATTACACAGTTGAATGGCTGTGACAAGAGAAAAACGGAGGATGTATCGACAACAATGTAGTTACTCCACAACACTAACCTAATTGACAGTGAAAAGGAAGCCTGTACAGAATAAAACCTATTCCAAAGCATGCATCCTGTTTGCAACAAGGCACTACAGTAACACTGCAACAAATCTGGCAAAGCAATTCACTTCTTGTCCTGTATTGGATTTGCCCCAAACATTACTGAGTACCACTCTCCATATTTTCAAGCATAGTGGTGGCTGTGTTCATGTTATGGGTATGCTCGTAATCGTTATCGACTGGGGACTTTCAGGATTCAAAAAAAAGAAACGGAATGGAGCTAAGCACAGGCAAAATCCCAGAGAAAAACCTGGTTCAGAGATGAATTCACATTT
Source organism: Salmo salar (assembly GCF_965601325.2). Taxonomy (NCBI): domain Eukaryota; kingdom Metazoa; phylum Chordata; class Actinopteri; order Salmoniformes; family Salmonidae; genus Salmo; species Salmo salar. The sequence goes on along the minus strand of NC_138296.1, from coordinate 79,317,511 downwards.
CAGCAGGGAAATACCCTAAAAACATGTATTCCCAAACTGCGGTATGCGTACTCCCAGGGGTACGCGCAATGCCGTCGGGGGTACGCCAAATAAAAATGTGATACACTTTTTTTTAAATTATAATAAATAAAAATAATATTTTTCTTTATTTTTGTACATTTTCAAACAGTCCATTTATATTTTCCAACAGGTCTATACATTTGGGTGAGTTTTCTCCCCTCGCCTTAGTAGCCTCGTTTCACTGCCAAAAATAAAATGTAACATCTAGTGTTCAGCAAAATAACAACAATGTCAAATACAGGTAGCCTAGTCAAATAATTAACACCAAATCACATTAACCATTACTCTCTCGCAGGAATTCCACTAACGATACGTACAGTTGAAGTCGGAAGTTTACATGCACTTAGGTTGGAGTCATTAAAACTTGTTTTTCAACCACTCCACAAATTTCTAGTTAACAAACTATAGTTTTGGCAAGTCGGTTAGGACATCTACTTTGTGCATGACACAAGTAATTTTCCCAACAATTGTTTACAGACAGATTATTTCACTTATAATTCACTGTATCACAATTCCAGTGGGTCAGAAGTGTACATGCACTAAGTTGACTGTGCTTTTAAACAGTTTGGAAAATTCCAGAAAATTATGTAATGGCTTTAAAAGCTTCTGATAGGCTAATTGACATCATTTGAGTCAATTGGAGGTGTACCTGTGGATGTATTTCAAGGCCTACCTTCAAACTCAGTGCCTCTTTGCTTGATGGTGTTCTTTGGCTTGCAAGCCTCCCCCTTTTTCCTTCAAACATAATGATGGTCATTATGGCCAAACGGTTATATTTTTTGTTTCATCAGACCAGAGGACATTTCTCCAAAAAGTATGATCTTTGTCCCCATGTGCAGTTGTAAAACGTAGTCTGGCTTTTTTATGGCGGTTTTGGAGCAGTGGCTTCTTCCTTGCTGAGCGACCTTTCAGGTTCTGTTGATATAGGACTCGTTTTACTGTGGATGTAGATACTTTTCTGCCTGTTTCCTCCAGCATCTTCACAAGGGGCGGCAGCGGTTAGAGCGTTGGACTAGTAACCGAAAGGTTGCAAGATCGAATCCCCGAGCTGACAAGGTACGAATCTGTCGTTCTGGCCATCATTGAAAATAAGAATTTGTTCTTAACTGACTTGCCTAGTTAAATAAAGGTCAAAACATAAAAGGTCCTTTGCTGTTGTTCTGGGATTGATTTGCACTTTTTGCACCAAAGTACGTTCATCTCTAGGAGACAGAACGCGTCTCCTTCCTGAGCGGTATGACGGCTGCGTGGTCCCAATATACTTGCGTACTATTGTTTGTACAGATGAACGTGGTACCTTCAGGTATTTGGAAATTGCTCCCAAGGATGAACCAGACTTGTGGAGGTCTACAATTTTTTTTCTGAGGTCTTAACTGATTTCTTTTGATTTTCCCATGATGTCAAGCAAAGAGGGACTAAGTTTGAAGGTAGGCCTTGATATACATCCACAGGTACACCTCCAATTGACTCAAATGATGTCAATTAGCCTATCAGAAGCTTCTAAAGCCATAACATCATTTTCTAGAATTTTCCAAGCTGTTTAAAGGCGCAGTCAACTTAGTGTATGGAGTGGTTGAAAAATTCGTTTTAATGACTTCAACCTAAGTGTATGTAAACTTCCGACTTCAACTGCATGTAAGATAGTAAAATAAAAAGCCAAATTATTGATTATTATAATTTGTGCCCTGGTCCTATAAGAGCTCTTTGTCACTACCCACGAGCCAGGTTGTGACAAAAACTCACACTCATTCTTATGTTTAATAAATGTATAGTGTGTGTGTGTGGCATACTTCCTGGAGCAAGACAATGACAAGTTTCCATGAAGTAGATGCAAACAGGCCCCCCAGGCCTGAGTTAGTGAATGTGAGTGCATAAACATGTCAAGGTTAAATTGAACTGGCTACAAAGAATAGGCTCCCATTTCTTCACTTTCCAAATCATACATATTAAATGACCCCCTAAAGAGTTCTTCATCTCCAGCTTCCGACCGGTTTATACATTGCTTTTTAGTGTTTGCATGAACTCCCGTTGTGGTGTGTGTTAATGCAGAAATACTTACAGGGTTGTGAATGTCCAGCCATTCTGAGGTGTTTGACTCAACAAACTTGCCGTCAATGAACAACTTGGTGGTGGGCTGCAAGGTTGCAAAAGCACAGGGGGACAATGCGGTCATCCACCATATCAAATCATCATATATGTACATGTCTAGATTGTATGAGCATGTATTCTAATACAAGTCTTCTGTAGTTACAAACACTCATAAATGTAGTTATGATTGCATGATGTTAACTCACCACGGATGATGAATAACACATGCGACCCATCTGAAGGGGTGCCTGTAAACGAGAGAAAACAATAGTTATCGGAGTTGTAGCTCTAGTTTTACAGTATGAGTGGAGCCCCACAGGGGAGCTCAGCTCCTTGTGGTTTACCCCACTGCCTAGGCAGCAAATAGCCTGAGAAAAAAAATGATGCACACATCTGCAGCCAATAGGAGATAGATGTCCCTATATAAGGGGACGCTTCCCCTCAATCAGCCTCCCGAAAAATGATCTTCAGCGAGACTGGGGGTCGGCAGGGCCTTAAGTCCTACGGGGCTCCGCTCCACTCATAGACCTGGAGTTACCACTCCGGTAACTATCGTTCTATATCGCGGAGCTCCGGCCCATAGGACTCCTAGTGCTTTAAAGTGGAACGCAACGCTCCAAAATATATTCCCTGCTGAACCTAACACTTCCCAACTTAATGAAAAGGTCTGGTCCAGTAATGGCTGCGACCAAATCCCGCAATACTTTAACACACTGTGAAAACAGACTGTGTCCTCGGTCTAATCCGCACTACTCAGTCCAGAGGCACCGCCAATGACTAGTGGGCAGATAAAACAGAATATGAGCCATAGTAATCTGTACAAGCAGATAGATGAACTCAAAACTGTATCCGTATTTTTTTTTTCAAATCAAATAGTACTGTAACATCAGTTAACTTCCCTGGGCTAGCTTCCCACCCTAGTCAACAGCCAGTGGAATCGCGTGGCGCGAAATACAAATACCTCAAAAATGCTATAACTTCAATTTTTCAAACATATGACTATTTTACACTATTTTAAAGACAAGACTCTCGTTAATCTAACCACACTGTCCGATTTCAAAAAGTCTTTACAGCGAAAGCAAAACATTAGATTATGTCAGGAGAGTACCGTGCCAAAAATAATCACACAGCCATTTTCAAAGCAAGCATATATGTCACAAAAACCAAAACCACAGCTAAATGCAGCACTAACCTTTGATGATCTTCATCAGATGACACTCCTAGGACATTATGTAATACAATACATGCATGTTTTGTTCAATCAAGTTCATATTTATATCAAAAACCAGCTTTTTACATTAGCATGTGATGTTCAGAACTAGCACACCCACCGCAAACTTCCGGTGAATTTACTAAATTACTCATGATAAACGTTCACTAAATACATAATTATTTTAAGAATTATAGATACAGAACTCCTTTATGCAATTGCGGTGTCAGATTTTAAAATAGCTTTTCGGCGAAAGCACATTTTGCAATATTCTGAGTACATAGGCCGGCCATCACGGCTAGCTATTTGACACCCACCAAGTTTGGGACAACCTAAACTCAGAATTACTATTAGAAAAATTGGATTACCTTTGCTGTTCTTCGTCAGAATGCACTCCCAGGACTTCTACTTCAACAACAAATGCTGTTTTGGTTCCAAATAATCCATAGTTATATTCAAATAGCTCCGTTTTGTTCGTGCGTTCAGGTCACTATCCGAAGCGCATTTCGTGACAAAAAAATTCAAAATATTCCATTACCATACTTAGAAGCATGTCAAACGCTGTTTAAAAATCTATTTTTATGCTATTTTTCTCGTAAAATAGCGATAATATTCCAACCGGGCAATGTTGTATTCATTCAAAGGCTGAAAGAAAAACAATTGAGAATTCTCATGAACGCGCATCTCCAGTGTCACTGTCCCCAGGCTGACCACTCACAAATTCTGCTGTTCTTCGCCCAGAGACAGCAGACACCCCATTACACTTTCTGGCGGCTTTAGAGAGCCAATGGGAGCCTTAGAAAGTGTCACGTTACAGCACAGATGCTGTATTTTCGATAGAGATGCAACAGAAGGACAACAAATTGTCAGACAGGGCACTTCCTGTATGGAATCTTCTCAGGTTTTGGCCTGCCATATGAGTTCTGTTATACTCACAGACACCATTCAAACAGTTTTAGAAACTTCAGAGTGTTTTCTATCCAAATCTACTAATTATATGCATATTCTAGTTTCTGGGCAGGAGTAGTAACCAGATTAAATTGGGTACGTTTTTTATCCGGCCGTGCAAATACTGCCCCCTAGCCCCAACAGGTTAAAGGAACTATATCCCTAATCCATCCGCCCAAACACAGTCATAGACTTGTGGGCAGGACAAAAAACATGACTCTACTGTGCCATCCCAGCCAGGAGTCATGTCATGTAGTCATTCTAATAGGAGAAAGCGGACCGGATGGAAACCCTGTCCATTGATCCTGCCTTTTTTGCCTTAATTCTAGCCTTCTCATCAGCAAAGCTGAGTACAGGCTGAACCCATTTAGAAGACCTACTCACTGATTCTTTAGTGTAACCCACCACACTCAATTTATAGGCAAAGCCAATGATTCGTGGGCAGATAATAGAATATGGGCCAACTACTCTGCCTCAGCAGATACATGACACCTCAATGTTCCATCAATTCCAGTGACCGGTCTAATAGTAAAGTAACACCAGCTACAGCACTATTTCCCTCATCACTCCGCCCCTACACAGTGATACACTGGTGGGCAGTCTAGACATTCTCTGCTGTACTGACAGTGTCAAACAAAGGTCATGTGGCACATGTCTTACTCTCTGACAACTAAGAGAGTGGATCTAATGGGAAACCTGCCCAATAGTCCTGCATCTTTTCTTAACTCAAGTTCACCCCTCAGCCACACTGAGTACAAAACGAGCTAGAGACTTAGACGACATGTCTAACAGGTGAAATCGGATAAAAGGAGACATGACGACCGAGACGCCGCTGCACATATCCTCTATCCCTGTTCCTCTGAAAAGGGCCGCAGACGCCGCTACTCCACGAGTGGGCTCTGACGCCCTGAGGCAGTGGCCGCCCTGCCGCCTCATAAGCTGTCTCAATTCCTTCACAAAGCCAATGAGACAGCAGCTGTTTTGAAAGTGGTCTACCAAGTGTACTAGCACCGTGACGCACAAACAGCTGAGGCGATGACCTATTCATTGCCGTGCGCTGCACGTAGCACGCCAAGGCGCGCACCGGGCACAGGCAATGAAGCCTCTCCTCTCTCGGCTTCGCATGGGGAGGCGGGGGGAGAAAGCCCATAGCTCAACGGTCTGTGACCTATATGAGCTCTTAATAACCTTCTATATAAATGCCGGGTTAAGACATAACACCGCTCTGCTCAAGTCGCCATTGATGGCAAGGCAGTCGGGTCTCATCGAAAGAGCACACAAGTCACTGACACGCTTGGCTGTAGTCAAGGTAATCAAAAGTGCCGTCTTCAGAGACAACATCTTGAGGGGGATTTGATTCAATGGCTCGAACGGCATGTCGCAGAGCGCCTTGAGTACCAAAGTTAAATCCCACTGGAGCAGCATGGCTCTAGCCGCTGGCCTAAGCCGCCGCATTCCCAATAGAAACCGTTTCATTAAAGGGTGGCTGAAGACGGTGTCTCTGCCAAACCCCTCATGAAATGCTGAAATCGCTGCAGTGAATACCTTAATGGTGGCGGGTGAGCGCTACTTGTCAAACATGAACTGTAGGAAAGAGAGCACGCTCTCAACCTGACAGCACATGGAGTCCACATTCTCTTTGGCACACCATTGTGAAAACACGTTCCATCTGCTGGCATACGTCCTGAATGTGGAACTGGCACGCGAGCCCTGTATGGTTCTGATTACTGAATCAGATAACCCACTGCGCTCTAGCCTGTCCCTCTCAGGGGCCAAACCCCCAGTGGCTGGCCGATTAGAGGCAATTGCTCTATCATGCCTGCCGCCTGAGACATCGCGTCCTCTCGATGTGGAATTGGCCATGATGGCATAATCAACATTTGAGTCATCTCCGCATACCACGGAGCCCCCATACCACGGAGCCCTCCTGATCTCATGCGGGCTAGCAGTGGGAGAACGCAGTACAGCGGTGGAAATGCATACAGGAGAACATCTGGCCACTGGTGCGCAAAAGCGTCTATCCCTAGTGGCGGTTCGTCCTGGGCTCGTAGGGAAAACCATAGGGGACACTGCGCGTTAACACGTGACGCGAACAGGTCCACCTCGGAACAGATCCACCCCAAACCATCCCCATATTTGGAGAACAATGTCGAGGTGCAGCTGCCACTCGTCGTCTCGGGGACCGCCTCGAGACATGAGGTCTGCTCCGACATTCTGATAGCCTGGAATGTGTGCTGCTGTCAACAAGCAAAGGTGTTCGTGAGCCCACAGCCACAATTCCTCCGCCAGCCCGTGGAGTGCAGGAGACCTGACTCCTCCTTGCCGATATATGTAGGCTGTGGTTCGGTTGTTCGACCAGACCAGCACGTCCTGACCCCGTAGGGTAGACACAAAGTGGGTCAGAACCAGTAGAACTGTCTCCAACTCCAGGAGGCTGATGTGGCGTCCCGAGGGAGGTCACACACCTACCGCCAGAGCCTGACATGTCCCTCCCATCCAGTCAGACAAGTGTCTGTAAAACACTGGAATGTAGGAGGACACTCTGCCTATTGCGTCAGGACGCACGGGTCTCTCCAACAGTTCAGGTCTGCTCTGAGCGAGAGGGGAACTACCAAAAAAAAAAAATGACGGTGCCTCACTGGGTCCAGTGATAGTTGGGCAAACCCTCGCTGTGCTCTGTGCATGTGCAGAAGTCCCCAGATGAACCACGGAGTTGGCAGACGACATGAGACCCATGAGTGTCATGACGGAATGCGCCGTCACCATGTGATTCGGATAAAACCTTCATAGGGCTAGCAACAAGGCAGCCTGCCAAGGATCTGCCATTCGAGCCTTCATAGTCAGTGTCTAGCTATAAGCCCAGGTAGACAATCTGATGACTGGGCCAAGGCGTGCTCTTTTCCCAATTCACAGCAAACCCCAGACGTGTGAGATGAATCACTGTCTGTGTCGTGTGTATGATCACCAGCTCCGCTGACGGGGCGAGAACCAGTAGGTCGTCTAGATTGGCTAGTAGCCTTATCCCTTGATGAAGCAATGGTTCCAATGCCGCTTCCACGCATTTGGAAAAGTTGCGAGGTGCCAGGGCGTACCCGAACGGCATACTCGTACGCCAACCCCTTGGAAGGCGAAACGCAGAAACTTCCTGTGATGCGGATGCACCGGCACATGAAAGTATGCGTCCTTTAGGTCTATGCTTCTACAAAAGTCTTTGTTGTGGACACATTCCAGCAGACGTTGTCGTAAGCATTCAAAAGGGCCGTTTGGCTACGCTCTCGTTGAGAGTGCGTAAATCCAATATTGGCCTCATTCCCCCCCCCCATCTTCTTTGGCACTAGGAAGTAGGGCGAATATAGCCCACTGCTCCTTTGCTCTTGGGGAACTACGGTCACCGCCTCCTTCGCCAAAAGTTCCGTAATCTCTTTCACAAGAGCGGCTACTTTCTCTGGCGTCTTCATCACCGTCTCCACCACGCCCGAAAACAGGGGAGGAGTTCGGTGGAATTAGATGGCATAACCCTTCTCCAGCGAATGACTTAGCTGCACCCTCTCCTCCTGGCTTTGCTGCCACTCCGAGTAATGCTCCGAGAGCGGAAGAGCAAGAAGCTGTAGGAAGGACATGTATTCCTCTATGGCCCCAAGCTGTCGCTGTCCCTCGACACTAAAGTGGTGGGACAGCCCAGGGTGGGCCCCGCACGAAAGGGGGAGGAATTATTGACACGTTCTATGAGAAACGGGGGCGCCGACCCTTTGGTTATAATCGTAACCTTGTGGTTCCAGTCCTCCGTGAACGCAGCACGGGTCTGAGCTATACTAACTGGGACACCTGCCTGAGTTAATGTGCCGTCTCCCAACAGTGATTGCGTCATCGGCCCAACATGGGGCTGTGTACTCAGACTGTTCTTTAAACCCCTAGCCACCTCACTCCTGAGAGTGTGTAGGGTTTTTATGAGGTATAGCATGACGGCTTATTAAGAACGTCCGTCTCGCTTCCCTCATGTCATTACCACTCACAACGTCCTCCTGTGTGTGCTCAGCTACGTACTCGTAGTGGGCTGTGCTACACACAGTGGTGAGGAAGGTAGAAGGAACCTGAGCGGTCTCAATTTTGTTATGGAAAATAGGTTCTCTTGTGACAAAGTCAGATAGAACACATTCTTTATTAACAAAGGACACATTGGCTCCTCCATCCCTGGTGGGGGATGAACAGTGGGCGTTGTCACCTGAAGTGCTGCGCTCTCTCCCGTCCGCTCAGTCCTACCCATGGTGAGACAGGATAGAGGCTGCCAGGAGGGCAATATTATTAGCTGCTGCTATAGCCTGTACACCTAGAGCGAATGACTTCTCTACCAGCTGTGCTGTGAGTCGGCCCTTAGTCGTAGGTAGTGTGGGTTTCCTGGACGACGGCCAGGAGCTCGAACCTGGGGCGAGGTATGCGGCTAGGGCGTCCTCGTGCCTAGGGATCTCCTGAGGCCATTTCCCGTCCACTTTGGTGAACGGGGTGTACGCCTTCGCCGGCGCTCTGGCCATTAAAGGCGACTCCCATGCACCCTCCACATATTTAGCGAGAGAGGGCATGGCCAGTGCCGAAGGCACAGCCACCAGTCTTTGTCCATAGTAGGGGCCGCCCACCATCATATCCACTTCCAGAACGGAGGGAATGGGGCGTGTAATCTCCAGACGGCTCGTGGCCCGCTCAATGAGCCCTGTATAGTCAGAGTGCAGAGAGGGCGTTGCATAGGAGGCGGCTGCTGAAAATTCAGAGCCCGTCTCTTCCTCGCCCAAGGATGTGAAATTTCCCTCGCTCTCCCCGGGGGGGGGGGGGGGGGGGGTCATTTCAGCTTTGGTCAGTTCCCAACGTCCTCGTCGGAGACGCCGTAGTCATATGATGCCACAGAATCTGAGTCTAGCACAGACATGGCATCTTCCAGAGGGAGATCTCCCTTAAAATGCCCACCTCTGTTTCCTTTCGTTTAAAGAAAGGAGGGTGCAGCTAGGGCATTCCGGGGATCTGTGTGGCCGCCCCTAGCGTGCTGCAAACCCAAACACACGAAACATAAGTAATGTGGGTCCGTAGCCGCCATAGTGGAGCAGCGACACTGAGCTCTTAATAAAAGAGCTTTTGGGGTGGAAAAGGCATGCTCATGAAGGACAACGTGGAGACTAGGTAATTGACAGCGGGTTTGTCCTGAGTCTTCTCTCTAGGCGTCTTCAGTCCAGTACTGTCGCTGAAGGTAATAATGGGAGGCCGATTGGGTCACCTGTGCTCCTATTGGCTGCAGGTGTGTACATAATAATTTCAGGCTATTCGCTGCCTATGCAGCGGGGTAAACCACTAGGAGCAGAGCTCCACGATATAGAACACATAATGATCACTTTTCAATGTTTAGTTTCCATTGGCTAAGATCCAAAAGTCTAACTTTCTGCAAGACGACTAGCTAAGCTAACTATGTGGCATTGTAGCTAGCTAGTTGAACTCGAGAACGAACGTTAACTCGTCCAATTGCATGCTACAGAAAATAGCTATATGTTGCAATGCCAAGGGGGGTAAATAATTATAAGTGTATGTTTCGACATCGAAAAGTGTGGCACCAACTAGCGAGCTAACTAACGTGCCATTCTAGCGGGATAGCTAGTTAGCCACTCAAGCTTCAAACAATGCATTTAGAAAAGCTGCACGAGTTATGTGGTTTACCTTTTTGCTCCATAACGACCTTGCTAGAATCCCTGCCATGGTTAAAGCAACTGTGATTGCTTTTAGCCCAAAAGTACGCACTCCCCAGCTGGTCAGACCCAAAATACAGACACCTCTAGAAACTAGAAAAAGGTTAGCCGATTAACAGTCACACAATCATGGCGTCAAACTGGCTGAGGACGTAGAAAGAGCAAACGCTGAAATTTGTATCTGCTCTTTCACTGAGACAGCGAGGTTGGGCCACATTAACCAGCGCAGCAGATGCTTTAACAATCTGTGAAATTGGCATGCGTGATTCCCGTGAATAGGACCCAATCTGGGCGGGACAATAGCTTGGGAAAGAACCAATCAGTAGGCGAAAACGAAAAAACTCCCCCAAATGTATGAAGCGCATTGGCTGGCCTTTAATGATTGCGACCAGCCGTCGCTGACAGGAAAATGAGTGCTCTGTTGCATCTCTTTCATTGATCCCAAGTAGAGTCCATCATTCTAATTTACACCATAGTTTTTTTCTTATCGAACGAAGACGTGAGAACAAGTGTCTTCTTTCAAACATGGTAGAATACATTAGAATATTATTGAATATCGTAGAATATAAATAGAATAGAGCATATTCAATTAGTCACTTGAAATTACTTATTACTTATTTCGGATTCCACTATTTATAATGTGACAGACACTTTTTATATTGACCTTGGTCTGAGTTTTACTGCTATAAATAAGTTACATCAGGATACATTTGAAAGTATTTCAGTGCTTACCTAACATGTTATTTATGCGCGAGCAAAGGAATATGTCCCAATGGAACAATGAGATAGATACATTAGCACCTTTCTGACAGGTGTCAGTTTCTATGGTAACAGACACACAGGCAAGATGGCGTTCCTTCACTGGAGTTGCCAGGACGTGGCAAAATGGATAAGATCCTTAGGATATCCACATTATACAGTGAGTAAACATATTAAGTTAACAATTTAGTAACTTAGTTACTAACTTCTTCACAATGCCAAGTAACTTTCCAGTTTTATTTTAGCTAGCCTAACATCAGAGTAACTTTATAATAATGTGGCTTAGACAGAAGCAGTCTAGGCGTAGGCTACTTTGGTGATAGAGAGCCACTTATTCAACAGCTCTGTCTTTATCCCCCCAGGCCTGTTTCACTGAGAACCTCATCACAGGTAAAAAGCTGATTTATGTAAATTGCTGCTATCTGCCAAGATTAGGAATCACAGACTTTGAGGATATGAAGGTAAGGAGATGGTCCTAAAAAGCTTTCAAATTCTAAGCTTTTATTTGACTTACTTTTAATTTCAATAGAGTTATTTTAGAATTAAAAAGTCTGAATGGAAAGTAGAAATAGGCTAGACTCCAGTAATCGCTGCACTAAAACTTCCTGGGAGCGCCAACATGAATGTGTGCAAGATTGTTCCAACCCAAATAAGAAAGCATTGGACAATCTTCCCATCTCAGTTGTAGGCTAATTTATTAATGATGGGCCGCACAACATACTATATCATACAAAGCCAAATGTAGAAAATCAGATGCAGCACAGATAATAATTCATATTTCATAGGCCAACTCATCAGGTGATAGTAATATAAACCCTGGTCCAGTTTAGCTGCTAATGTGCATGGTGATGCTCTCATTTATAGCCTATTATTAATGCTTGTGGGAGTTAGGGTTATCAGCCCTGAACACCCCTGTAATTAGGAGTGGGCAACGAACTGAATATTGCAGATAGAAATACTATGAATAGAGCTGCCATTTCTTCCTCACTCTACACTCTTAGATTCCAAACGGGTTCTTCGGCAGTCTCCACAGGAGAACCCTTTTAGCTTCCAGGTAGAACCCTCTGTGGAAAGGGTGGAACCTGGAACTAAAAAGGGTTGTTCAACGGGTTTTCCTATGGGGATAGCCAAAGAACCCTTTTAGGTTCTAGATAGCACCTTTTTTTCTAAGAGTGTATACATTTCAGAGGGGCATGTCTATTCTAAAATGCAATACATTTCTATCTGAATGTTCTACAGCGTACCCTATTGAACGTGACACATATATTTTAGTAGCCTATGGTTTGACTCAGCTCCTCCTCCCTGTGTTATACCCCCCTGTAGGCCATCTCTGCCCATGTGCGTGAGCTGCTGGGGACATCAGAGCCGCTGTGGAGCCGCAGCATCGCAGACCCTCCCAGAGACAGCATGGGCCTGTTCCTGGAGAAGAAGAGCAGAACAGGGGACTGGGCCGATTCCTTCACCTACACACAGTTCCTCGACAGGAAACAGTGAATGGAATCTGTCTGTCTGATAAAAGAAACATGAATGAATGAGCTGTCTGTCAGTGTGTTGTTTGTAAGATGACGTTAGTTGTGAATGATGAGACAATAATGTTCCATTCAATTACAGATGTTGAGACACTATGTCAAGACAGCGTTTTGTAAGGCACTTTGTGATTAAATTGGTGTTCTGGGGTGTGCATTTAGTTTTTCAGATGATTTCATTTGTAATAACTGATTGTGGGGTAACAGCTGGTAAAGTGAAGGTCTTAGAACTATGACCCTGTAGTTAGTGCACCTGCTGTGCCAAAGGGTCTAGACCTCCTGACATAGTGTGCATAAAAACAGATAAATATTCTAAGCCAAGGGCCCCTTAAGGCTATGTTCCACTTATGCATGGCCCGACAGAGTATGAAGGTTTATTGAATGAAATGAATACTCAATTGGTCCATGAACAGTTGGCACACAGTTTCCTCATTACAATGTCCTTTATTGACTAGGTAATGCAAGGTACAACAACAGGATGTCGTTTCCTGCATTCTAAAATAATGTATTAGAAAGAGGAAAACTCAAAAGGCTCTTGAAATTACCACAGATCCCTTCATTCCAACACCTTGGGCACAAGCTGTCCTTATTGATCTGAACCGTGCCTGTATACAGTCGCTGAATGAGGCAGTATTGATCTGCAGTAGAGATCCTCAGTGTAGTGCTGTATTAGATGAAACCCGACACTTTGTGTATTATGAATTGCTGTGGTAAGAGGCAGGAAAGTATTTGTTCTGAGGAAGAGTCATATGTCCTGTTAAGAGAACGCACTCAGAGAACACCTGTGCTAAGTGCATTTTCAACGTGAAGAAGTGCAGAAGATGATAAGATGACCTCAGAGGTATCATTACCAGGCATCTTCATCACTTCTTCATGCCACAATACCATGTTAGCCCGCTGATCTAAAGCCTACACATTAGCTCAGGTAGCTAACGCAAGTCTTCAGGTCTCAAGCAAGGTTGTAAATCACTGAAGCACCTCCATTACATGAACACATCAGCAATAGCCTGTGGCTAGCCCTGTGCTTTAGCCTGAGGAGTAGGTGCCAGAGGCAAAGCAGGGAGTGCCATGGCAGTTATAGCCAACCTGTCATTTTCTTTGCCATACACCCTTGTTTGGCATGAGAAGGATGTTGCCTTGTATAATGCAGAAATAGTCAAGTTGAAAGATGCTGAAATTAGCATATAGTATAAGGCTGTTCTTCAATTTGCCAGTACATGATACACATTGTAAGGATATTATATATAGAGTCCTAACCACAGATGCCTAAACTACAGATATAGAGTCCTAACCACAGGTGCCTAAACTGCAGATATAGAGTCCTAACCACAGGTGCCTAAACTACAGATATAGAGTCCTAACCACAGGTGCCTAAACTGCAGATATAGAGTCCTAACCACAGGTGCCTAAACTACAGATATAGAGTCCTAACCACAGGTGCCTAAACTACAGTTATAGAGTTCTAACCACAGGTGCCTAAACTACAGTTATAGAGTCCAAACCACAGGTGCCTAAACTATAGTTATAGAGTCCTAACCACAGGTGCCTAAACTACAGATATAGAGTCCTAACCACAGGTGCCTAAACTACAGATATAGAGTCCTAACCACAGGTGCCTAAACTACAGATATAGAGTCCTAACCACAGGTGCCTAAACTACAGATATAGAGTCCTAACCACAGGTGCCTAAACTACAGTTATAGAGTCCTAACCACAGGTGCCTAAACTACAGTTATAGAGTCCTAACCACAGGTGCCTAAACTACAGATATAGAGTCCTAACCACAGGTGCCTAAACTACAGATATAGAGTCCTAACCACAGGTGCCTAAACTACAGATATAGAGTCCTAACCACAGGTGCCTAAACTACAGTTATAGAGTCCTAACCACAGGTGCCTAAACTACAGTTATAGAGTCCTAACCACAGGTGCCTAAACTACAGATATAGAGTCCTAACCACAGGTGCCTAAACTACAGTTATAGAGTCCTAACCACAGGTGCCTAAACTACAGATATAGAGTCCTAACCACAGGTGCCTAAACTACAGTTATAGAGTCCTAACCACAGGTGCCTAAACTACAGTTATAGAGTCCTAACCACAGGTGCCTAAACTACAGTTATAGAGTCCTAACCACAGGTGCCTAAACTACAGATAGAGTCCTAACCACAGGTGCCTAAACTACAGATATAGAGTCCTAACCACAGGTGCCTAAACTACAATTATAGAGTCCTAACCACAGGTGCCTAAACTACAGTTATAGAGTCCTAACCACAGGTGCCTAAACTACAGATATAGAGTCCTAACCACAGGTGCCTAAACTACAGTTATAGAGTCCTAACCACAGGTGCCTAAACTACAGATATAGAGTCCTAACCACAGGTGCCTAAACTACAGATATAGAGTCCTAACCACAGGTGCCTAAACTACAGTTATAGAGTCCTAACCACAGGTGCCTAAACTACAGATATAGAGTCCTAACCACAGGTGCCTAAACTACAGTTATAGAGTCCTAACCACAGGTGCCTAAACTACAGTTATAGAGTCCTAACCACAGGTGCCTAAACTACAGTTATAGAGTCCTAACCACAGGTGCCTAAACTACAGATATAGAGTCCTAACCACAGGTGCCTAAACTACAGATATAGAGTCCTAACCACAGGTGCCTAAACTACAGTTATAGAGTCCTAACCACAGGTGCCTAAACTACAGATATAGAGTCCTAACCACAGGTGCCTAAACTACAGTTATAGAGTCCTAACCACAGGTGCCTAAACTACAGTTATAGAGTCCTAACCACAGGTGCCTAAACTACAGTTATAGAGTCCTAACCACAGGTGCCTAAACTACAGATATAGAGTCCTAACCACAGGTGCCTAAACTACAGTTATAGAGTCCTAACCACAGGTGCCTAAACTACAGTTATAGAGTCCTAACCACAGGTGCCTAAACTACAGTTATAGAGTCCTAACCACAGGTGCCTAAACTACAGATATAGAGTCCTAACCACAGGTGCCTAAACTACAGATATAGAGTCCTAACCACAGGTGCCTAAACTACAGTTATAGAGTCCTAACCACAGGTGCCTAAACTACAGATATAGAGTCCTAACCACAGGTGCCTAAACTACAGTTATAGAGTCCTAACCACAGGTGCCTAAACTACAGTTATAGAGTCCTAACCACAGGTGCCTAAACTACAGTTATAGAGTCCTAACCACAGGTGCCTAAACTACAGTTATAGAGTCCTAACCACAGGTGCCTAAACTACAGTTATAGAGTCCTAACCACAGGTGCCTAAACTACAGATATAGAGTCCTAACCACAGGTGCCTAAACTACAGTTATAGAGTCCTAACCACAGGTGCCTAAACTACAGATATAGAGTCCTAACCACAGGTGCCTAAACTACAGTTATAGAGTCCTAACCACAGGTGCCTAAACTACAGTTATAGAGTCCTAACCACAGGTGCCTAAACTACAGTTATAGAGTCCTAACCACAGGTGCCTAAACTACAGATATAGAGTCCAAACCACAGGTGCCTAAACTACAGATATAGAGTCCTAACCACAGGTGCCTAAACTACAGATATAGAGTCCTAACCACAGGTGCCTAAACTACAGATATAGAGTCCTAACCACAGGTGCCTAAACTACAGATATAGAGTCCTAACCACAGGTGCCTAAACTACAGATATAGAGTCCTAACCACAGGTGCCTAAACTACAGTTATAGAGTCCTAACCACAGGTGCCTAAACTACAGATATAGAGTCCTAACCACAGGTGCCTAAACTACAGTTATAGAGTCCTAACCACAGGTGCCTAAACTACAGTTATAGAGTCCTAACCACAGGTGCCTAAACTACAGATATAGAGTCCTAACCACAGGTGCCTAAACTACAGTTATAGAGTCCTAACCACAGGTGCCTAAACTACAGTTATAGAGTCCTAACCACAGGTGCCTAAACTACAGATATAGAGTCCTAACCACAGGTGCCTAAACTACAGATATAGAGTCCTAACCACAGGTGCCTAAACTACAGATATAGAGTCCTAACCACAGGTGCCTAAACTACAGTTATAGAGTCCTAACCACAGGTGCCTAAACTACAGATATAGAGTCCTAACCACAGGTGCCTAAACTACAGTTATAGAGTCCTAACCACAGGTGCCTAAACTACAGTTATAGAGTCCTAACCACAGGTGCCTAAACTACAGATATAGAGTCCTAACCACAGGTGCCTAAACTACAGATATAGAGTCCTAACCACAGGTGCCTAAACTACAGTTATAGAGTCCTAACCACAGGTGCCTAAACTACAGTTATAGAGTCCTAACCACAGGTGCCTAAACTACAGATATAGAGTCCTAACCACAGGTGCCTAAACTACAGATATAGAGTCCTAACCACAGGTGCCTAAACTACAGTTATAGAGTCCTAACCACAGGTGCCTAAACTACAGTTATAGAGTCCTAACCACAGGTGCCTAAACTACAGATATAGAGTCCTAACCACAGGTGCCTAAACTACAGATATAGAGTCCTAACCACAGGTGCCTAAACTACAGATATAGAGTCCTAACCACAGGTGCCTAAACTACAGATATAGAGTCCTAACCACAGGTGCCTAAACTACAGTTATAGAGTCCTAACCACAGGTGCCTAAACTACAGATATAGAGTCCTAACCACAGGTGCCTAAACTACAGTTATAGAGTCCTAACCACAGGTGCCTAAACTACAGTTATAGAGTCCTAACCACAGGTGCCTAAACTACAGATATAGAGTCCTAACCACAGGTGCCTAAACTACAGTTATAGAGTCCTAACCACAGGTGCCTAAACTACAGATATAGTCCTAACCACAGGTGCCTAAACTACAGTTATAGAGTCCTAACCACAGGTGCCTAAACTACAGTTATAGAGTCCTAACCACAGGTGCCTAAACTACAGATATAGAGTCCTAACCACAGGTGCCTAAACTACAGATATAGAGTCCTAACCACAGGTGCCTAAACTACAGATATAGAGTCCTAACCACAGGTGCCTAAACTACAGATATAGAGTCCTAACCACAGGTGCCTAAACTACAGTTGCTGTTATTTGTGTGCTTTATTTGTTTGCAGAGCTGCAGCAGATCTATTCTTATTATGCACCAATTAGATTGTGTGTGTGTGTGTGTGTGTGTGTATGTCTCACTGCATCAAATCATTGAGCTTAATTGGCTTAGTGCTTGCTCATAAATGTGGTGAGCTCATAATTATTTGTGATGATAAATAAGATGGTAATTCATTTTTTTTATATATATATTTGCATACTATAGGGATACTGCATTGTCAGATGTGCAGTTGAGTTCTGACTAAATTAATGAATCAATAAACTACAGTTTTAAGATTGTGCTGGGAAGCACTGCATCTGTCTGGATAAATGCACAAATGGTCCCTAGTGCTGGGGGCACCCTCTATTACCATTCCAAGCACAGCACCTCTAGTCACCCGCGAAATGGAGCTGGCTCGGTGGCGGGGAAAGGTTGACAGTAGTCAACGACTTCTGTGACGTCCAGACCGGAGGACACATTGGATCTGGCGGGGTGTCCGTCTGAATTAGGTCGCGTTGAGCCAGCATATCATCCGCGGACCTTCCGACAAAAAGCGATGCAAACATTTGGCTGCTGTAACGCGATCCGAATTCAGCACCCGCTGTCAGTAGACAGCGCCGAATAGATAGCTGCCTGTCTCTTCAAAGGCGTTTTCTCTGCTAAACGGTGCATGCGGGTGGAATGCGCAGAGTCAAGCCACTGTGTTGAAGCTGGAAAGCTGCACCCTCAAAGCGATAGCGGGACCCTATTCACCTGCATTTTTTTTTTTTTTTTTAGATAGGCAACTTCCAGTGAGCATTTTCCACGAAGATAAACCGGGGAAGAAAAGCGTTGGAATGTTGCTTTGTATGCTGGTCATGGATTTCTTGAAGGGCATCGGCGGTTTCGAAGGCCATTGTCACAGACTATTATTGTAGGATCCAGCGCACATTTTTTTGCGTCCTGAGTCAAGGGACCCCATTTACATTACACAGAATTCTGTCAAAATGCTTTGGCGCTCATAACAGCATTTGGGGAAGAATGTACGCGGTACTACCCTAAATCGAACATAACTGATGTTCCGTCTTCAAGGTAAACTTTTACCTATATTTTATAGCCTACCATACATTAAACGTTAGCCTCTGCATCACATTGCTGTTGAACTCTTTTGGGGAATCGCATTTGAAGAAATTGCATGGGGAGCAGCGGTACGGTTTTTAGTGCAATGAGGCTCCCATCCTAATTGCCTCTCTCACGCTGGAGTAGGCTATGTGAAAACGTGAGTAATCTCCTAAATAGTATGGTTGAAAAGCTTATTTACATTTTTTTTATTTAGCTAGGCAAGTCAGTTATGAACTAATTCTTATTTACAATGACGGCCTACCCAGACGACGCTGTGCCAATTGTGCGCCGCCCTATGGGACTCCCAATCACGGCCGGATGTGAAACAGCCTGGATTCGAACCAGGGACTGTAGGACGCCTCTTGCACTGAGATGCAGAGCCTTAGACCGCTGCGGCACTCGGGAGCCCCATAAAACTATAACACTGCAAGGTCAAAAATTCCCATCATATGATGAGAAAGGCGCGGTCAGATTAAATGTGTATTTATAGAACCCCCTTGCTTGCATGTTGAGGTTTTTATTTTCTTTTTCTAGGTGAAATTGAGAATCATGTAATGTACCCATTATCGTCTTGTCCACTTACAGATGCATGGTGGATCACATCAGATTGAATTAAGATATGAAATGACTGCGCTCGTGCTCGGCATGATATGAGTTGTTATCAGTCCAACCAAGATAACTTGCAGTGCTAAGAGAGAAGGAAATATGCCCACGCTTAATTAATGGCATAAACGTCCCTTACTAAAATGAAAATGAGGCATTTGTCATTCACTTGTTATGTTGTTATATAGCATATAATAAATGATCCTGGATTGACTAAAGTAGCCAAATTCACGCCTGGACAAGGTATAGGTTAGTCAAACAGATTTATGTTGATACGGGTCTCTGATATGTGAATATGTGACCCTAATGAGTTATAAACGTGTTTCTTATTTTTGTGTCTGTGTTGGTTATCATCTATCTTATTATTCATGGGAGCCTGAGAGGCACCATTGTGACTGGCACACCATGTCCTCTGAATGCCTAATTTCACTGATTCTGTTTGCTGACTGCCAGAAAGGCTACAACTTAATTTTTACATTTACATTTAAGACATTTAGCAGACGCTCTTATCCAGAGCGACTTAATCTTTGATCACTTTCTATATTCAATATCACACATTAACAATATTCATCACCACATAGCCTTCCCATTGAAGACAATGCTTATGTCTTTCACAAACATGATTCGTAGTCTAAAAAGTGAGAGATGTGCATAGAAAGTAGTATAGTTCCTTCCACCACCAACCCATAAAAAGAGCTGTGGCTTGGGCTTAAGCAGAATGAGCACATCGACCAAACGTACATTGCCTACGCCACAGTAGCTTGCTGAAAGCACAACATATTCAACAGGAAAGTAAACAGTTGGTCTATTGATCGTTCGGCCCGTAGGATTGGATGTATTTTGCCAGGAGAAATAAGCCATTCTCTCTAAAAGGTGAAAAACAACAGATGCATTTTTGAATCTTCAGGCCAAAGGGAAAAGGAAGGCTCACACCTCAATGAACAATTCAGAAAGCTCTGAAGGCAGTTCTATTGATACAGCGGGGCCTGTTCACTCCGCATGCTAAGATTCCCTTCTCCTTGGTGAAACTGAACCAGCAACACCCCAGACCTCACAGCCCTTTGGGATCTCATCCACTAGAGAACGTAGCCCGCAGCTCATTACATCCAGGGTTAAGCTCACTTCAGCCAGGTTACTTATCTTATATCAGTGGGAAGAAAATGGAAGGTATGAAGCATTATTTTATGCCTCCGTGTCTGACGGTGTGTGTGTGTGTGTGTGTGTGTGTGTGTGTGTGTGTGTGTGTGTGTGTAAGTCAGAGAGAAAGACCTATAAGATCAGTTTGATTCAGTCACCCCCTTCATTCAGCCACCCTAAATGTAATTCACTTTTTCCTCCATCATTCAGAAATCAATAAAGTAGGACCACAATGGCAAACAAAACACCAGCAGTTATCTATGAATATGACCAGAGCCCTATACTATGCACATGGTTTAAGGAGTTAGTGAGGTAACTTTGGTCAACTCTGAGTTCAACTCTGGATAACTGGTACAACGGAAGTGGCTCACCTTTTAGCCAGGTACATTTCTATGGCAACGAATCCTTCAGAACTAACCTGCTCCCGGGCAGGCTAACACAGGGCTAACTCCATTTATCCTGAATGAAGTGGCTGAGCTGCGAGTTGAGGACAGTGAGGTATAATAACAACTAGAGACTGCCTCCAAGATGCCCGACCTTTGTTGTCAATGTAATCTACTCACCTTCGCATATGCTGTTTCGTGGTTGTTGCCATCTTTCTTAGTGGGATTACTCTGCCTGCGCTCTAGCGAACATGCCCCGGGACTCTGACAGAGCACGCCGACAGCTAAACAAGCCAACCAGAACGGACACTGGCTAGCTGGGGTCATGACATCAGAGCATGAATATAAAATGTTAATATCTTCAGTTGTGAGTGATGGGGGAAAAAATCGGCCTCAGCGACAATCATTTGAATAATTCAATGCATGTTTTGTGTACAAAGGTGACGAGTAAAGTGTCTTATTAGGAATTTTCAAATTTGACCTCTATGGGACTGTCAATGGGAATTGTCTTTCTCGGCCGTGATTCAGATAAACTGCAGTACCGAAACAATACTGTAGGTGCAGTCAAAGCGTGCTTCCAGACCGGAAACCTGGCCCCTTGTTTGAGTACCAATGGAATCAGATCCCCTCCATCTGGTAAAGATTGCATTATCATCCTCCTTCATTTGAGGAATACCTATCATATTAGACGTTTATCAATTGGGAATGCATTTGAAACTTCACACACAGTAAAACTTGTTTGAGCCTTAATACAATTTTGTATTGATAGAAGTGAGGGAAAAAGGTGCTGGTGCATTGATAAGCACACCAAAGACGGCATTAACGATAAGTAATAAAGTAAAGACGACACTTCAA
This sequence comes from Salmo salar, assembly GCF_965601325.2. NCBI lineage: Eukaryota > Metazoa > Chordata > Actinopteri > Salmoniformes > Salmonidae > Salmo > Salmo salar. Next base: position 79,296,025 of record NC_138296.1, on the reverse strand, counting down.
AAAGCCTATTTCACACCTAGTTGCTGAATTTGCAAGACAACTTCTCTCATTTTGATTTCGGCACAAATACAAAAAATGTGGCACTGACTCGCTTGTTTCAATGAAGAGTTGGGTTCGACTATTTATGTGCGACTTGCACACGCAGTTACAAGACTGCTATAGTTAGCGTTAGGCGGACAAGCAATATCCACTGCCGTATTACGAATAAAGCCTGAGCTGGAATGTGAAACTAACTGAAGCTGGCTAACTTTAGAAAACCCTGAGTAGATCTAGCTTCAATCGTAGTATACCTCTCTGCAATAGTAGCATTGGAATCCAAAAGGTTAATAAAATACAATAGTACTGGCTTTATGCAGTATTGGGTTGTCTGAGAATGAACCTTTAAATACGTGCCAGCCCAAAGTGTTGTTTCGTTGTTGCCATGGTATCAAGAATGTCACCCAAGAGCTGCCAACCTTAATCGCGTTGGCATGAAGGTTGGCAGACACACTGATATAAATTGCTATTTCAACAAACACACAGTCTCTGTTTCACAAACCCGCAGGCACACACACACTCTCACTCACTCTCTCTCTGTCTCTCACTCGCACGCACGCATTCAGGCACGCGCACACACAGGATGATGTGATCAGGTCTAACCTACTTAAACCATTTAAACCCAACCTGACAGTTTAATTAAGGAATGTTTTTAATCAAACTATCTAATGTGGTGAACAATTCCCTCCAGGTCAACAAATCGGAAAGTGTTTAGATCAGTATAAGGGTATTTGGAATGCTATCATGCCCTTAATCTGTTTCTCCTTGAGAAATATGAAACAACAAGTACAAAAGGGGAAATAAATAAACATAGGTTGTATTTATAAAGGTGTTTGTTCTTCACTGGTTGCCCTTTTACATTTGAGTCATTTAGCAGATGCTCTTATCCAGAGCGACTTACAGTAGTGAATACATACATTTCATGCATTTTTTTTTTTGGTACTGGTTCCCTGTGGGAATTGAACCCACCACCCTGGTGTTGCAAACACCATGCTCTACCAACTGAGCCACAGGGAAGGCAACAGGTCACAAATCTTGCTGCTGAGATTGCACACTGTGGTATTTCACCCAATAGATATTGGAGTTTATAAATATTTGATTAATTTCCAAATTCTTTGTGGGTCTGTGTAATCTGAGGGAAATATGTGTCTCTAATATGGTTTTACATTTGGCAGGAGGTTAGGAAGTGCAGCTGTTTCCACCTCATTTTGTGGCAGTGTGCATATAGCCTGTCTTCTCTTGAGTACCAGGTCTGCCTTCAGTGGCCTTTCTCAATAGCAAGGCTATGCATTTTTGTAAATTCTTTCCAATGTGTCAACTAATTATATTTTTGTTTTCTCATGATTTGGTTGGGTCTAATTGTATTGCTGTCCTGGGGCTCTGTGGAGTCTGTGTTTGTGAACAGAGCCCCAGGACCAGCTTGCTTAGGCGACTCTTCTCCAGGTTCATCTCTCTGTAGGTGATGGCTTGGTTATGGAAGGTTTAGGAATCGCTTCCTTTTAGGTAATTGTAGAATTTATAGGCTATTTTCTGTATTTTGATCATTAGCGGGTATCTGCTTTGCATGCATTATTTGGTGTTTTACGTTGTACACAAAGGATATTTTGCAGAATTCTGCATGCAGAGTCTCAATTTGGTGTTTGTCCCATTTTATGAATTCTTGGTATGTGAGTTGACCCCAGACCTCACAACCATAAAGGGCAATGGGTTCTATAATTGCTTAAAGTATTTTTTGCCAGATCCTAATTGGTATGTCGAATTTATGTTCCATTTGATGGCATAGAAGGCCCTTCTATCCTTTTCGCTCAGATCGTTCACAGCTTTGTGGAAGTTACCTGTGGCGCTGATGTTTAGGCCGAGGTATGTATAGTTTTTTGTGTGCTCTAGGGCAACTTCTTAGGTCGCAGGATGGGGCTTGGGCGGGTGTAATAGTGGGGGTTGGGCCTGTTGCTCTGCTCACGGCCTGGGCATATGTCCTGCTGTCATGTTGAGGTCCTTGCCGCAGGGGTGGGGGGCATGGAGTGGGCAGAAGGGGCATAGGTCTGATATGGGGGGGCTATATTGGGTGTGGCCAGGGTTTGCTTGGGGTGTGGCTGGTGTTGCTGTGGTTTGGGTGTAGATCCTCTTGGTGTGGATTCTCTCGTTGCAGGTCCTTCGAGAGGGGGTCTTGCCGGTCTGGGAGGGTGTCTCACTGGTGTGGGAGGGGTGTCTGTTGCTCTGTTGCTCCTGTGTGAGGTGCTGGGGCTACGGTTGAAGGTGACGTCCTGGCAAAAGTTGGGATTGCTGCCATGTCGAGATGGACCTGGTCATAAAAGCTATTTAAGTCCATGGTGGAGTGGTGGGCCAGGTATACATTAGGTTTTGAGGCATAGTCTCATGAAATGCTTGTATTCACCTGCTGTATGGTGGCAGGGTGAAAGTATTTTTGTGGTAGCAGGGTGGAGATATACCCTGACGAAGACAGCTTGTCTGTCGAAATGTTGGACATTACATTTTTGCATCTGAGCTCCGAGAGAGTGCGGCTCTCCTTTATTTTTTCAAGCAAGGTGGAGATAACCACTTGTGCGTTGGGGATAGTGGAATAAGCTTTTTCAGTCACTCCCCTGAGTGCTGTTGACACCCTTTCCTGCTGGGCCCTCAGGTCATTTGTGCCCGTGTGAGTTATGATGTGGCTGGGGACCCTAGTCTGTCCTCTGACAATAGCTCCAGGGCATGCCTAGTGTTTAGGCACCAGAGTTTAGCCACTTTGTGTTTGGGAAAAAGTTTATTCTCTTTGAGTCAATGAGGAGCACAATCTCTGGCTTTTGTGTGTCCTCAGTGGATGTGGGGGGGTTGTCAGGAGGGCTATCGGGGGAGCTGACAGGAGGGCTGTTAGGGGGGGTGGGGTCTGTTGGGTTGGTGGGTCCTTGTTGTCTGTACCATTGTGGTGTTGAGGTTGTGGTCCGGGTCTGTGGTGGGCTGTTCTGCTCTCTGTCACACCTCAGCTTTCTGACCTCGTCCTTCAGTGCCACGTGTGCCTCTCGAAGTTCTCTCCCCTCAGTCCATATAGCAGCCAGCTCTCTCAGACAGCCGTCCATCTCCACCTTCTGCCCTTCGGGTCTTGTTTGGGGGGTGTTGTTGTGCTGGTCTGTTTTGTGGGCTTTTTCTGTCTGTATTGTGTGGCCTAGCTCTCTGAGCTCCACCATGTCTCTCTCCAGCTCTGTGAATGTATCCCTCTCAATGATGGGGGAGCAGTGCAGTTGTGGGACCTGGGTGTGTTCAGTGCTGGGGGGTGACTCTCCTCATCTGCAGGACAGTTTGAAGAGATCAGATTCACTCAGGATGGGGGAGTCGTCACAGAGCGAGAGCTTTTCCTGCTGTGCTCTCTCGTTGATCCCGTAAAATTCCTGCTGGAAATGTATGAAGATGCCCTGCACCATTACTGTCCCAGACTTGTACACGTTGACAGAGGTTGTTTCAATTTCCTCAATGTCTAGTATTCATGGTTTCCATCCTGGGCCAATACCCTCTCTCTTGACATAGGGGTAGTGTGCTCTTATAGCACTGTGCCATGCCAGGGGTTGGTCTGTGTTAATATAGCACTGTGCCATGCCAGGGGATGGTCTGTGTTAATATAGCACTGTGCCATGCCAGGGGATGGTCTGTGTTAATATAGCACTGTGCCATGCCAGGGGATGGTCTGGTTAATATAGCACTGTGCCATGCCAGGGGATGGTCTGGTTAATATAGCACTGTGCCATGCCAGGGGATGGTCTGGTTAATATAGCACTGTGCCAGGGGATGGTCTGCGTGGAAAATGAAGTTGCTTACGTTCCCCTCTTCGTAGCAGTCAGCAAATAGTGTCTCTGAATTGTCCTTGTGGAGCTTTTTTTTGTACATATTCCTTGCAGGGTTATTTTTAACATCCAGGGGTACTGTATTGTAATTTTGTCCAAAATCAAGGTTTTAGGTATGGAATTTTGATTTTGACTGAAGGTTTTAATGTTGAGGTTAGTATCCTGTATAAGTCTCTCTCTCCCCCCTCTCTCTTTCTCTCCCCCTCTCTCTCCCCCAGCCTAGCAGCAGAGTGTGATGATGCAGTAGCTTTCTCTACATGAGCCCCAGCATACGTTAGACCATCTGAAAACAGATCCCTCGTGACCTGACTGGGCCTGCTGCAGAAGGAAGTGTGTGTGTGTGTGTGTGTGTGTGTGTGTGTGTGTGTGTGTGTGTGTGTGTGTGTGTGTGTGTGTGTGTGTGTGTGTGTGTGTATGATGCTGCATAAGGCTTTTTTTATGAGCGATCACTGCCCCAGGGAAAGCAGACAGTAGATATCCTCTACTAGAACAATGGTATGCTGCTGCTGCCCCTGAGTGTCTCTGTATAGCTGGAGGCTGTCTAGCAAGCTGCTTTCAATTAGGAACATGTGTTAGAGTGTGTGTGTGTATGCGTGTGTGTTTCTGTGTGTGTCTCTTCACAGTCCTTGTTGTGCCATGAGGTGTTTTTTAAATCTGATTTTACTGCTCGATTGAGTTACTTGATGTGGAAGAGAGTTCCATGTAGTCAATGCTCTGACTTGGGGACTGTGAAGAGACCCCTGGTGGCATGTCTTGTGGGGTATGTATGGGTGTCTGAGTTGTGTGTTTTCTGTGCTTTCGACTAGTCAATACCTCTCACAAAGACAAGTAGTGATCATGTGTGTGTGTGTGTGTGTGTGTGTGTGTGTGTGGTGTGTGTGTGTGTGTGTGTGTGTGTGTGTGTGTGTGTGTGTGTGAGCATATGTTCTCTATGTTTTCTAAGGGTTAACATTCTAAGATTGAGTAAATTATTCATTCAAAAATTGATTGATTATCAAGTTATATGTTCATTTAGGTGATGTGTGTGGCTTGCTATGCAAATTGCTGTGTAGAAACCCCAATGTAAGGGATCGGCGTCCCGTCAACGGGACAGTTGTAAATCATGCAGCGCCTTTTGTCACCATCGCAGATTTTAGAGAAACAACAAATGTCGGTACATATAAGTGTCTTATATTGGCCGAAAGCTTAAATTCTTGTTAATATAACTGCACTGTCCAATTTACAGTAGCTATTACTGCGAAAAAATGCCATGCTATTGTTTGAGGAGAGCTCCTAACAACAAAACACTTTTTTCACCGCGATAGTTTTGATAAATTCACCTCTGAAGGTGAAATGTGTACTTACATTCTGAAATCTTGCTCTGATTTATCATCCAAAGGGTCCCAGAGATAACATAACGTGTCTTTTTGTTAGATGAAATCCTATTTCATATCCTAAAAAGGTCCATATAGCATGCACGATCAATTTTGAATTTCCAGTCGTTCAATTTGCAAAGAAAGGACTCTGTGAAAATTTCACCCTAAACGTTGTTTCAACCAGTCAAATCGCGTTTGTATGTATTCCTCAGAGATCCTAGAGCATACCCAGACTTCTCTATATCATTAGGGGGGTAGTATATCCTATATGACACCATATTTGGTCAGAGAGCGACTCCTTCATGGCACGCCGATGACGCGGGCGGTCTTCATTTTATCGACTGTATCTTTGTCAAATAAGCACCAATCGCGGTCAAACAAAGCTAGCTAGATAGCCAATGAGCTGGGCTCTACAGGAATATCCGTGTCTGTTGCAAAATGAAGGTGCTAACCTTTTGCGACAGCATGCCTTTTCCTTTTGGACAAAAATTATAAGAATATTCAGTTATGAAGTTATGAAAACTGGTTGTTTTGCAAATGTTGAACTTATAATAGGGCTACTAATACTGGAAAAGCTAAATCAAAGTCCAAGTTTACAGATTTGACGATATTCTTGCAGAAAAATGTAATATGAATGCCAGTGTCTCCTTTACGATTTGCCCAAATGTACCTGGGTGACTTCACACAAAATATCATGTAGTTCGCTCATGCTTCAAGTTATCCAGCTGCTGCCATCTTGTGGACACCATCAGAATTACAACCAGAGTGATGGCTAGAACTGGGACCTTTCTCTTGCATTTCAAAGATGGTGGTAGAAAAAAAACGGTTGTTTTTTTCTTTGTATTTTCTTCTACCAGATCTATTGTGTTATAGTGTTTCCTTTGAAATGGTACCAAGAATATGTACATCCTTGCTTCAGGGTCTGAGTTACAGGCAGTTAGATTTGGTATGTCATTTTAGACGAAAATGGAAAAAAAGGGGCTATCCCTAAGAAGTTTTAAAGGCAAAATTAGGTAGAAAGGCTCGGAAATGGGTTTCCTGCTGCTCCCCATGTCTCGGCGATGGGGTTGTCCATTTGTCCTTACAAAACGAAATTAGCAGGGATTACTGTCGCAACCGTTCTCTTCATGTTTGGCTGAGTTTTCACAGGTGAAAAAATCCCCATCTCTACGGAGTGAATCAATATCACGTCTCCAGTGCCATTTGTGTCGGAAAGTAGCAGGTCCGCCCCGCCTCATTGCACAGCAGAAGGCTGGTTGGCACACACACACACATAAACACACACTCACACATGCATACTAACTCACTATATCTCTATCACATACACAAACGCACACACACGCAAACCCTTATATACACACAACCACTTTGGGTCAAGATCATTTGCCATGCTTAAGGAGTCATAACTTGTCCATTTAACAATTACACCACAGTCCTTTTGTCATTGACTTTACTTTGGACTTCTCTGCTAGAGCAACAACACCCCTTTCACCAGCACCAGCCACCAAAGCAGTCAACACAGGACAGGGAGGCAACACATTTCTATAACTGTTGTACTCAGCAGTGGTAAAAATATCTATAAAACAGGGTCATAAACCTGTTCTCTAAGGGAATTTGATGCATCATAGTCATAGCAGCGGTGTTCATTGGAATGTCAGATCAGGGAGACAGTGTGTGCTCTGCTCTCTCTAAAATGATATCGCTGTGTTTGATGACAAAATTTGCCCACGAAGGACCACCGCACCACCTTCCTGTTCAAGTGGTTACAGCACAACAAGGTGAGTCCAAAAATGTCTTGTATGCTGCTGCATAAATTATGTAATATGCCAGGGAGATGTGTTTACTGTAGTTAAGAAAGTAATACGAAGTGTATGTTGTGTAGTAAAATGTTAGTAGCCCATGTGCCTCATCCTAATAATTTGGTCTATTTTCACCTCTTAATTTCGCCTACTGTTCTGACTTAGTGGTGCACATCTAGCCTATAACCTGTTTTTGAGAAATGGAATCATTGAATATTGTAAGAGGTTTCATTTTCTGCCTATATTCCCCCTTTATTTATCCTACGTTTCTGACTTGGTTTACAGGGAGAACACTGTAAGAATGGCCCATGTTCTGAATTCTGTCGCTGTACATTTCAAAAGTGCTGAACAAATAGTTACATTGACTACGTCCGTCCTAGCTCGCTCATTAATGTCTTAATCAAAATTACGGATTGTCTCTTATCCGCTTGTCGTTCCCTTATGCCATAGTTTGTACATCTCAATTGTCAGTAGACATCACATTTGTTTAACAAGTCAGCCATATCAGTTATGTTTTTTAAGAGGCAGTAAATTAGGCTGAATGAACTGTTTCACTGCCAGACAAGGCTCCGCTGATAGTCAGATGTAGCAGTGGTAAGGTGTTGGGACTGCTGTTGGGACTCTGCAGTTGGGATAGTGTTATGTAGGCCCTAGTGCAATGAATGTATTGTTTAGTGTTGTGTTGTGTAGTGGCTTTGCTGGCATGCATTCCAGATTTATTTTTGATTTTTTAGATTTACATGCTAAAATCGCCACTGGCTATGAGACTCGAAATTGAGCTCAGGTCCATCCTGTTTCCATTGATCATTCTGGAAATGTTTCTACAGCTTGATTGGAGTCCACCTGTGGTAAATTCAATTGATTTTACATGATTTGGAAAGGAGCACCCGTGTCTATATAAGGTCCCACAGTTGACAGTGCATGTCAAAACACAAACCAAGCCATGAGTTCGAAGGAATTGTCAATAGAGCTCCGAGACAGGATTGTGTCAAGGCACAGATCCGGGGAAGGGTACCAAACAATTTCTGCAGCATTGAAAGTCCCAAAGAACACAGTGGCCTCGATCATTTTTAAATGGAAGAAGTTTGGAACCACCAAGTGTCACAGTTTCTGTGTTATTTGATTGTTGTTTCCTTAGGTTATCCCTGGAGGGCACCCTTATCCTGTTTTCTAGTTTCCTGTTTCCTGTTTTCTAGATTATAACTTATTGGATTCACCTGTGTTTAATTACCTTCTCTGTTCCCCTGGTTGCCTTGTTATTTAGGTTCCTCAGTTGGCCTGTATCTTTGCTTAGGGCTCATGTTTTATTAGTGTGCTCTTGTGCGGTTGCCTTGTTTCTGTTAAGACTAAGTAAAAGTTCTGGATTTACCCTTATCTCTGCTTGCTGTGTTTCTCTGCGCCTGGGTTCGAGTTCATACTAGCATTATTGCTAGAGTAGACCTAAGCCTACAATGGACCCAGCAGAGATTTCTCAGTCGTCCGAGGAACATTCCGAACTCCACCATTTACAGTCGGCTCTCACCCACCATGGAACTGCGATTGGTCGCCATGAGGCGCAGCTGCAAATATTGTCGGATGATTTAAGAACTCTTGTGTCTGCTCTGCAGACAGGACAGATGGGAGCAGATGGCTGCTGCATCTGTGGCTGTTCCTAACCTTCCACTCCCTACCAGCTCAGAATCCCCTCGGGACCCCCATCTCCCGGCACCGGAGCGCTATCAGGGGCATCCTCGGAAGTGTCATGGGCTCCTGCTCCAATGCTCGCTGGCCTTCAAGCTGCAGGCATCAACGTTTCCCACAGAGTGTTCCAGAGTGGCATACGTCATCTCCTTGCTCTGGACTGGGCCACAGCCATATGGGAGCAGCAATCAGACATTTGTTTTAATTGGTAAAGCTTCGCACAGGAGATGAAGAGGGTTTTTGATCACCCCATCAGTGGCAGGAACACTGCTCAAAGACTCCTTGTGCTTCGGCAGGGCAGCCGGAGCGTAGCCGATTACGCCATTGACTTTCGGACGGTCGCCGCTGAGAGCTGTTGGAAGACAGAGGCTCTTCCCTCAGCCTTTCTGAACGGACTCAGTGAGGTTCTCAAGGATGAACTGGCTTCCCTGGACAACCCTGACACTCTGGGGGAGCTTATCGTTCTGGCCAGCCGGATTGACAACCGGCTTTGGGAACGTCGTCGTGACAGGAAGGAGGGGTTCCGAGTTGTTTCCAGTGTTTCGGGTTCCGCTGAGGGAGTCGATTTCTAGTTTGTTCCACTGCCTTATGCTGCGTCTGCTTGTCCTGTACCCTGTTAGAGTTCTCAATTCGGCTCTGGTTCTCCTTCATATCCTTCAGAGGAGCCGATGCAATTGGGACGCACAAGACTTTCCGCTCTGGAGAGAAGGCACAGGATTAACGAGCAACGTTGTCTATACTGTGGACAGTCTGGACATTTCCGTGCCTCCTGTCCCGAGCTGACGGGAAACGGGATGACTCGTCAGTAGATGGGAGAATACTGGCGAGTCAGATACAGTCTCCAGCTGCTGACACATTACGCACCTTGCTTCCGGCCAACCGCGTACCTCGGGATTACTGGGATCTGGGTCAGGTCTTTAGAAAATGAAGGGCCAGCGAACTGCCTCCTCACAGGTCCTACGATTGTGCCATCGACCTCCTGCCCGGCACCATTCCTCAGAGAAGAGGGCTGTATTCTCTCTCAGGTCCAGAGACCGCAGCCATGAACAATTATATTAAGGAGGCGCTGGCGGCTGGTTTTATTCGGCCGTCCACTTCACCTGCAGGAGCGGGTTTTTTCTTTGTTGGAAAGAGGGATGGGGGATTACGTCCCTGTATCGATTACTGGAGTTTAAATAACATTACCATGAAGCACCGTTACCCTCTTCCTCTTATGTTGTCAGCCTTTGAGAGTTGGAAAATTGGATTTACGAAAGGCGTGCAATCTGGTGCGCATCAGACAGGGAGACGAGCAGAAGACAGCGTTCAACACCCCAAATGGACATTATGAGTACCGTGTCATGCCGTTTGGACTTACAAATGCTCCAGCCATTTTCCAGGCCCTGGTTAATGATGTGCTGCGTGACTTCCTTCACCAGTTCATGTTTGTGTACCTTGATGACATCCTCATCTTCTCCCGGTCCATGGTTGAACACATCCAACATGTTCCACAGGTTTTTCAAAGACTCCTATCTCACCACTTGTTCGTGAAGGTCGAAAAGTGTGAGTTTTCCATTCCTCAGATCTCCTTCCTGGGGTACATCGTCTCAGGGCTGTGTACGGATGGACTCCCAAAAGGTAGAATCGTTGGTCAACTGGCCACGGCCCAGCACAGTCAAGCAAGTCCAGTGTTTTTGGGGTTTTGCTTACTTCTACCGGAGATTTGTGAAAGACTTTAGTTCGGTGGTTGCGCCATTGACAGCACTCACCTAGGGCTTGGCATGTATGCTGGACCCCTGCTGCTGAGAAGGTGTTCCAGGACTGGGACGAGAACTGAGGACCCCGGTCGGTGACCATATCCATGGGCAGTCTATGGATCCGGAAGACGTGCTGCACCATGAGCTGGGCCGTCTCCTTGGCCAAGGGTAGTCTGGGGAGAGGAATTAAGTGGGTGGCCTTTGAAAACTGGCCGACCACAGTCAGGATGGCAGTGTTGCCCTCAGACGGGGGGAGACCCATGACGAAATCCAGGGATATGTGGGACCAGGAACGGTGAGGGACAGGCAGAGATTGCAGAAGGCCAGACGGAGCTTGCCGAGGAGTCTTGTTCTGAGCACACACTGTGCAAGCAGTGACAAATGCGGAGACGTCAGGGACTATGGTGGGCCACTAAAAGCGTTGTCGCACAAATGCCAGGGTCTGGTGGGACCCCAGGTGGCAGGCCAGTCTAGAGGAGTGGGCTCACTCCAGGACCGCGGAGTAGACTGCATCAGGCAAGAATATCCGGTTATCGGGATGAGTTGAGGCATTTGGCGATGAGGAGATACTCCAGATATTTGTTGTCGGTCCATACGATGAATGGATGTTCTGCCCCTTCCAGCCAGTTCCGCCCCTTCCAGCCACAACTCTTTGTGTAGATCCTGTATTGCCGTTCCGCTGGCAATAGCCCAGCTCTACGTAGTTGCATAGGCTCGGGAAGCGGTGACTCAGCCGTCTCCTTTGACTCTCAGGGAAAGTCGGGAGGCCTCGGGTTCTCTCGGCAACAGGATCGTCGGGAACTTCCATGACGACTCGGAGGCAAGGTGGAATCCCTGGACATGCGAGCAAAGTCGAATTTCCTCTCCCTCTGTCGTTCCCATAATCGCTCATCGATTCATATGATCAACGCGACGAGGGAATCGAGATCTGTAGGTAACTCCCGAGCAGCAAGCTCGTCCTTGACCTCCTACGAGATGCCGTGCAGTAACATATTGAACAATGCTTCCTAGTTCTAACCAGTCTCCGCTGCCAACGTGCGGAAATCCACCGCATAGTCAGCCACACTGCAAGAGTCTTGCCGAAGCTGGATTAGCTCCCGGGCAGCTTCTCTCCTGGAGAACGGGGCGTAAAAAAACATCTTCACCTCTCCCACGAAACCCTCCAGACTATCGTATATGGCCGGCTCCTGTTCCCATACAGCAGTAGCTCACATGAGAGCCCTCCCGGACATGAGCGTGATGCTTGGAACGATCCGAGGGGAAGGAGGAGGGCTGAAGCTCGAAAATGCGGGCACACTGTGATAGAAATGCCGACAGGTGCTCGACTCTCCATTGAAGCGTTCCGGGGGGGTTAAACGGGGCTCCCGAGAAGGTGGAGTGGCTGATGAGATGTTGCTGCTAGCAGCTGGGTTACTGAGGGGCTGTGGGGTTACCACCGTGGTAGGCTACCTCCCAAACAGCCCATGGAATTGCTCCAGCAAACTGTTCAATGCCTGGTCATGGCGTTGAGCCAACGTTTGGACCCCTCCATAAGGCCACGAAGCAGTTCCTCGTGCCTCCCAATGGTGGCTCCTTGGGAGGAGATGGCGTCGCGCAGCTGGCCCAGGTCTGCTGGGTTAGTCATGGCCAGTTCGTACTATCAGGATAAGGTAAGACCCAGATGCAGGCCGTGTCGAAGTAACAATATTTATTACAGCAACAGGGCAAAGGTACAGGATGGCAGGCAGGCTCAGGGTCAGGCAGAGGTCGTTAATCCAGAGACGGTGCAAAGGTACAGGATGGTAGGCAGGCTCAGATTCAGGGGCAGGCAGAGTGGACAGGTGGGCAGGCTCAGGACAGGCAATGGTCAAAACCAGGAAGACGAGAAAAGAGAGACTGGGGAAAAGCAGGAGCTGATTCAAAAACGCTGGTTGACTTGACAAAGAAGTTGAACTGGCAACAGACAAACAGAGAACACCGGTATGAATACACACGGGACAATGGGGAAGATGGGCGACACCTGGAGGGGGGTGGAGACAATCACAAAGACAGGTGAAACAGATCAGGGTGTGACACCTGTTGTATGATTGTTTTGTCTGAATCCCAGGAAGAGTAGCCACAAATAGACCAATAAGCCAGATATTTTACCAGATGTATAAATGTGAAGCATCCGGTTGGCATTTCCACTCACTGCCAAACATTGTGATGAAAGGAAGCCCAGTGGCAGGCATTTGGAGAAGATAGAGAAAGATGGATTTTGGCCGACATTCTGCAAATTTTCTCATCAACGAAACATTCGATCTCCATGCAGTTTTTTTCTGTTTCGAAAACTAGAATCTATAACAAACAAAGCAGAGCCTGCTTTGTAGACTTTACCCTTTGCCAAAGTTTCTAAACATTGCGTTGTTCAGGAGTGCAAGAGCGAATTGAGTTACTGCACACGTGCACTTCACAGAGTAGGTGTTCCCTAACAGAAATATGGAAATAAATGCTGGAATGCGCCAATAGGATCTCACTAGCTCATGCTTGGCTCTGCCCATCTCCTTGCTTGTTCTGCCCACTATGATTAATTTGCTCCCATTGGAAATCACAGGCTCTGGTCTGTCTTGGGTTAGTTATAAATATCTTTGGAGTAGCTCTGGAAAAAGTAACAGCTAATGGAAATCCAAATAAAAATATCAAATTCTGTCTCTCGTTTCTACTTCATTGTTTTTGTGTGGGTGTATATGACGGCTTTGTTTAGTGATTTGATTGGACCCCTGGACCCCAGGATCCAGGAAGTGTAGCTGTATCCAAAGAAACTAAAACAATATTATCTCTCCGGTCTCTACTTCGGCAAATGCTCCCATCCTGTCAGGGGAAAAAACTGACCTTGGATCAGTCTGGTGCAACTTCATCCAATTTGCACGTTATTAAAATACTTTCTCTCTTGTCTTCTATTTGGGGGGAAATGACCGTAGATCAGTGTCTTGGGGTTATCTCCATTCAACATGTAGGATATTAAAATGCTTTCTCTTTCTTATCTGTCCAGGTGTGTTAGCCTAACTGCAAAGCCTGATGGAGACCCTGTTAGTTTACGTGATGGTACTTGGCATGGCTGTAAAAGCCCACAAGGTCCAGGTGTGCCCAAAACGCTGTGTCTGCCAGATGCTTAACCCCAACCTAGCAACCCTCTGCGACAAGAAGGGCCTCCTCTTCGTCCCGCCCGACATCGACCGTCACACCGTGGAGATGCGTCTGGGTGACAACTTTGTTACGAGCATCAAACGACGGGACTTCGCCAACATGACCAAACTGCAAGACATGACATTGTCTCGGAACACCATCGGCTCCATCTCGCCTCACGCCTTTAAAGATCTGGAGAACCTCAGAGCCTTGCATCTGGACAGCAACCGTCTGATGAGGCTCACCAACGACACCTTCAGTGGGATGTCCAAGCTCCAACATCTCATTCTCAACAACAACCAGCTGATTCACATCCACATCGGGGCCTTCAATGATCTCACAGCTCTAGAGGAGTTAGATCTGTCCTACAACAACTTAGAAAGCGCCCCCTGGGTGGCCATCCAGAGAATGACCAGCCTCCACACCCTGGGCTTGGACCACAACATGCTTAGCTACATTCCTGAGGGAACCTTCTCTGGCCTGCAGAAGCTTAAACGCCTTGACGTCACATCCAACAAGCTCCAGAAGCTTCCGCCAGACCCAGTGTTCCAACGGGCCGGCGTCTTAGCCACATCAGGGAGCTTGGGTCCGACGTCATTTGCGTTGAGTTTTGGGGGGAACCCACTGAGGTGTAACTGTGAGCTGCTGTGGCTGAGGAGGCTGAGGAGGGAGGATGATCTGGAGACATGTGCGGCTCCGCAGCACCTGGCTGGGCGATACTTCTGGACTGTGTCTGAAGAAGAGTTCCTCTGTGAGCCCCCTCTTATCACCAGACACTCCCAGGTAAGGCTGAGATTATACAGTCACAACACATCATTGGTAAATAGTATCGTGATAACAGTATCATGATAACTGACAAAAAATGCATTATCAAGCGTGTCACTGAACACATCTTTTGTTTTATAACATGATCAATAATAAAATATTGATCATGTCCTCCCTTTCCAAGATAACCACTTTTATTGCAATGATTGCCTAACATTGATTATCGTGCTATTGCAAATCATGATAACTGCTTTTGTCGTGATAACTCAATAATTATCACAGTAAGTAATATATTTTACCCTAACACCATCTAGGAGCTGCGAGCGTTGGAGGGTCAGAGTGTAGCTCTGCGCTGTAAGGCCAGGGGCGATCCAGACCCCATCATCCACTGGATCGCCCCAGACGGCCGGCTCATGTCCAACTCCTCCCGGGCTGCAGTGCACAGTGATGGGACCCTGGACATCCTTATCAGCACTGTGAAGGACTCAGGTGGGTGTCATTGAAATGTCTGTTATGGTGATTATATTGAGTGTTTCTGTTTGTATGCTTTGGGTTTTAACAGCCCCTGAGGCCAGTTTTTCAGACCATTTAATACAAATAAAAATGATCCTTCGATGAACTCTGTTCTCTTGTTACATTTAGCTTCCCCCATTTGAAAGGAAACAGAAAAGCAAATAAATGTTCTCTATCGCTCCATCAGGCTCCTTCATCTGTGTTGCCTCCAACCCGGCCGGGGAGGCCCAACAAACTGTTGACCTGGTGATCGCTAAACTCCCACACATCACCAACAGTACTGTGGAGAAGGAACAGGACCCAGGTTCTTCTGATATCGCCACGGTAACGAGGACAGGTGGTGGTGGGGAAGGCGGAGGAGTGGTGCCACTGGGAAACACAAAGACGAGCCAGGAGAAGAAGGTGGTGATCGCTGAGGCCACGTCTACCTCGGCCCTGGTCAGGTTCAGCTTCCAGAGAAGTATACCGGGCATTCGAATGTTCCAGATCCAATACAACGGAACCTACGATGACTCTCTGGTTTACAGGTGAGCTTATATAGGCAGTGGCGAAGCCAGGCTTCCCCAAAACACGTACCCAGAAAAAAGTTAATTTATCTTTCGTCCCTTTTTGTGTTTCATAATTTTCCTTCAATTCACAAGAGGCTGAATGTATCTCACAGGAGAAACCATCCGAGCGAGCGAAACAGCGTCCCTATGTCTCAGTATGTGTAGGCCGTCTATCTGATGCTGTCTGGTCAAAAAGAATATGACATTGTTGCCATCCATAGCATTGAATACAAATGAAGCCAGCGAACATTTGACTTCCCTTGATAATTTTTAAAATAAAATAATAGCTAATCAGCTTAACTAAGTGAGCTCAACTGTGAATGGTCCTGGTGCACCAAAAAAAAAGTGTAAAGGGAAGCCAGTTTGGATTTGGCTTCACACCAATCACAAGCCAAACGTCATTAACAGAAAGAACTTGAATTGTTGCATCTCATAGTGTCGTAGGGATGGTGCCAGGTTTCCTCCAGATGTGATGCTTGGCATTCAGGCCAAAGAGTTCAATCTTGGTTTCATCAGACCAGAGAATCTTGTTTCTCATGGTCTGAGAGTCCTTTAGGTGCCTTTTGGCAAACTCCAAGCGGGCGGTCATGTGCCTTTTACTGAGGAGTGGCTTCCATCTGGCCACTCCACCATGAAGGCCTGATTTGTGGAGTGCTGCAGAGATGGTTGTCCTTCTGGAAGGTTCTCCCATCTCCACAGAGGAACTTTGGAGCTCTGTCAGAGTGACCATCGGGTTCTTGGTCACCTCTTTGACCAAGGCCCTTCTCCACAGATTGCTCAGTTTGGCCAGGCGGCCAGCTCTAGGAAGGGTCTTTGTGGTTTCAAACTACTTCTATTTAAGAATGATGGAGGCCACTGTGTTCTTGGGGACCTTCAATGCTTCAGACATTTTTTGGTACCCTTCCCCAGATCCCTGGCTTGATACGATCCTGTCTCGGAGCTCTTCAGACAATTCCTTCGACCTCATGACTTGGTTTTTGCTTTGACATGCACTGTCAACTGTGGGACCTTATATAGACAGGTGTGCGCCTTTCCAGATCATGTCTAATCAATTACATTTTTCGCTTTGTCATTATAGGGTATTGTGTATAGATTGAGGATTTTTTTCTTCATTTAATCCCTTTTAGAAGAAGGCTCTAACGTAACAAAATGTGGAAAAAGTCAAGGGGTCTGAATACTTTCCGAATGCACTGTAGATTCATACATTGTCATATTTAGCTTATGTGGATTCGGAAAAATTATAGGTCTAAGGTCTATAGGTGATTTGATGATGTTGAAATATTGAAGTTGAAATGGTGCTGGAATAGTGGAGGCAGCTCCTTTTTCATTGCAACTCTCTGTGGTTCTAAATCAATAGTTGTTTAGTAGTCCGAAAATGTAGGAAACATTAACTTGCTTGACCATACTGTAGTAGGTCATGTAACTGTTTGTTTGCTCTCCGGTTTTGTGATGAAACAAAGGTGTGGTTGAATTTATTCTGCCACTGTGTCTTCCTATTGTCTCGGCCTTAGACCTATATATCACGGTGGCAAGGGATATGAACTAAAAGGTTATAGAGCAAACAACACAATTATCACAACACATACAGAAGGTTGTAATATAGCTATTTTCCTGGCTTGGCTTCCCCAGTGATTTTACCCACGCACCGCTGCTGTATATAGGGACAGTTTTTGGAGTCCTTGATGATTGATATTGATGCCTCATTTAAACGCTCAGAACCAGGCTCGAATGAGAACTAACAAGAACCAGGCACAATGGTCTTTTGTAGTAGTTCCTGATTGGTGTTGAGTGACTGTTATGTTGTTTAAAATGAATGTCAAATGTGCAAATTCTCATTCATGATTAGCTATTTCTCTAATTGTGCAAAGTAATTAATTTACTGACATTCTTATTCAGTGACTTACAAAGTCACCTAGGTAACAGTGTGCATAAAGTACACACAACATGTACACCAATGATAATACCTAATCAACAGAATGAAAACAAAATGTCAGCACTGAGCTGTAGGGCAAAGCCAAGATGAAAGAGAAAGCAGCATGTTACAAAAAGCCTTAGAAGATCTTTCAGGCCTCTTCTGAGAAACCAGTCTACACAAGGCTCTTTCATCTGGCAACCCTTTCACTCCATATTTGAAGCTTATATTCATGACACAATATGACCATTTAACACACACTTTTATACAAAGTGACTTACAGTCTACGTCAGGGCTGTTAAATTCCAGTCCTGGAGGGCTGAAACATTCTGTTTTTTGTTTCTACCTGGTAGTTAATTGAGCTCACCTGGTTTTCTAGGTCTGAACTAGTTCCTTATTAGAAGGAGAGGATGAAAACCAGAAGTGTTTTGGCCCTCCAGGACGGACATTGAACAGGCCTGGTCTACACATACTCTACATACATTGTGTTTATGAGGTCCATTTGTGAATGAATGACACACAGTTCTGGTCTTTCAAGCATACAGCGCCATGGCCCAACAACTGAGCCATTGGACCTATTGTGACTGTCTCTTCTGAGAAATGGGTGTGCATACAATTATTCATGCTTCCGACTTCTCACTGGGTGTTTTTATGTCTCAGGGGCTTGGGTAAAAATAAAAAAGACGAATCTCCGTTTCCACAATTAGGACAATGAAGTATTCTTTTTTATCTTCCACCCCGTTCACAACACATTAGCAATTCAACTTTTCATTGTGATTCTGTTACAATCCGAGACATAACATTCTCTCATCCCTGAACACTTCTTGCAATATGATTTATAATTGGTCTGCAATTGCCCTAGTATGCTCTCAACTGTTTCATTCCACACTATCTCTCTCTGTCTGTTTTCAGAATGATCCCTCCGAGCAGTAAGAGTATCCTGGTGAACAACCTGGCTGCCGGTACACAGTACGACCTGTGTGTGCTGGCCATCTACGACGACCTGGTGACCTCCCTGACCGCCACGCGGGTGGTGGGGTGCATCCGCTTCACCACCGATCCCCAGTACCTCCGCTGCCACTTCATGCAGTCCCAGTTCCTGGGAGGGACCATCGTGGTCATCATCGGAGGGATCATCGTGGCGTCCGTCTTAGCCTTCATCATCTTCCTCATAGTGAGGTACCGAGTCTGTAACCAAGGTGATGAGGATAAGGTAGGAGTATTGAGTATTGCTATTTTCTTTGTTACTACTGTCTCTGTACTGTTGTTATTGTACAGCAGATGAGGTCATTTCTCCCTGGGGATCAATAAAATCTCTTTCTTTCATAAGGCTTTGGAAATGGGTGAGATCCGGTCTCTGAGCAGTGATGGTCAGCTCCAGGGCTGCGGCGTCCCCAAGTCCATGTCCAAGTCTCTGTCCAAGCAGATTCTCTGTCTGGAGAAACCAGAGAAGGTGGATAAGGAGTATCTGAGGGTGGGCCTTCCTCCCCCTGAGCTGTTCAAGCAGCAGCGACCCCCAGTCCTGACCACCACCACATCCATCATGCTCTCCATTCCCGACTGCCAGACAGATGTGGAGTTAGAGAACACAAACCGGAATAACTCAGCGGAAGCTAAAATGGTTGTTTCTGCCGTTTCCACAAAATGGACGAAGGTCGCAAGAGAGCCAAGCCCCCCTGGAGGGTCCTCCCGCCATTACATGACAGTGCCAGCAGGGGGCGTGAGGGTGAACCGGCGGCACTCTCTGAACATGGACTCGTACAAGGAGTGCTGCTACTTCAGCCTGGTACAGCAGCAGCAGCCAAAGCCTGGTGGGGGTGTGCGCTCCAAACGCAGTCTGTCCATGAGTGGAGAACTGCCCCAGTTGGAAAGTGCAATGGCAAACATACGCAGAAGCAGAGACAAGCTGTATGGATCCGAGTGGCTTCTCGAAAGCACTCTATGATCAGGATTTGACAGATTTCTAGGGTTTTTATTTTCTTGGATTGGTTTTGTGGCCTGTGGTGGAGCAGACAGTGACTTTATACCTTGTTCAGACTGTTACTGTGGTCTTTTATCTGCAAGACCCACAGATTCCTCTTGTATTTCTGAAGACAAGGCAGCCGAACAGAGTTTTAAAGGGCAAATGTTTAACATTTGATTTTCGACCTTAAAGCAAATATCCTCTCAAAGTCATCTTTATATTGACTTTGGATAGAACTGAAGAAAGGCACCAAAAAATGTATAAAGCAACTTCATGTACAAAATTGTTAAGTTGTCTAACGTATTATGCGATACACCCGTAAGTGTTCACATGGTATTGAATGCAGTTGGAAGTCTAGCATTATTTAGAGAGAGAGAGAGGGAGAGAAAGGGATGGACGATCATACTGGTCCATACTGGTATCATACGATCATACATTGCCTGTTACTTAAAGTGATTACAATCACTGTGTAGACATCAGTTTTCCAGACAGTTGAAGACGTCTTAATTAAATCAGTGGCGTTTGGAGGGATTGTGAATGTGCAGAACGCCCCAGACAGAAGAGTAGAACAGAATGTACCCAGGCTGTGTGTGACATAGCACCCTATTGCCTATAGTGCACTCTGGTCAAAAGTAGTGCACTATATAGGGAATATGGTGCCATTTAGTCTGGCGACAGAGCTGGATATTTTCATCAAGCCGCACCAGACACACAGCACAATGCAGCATTCATGTTACCCGCCGGCATCGATTGAGCTTAATACTGCCCTCTTGTTTGAATCAATACATTTTTATCACATAATTACACAAAGACTTATGTTCATAGGATTATTGTCACAGCTGATATGACAGTTGAAACAAAGACAGGATGACGAGCGATAAAGGATGTGTGGTCCATTTTCATGTTTTTTACTATTATTAAAACATCGTTTGTCATGCCAGGCTGAGAATCGTTGTAAATTGACTTGTCGTGAAGACAAAACGAAAGCCACAAAATGGTATGAGAAGTCAGCTCTTGATTTAACTGTTGTTTCTGTTTGATGTTTACCAGTATAAATAAACCAATGAGAAAAAGGAATCTGATGTAGTTTTAACCTTATGATATCTGTACAGTTATTGATATGCTTGTGACATCATTTACCAGGTACCGATAGAGAGCAATGTTGACTATTTGTAGGCACTAACTCCGCCATGGTCCGTTGAACAAAGCCTCTGGGAAAATGTATAGGTTTTGGATAAATGCCGAAAATAAGGTCTGTGGTACACACAGGCTTAGGAGATCTTAAACGTTTTGATCTATGACATAATCTTCATCAGCTAACATCACTTTTTGTGACTTTTGAAGCATTTCTGTAATTTAAAAACAACGCACATAAAGTCTTCATAATTCATGAAGGTCATGTTAACTGACATATTATCTTATAGAACAAAACGTATAAGATCTCATAAGCCTGTGTTAACCTCAGATCTTATTTTCGGCATTTATTCCAAAACCCTATTCTTTCTCCATTAATTTTGCTCATAGTAATGACTGAACAAAACAGAGGTAAATAATTTCAGTTTTTTTAGGACTACAAGCTGTCAAGCTCTATTGTTGCTTTCTTAAAGGGACGCTCTGCAGTTACTTTATCAATATTTGGACTTCTGTGTTAATGAAATGTACCCATTGATTCTTGAAGAATATAATTTATAAATGCCCCATCAGCTTAGTTCAACTGTAGCCCATCAGACCCCAAAACAGAAGCTTGTTTCACTTCAATGTTTGTAAACAAAGAAAATGTAAACAAACAGGTCGTTTCCATTACAAACAACCTTTAATCTCGAGTCACGACTGAAAAACAAATTAGATTAAGGTTCAGTATAATCTTAAAGCATTTTACCCCCCCCGCTCTCGGCTCCTGTGTTTGTTCAAAGGCAACAGGAAGCAGATGATGGAAAGAGGCCTTCCTAGTCACCCCCCTCCCTCCTTTCCCTCTCCCCACCCGCACATCTACGTTGCTAGTCTGACAGAGCCTCTGCCCTCAGACTCAGGGACAGTGTATAGAGAGAGAGAGAGAGAGAGAGAAAGAGAGCTGTTATATGTGCGCTGAATCTGCGGTTTTGATGGCGGATATATATCTACATGTGGTCTGACTGGCTCTCTCACTGAATTAGAGCTGGACCTTGAGAAAGAGAGTCCCCCCATTACCTTCGCTTTCAAACTCTCAGGTAAACTATAGTAGAGCGTTGAACAGTAAAGGTTTATTAATATGTGCTGCACATACAGTACCAGTCAAAAGTTGACACACCTACTCATTCAAGGTTTTTCTTTATTTTTACTATTTTCTACATTGTAGAATAATAATGAAGACATCGAATCTATGAAATAACACATATGGAATCATGTAGTAACCAAAAAAAGTGTTAAACAAATCAAAATATATTTTATATTTGAGATTCTTCAAAGTAGCCACCCTTTGCCTTGATGACAGCTTTGCACACTCTTGGCATTCTCTCAACCAGTAGTTCCCATATATGCTGAGCACTTGTTGGCTGCTTTTCCTTCACTCTGCGGTCCAACTCATCCCAAACCATCTCAATTGGGTTGAGGTCAGGTGATTGTGGAGACCAGGTCATCTGATGCAGCACTCCATCACTCTCCTTCTTGGTCAAATAGCCCTTACACAGCCTGGAGGTGTGTTGGGTCATTGTCCTGTAGAAAAACAAATGATAGTCCCACTAAGCTCAAACCAGATGGGATGGCGTATTGCTGCAGAATGCTGTGGTAGCCATAAGTGTGTGGTAGCCGTAAGTGTGCCTTGAATTCTAAATAAATCACTGACAGTGTCACCAGCAAAGCACCCCCACACCACCACACCACCTCCTCCATGCTTCACTGTGGGAACCACATATGTGGAGATTATCCGTTCACCTACTCTGCGTCTCACAAAGAGACGGTGGTTGGAACCAAAAATCTCATATTTGGACTCATCAGACCAAAGGACAGATTTCAACCCGTCTACTGTCCATTACTTGTGTTTCTTGGCCCAAGCAAGTCTCTTCTTCTTATTGGTGTCCTTTAGTAGTAATTTCTTTGCAGCAATTCGACCACGAAGGCCTGATTCACACAGTCTCCTCTGAACAGTTGATGTTGAGATATGTCTGTTACTTGAACTCTGTGAAGCATTTATTTGGCCTGCAATTTCTGGGGCTGGTAACTCTAATGAACTTATCCTCTGCAGCAGAGGTATCTCTGGGTCTTGCCTTTCTGTGGTGGTCCTCATGAGAGCCAGTTTCATCACAGCGCTTGATGGTTTTTGCGATTGCACTTGAAGGAACGTTCAAAGTTCTTGACATTTTATGGACTTACAGACCTTCATGTCTTATTGTAATGATGGACTGTAATTTCTCTTTGTTTATTTGAGCTGTTCTTGCCATAATATGGACTTGGCCTTTTACCAAATAGGGTTATCAACTGATTGGCTCAAATGCATTAAGAAAGAAAGAAATTCCACAAATTAACTTTTAACAAGGCACACCGGTTAATTGAAATGCATTCCAGGTGACTACCTCGTGAAGCTGGTTGAGAGAATACCAAGAATGTGCAAAGCCGTCATCAAGGCAAAGGGTGGCAACTAAGAAGAATCTCAAATATAAAATATATTTTGATTGAACACTTTTTTGGTTACTACATGATTATGGTTACTATGTGTACTACATGATTATTTTACTATGTTACTATTTTTGGTTACTATGTGTTATTTCATAGTTTTAATGTCTTCACTATTATTCTACAATGTAGAAAATAGTAAAAATAAAGAAAAACCCTGGAATGAGTAGGTTTGTCCAAACTTTTGACTGGTACTGTATGTCAGCCAAACAGGCCAGGCTGGAGCGAAAGGCACTTGTATTTATTATTTCTCTCTCATTATGGATGATTAAAATGTGTAGCGAAGGAGCAAGGCCCGGACCTCGACTCAGTCTCTGGGGATAGGGAAAGAGAGATGGATGAAGAGAGAGGGAGAGGTGGAGAAATGGGGGTTGGTTTGAGAAAGAGAGGGAGAGAGTGTGGGGTAAAGAAAGAGGGAGATACCAGAAAGAAAAAAACAGAAAGAAGAAAAGTCAGCAGGGGTGGGGAGGGGGGGGGTGGGGAGGGGTTGAGGAGGTGGTCAGCAGGGGTGAGGAGGGGGGGTGGGGAGGGGTTGAGGAGGTGGTCAGCAGGGGTGAGGAGGGGGGTGGGGAGGGGTTGAGGAGGTGGTCAGCAGGGGTGAGGAGGGGGGTGGGGAGGGGTTGAGGAGGTGGTCAGCAGGGGTGAGGAGGGGGGTGGGGAGGGGTTGAGGAGGTGGTCAGCAGGGGTGAGGAGGGGAGTGGGGAGGGGTTGAGGAGGTGGTCAGCAGGGGTGAGGAGGGGGGTGGGGAAGGGTTGAGGAGGTGGTCAGCAGGGGTGAGGAGGGGGGTGGGGAAGGGTTGAGGAGGTGGTCAGCAGGGGTGAGGAGGGGGGTGGGGAGGGGTTGAGGATGTGGTCAGCAGGGGTGAGGAGGGGAGTGGGGAGGGGTTGAGGAGGTGGTCAGCAGGGGTGGGGAGGGGTTGAGGAGGTGG
The DNA here is from genome assembly GCF_965601325.2 of Salmo salar. NCBI lineage: Eukaryota > Metazoa > Chordata > Actinopteri > Salmoniformes > Salmonidae > Salmo > Salmo salar. Next base: position 79,272,162 of record NC_138296.1, on the reverse strand, counting down.
TCAGCAGGGGTGAGGAGGGGGGTGGGGAGGGGTTGAGGAGGTGGTCAGCAGGGGTGAGGAGGGGGGTGGGGAGGGGTTGAGGAGGTGGTCAGCAGGGGTGAGGAGGGGGGTGGGGAGGGGTTGAGGAGGTGGTCAGCAGGGGTGAGGAGGGGGGTGGGGAGGTGGTCAGCAGGGGTGAGGAGGGTGGTGAAGAGGTGTTCAGCAGGGGTGAGGAGGGGGGTGGGGAGGGGTTGAGGAGGTGGTCAGCAGGGGTGGGGAGGGGTTGAGGAGGTGGTCAGCAGGGGTGAGGAGGGGTTGAGGAGGTGGTCAGCAGGGGTGAGGAGGGGTTGAGGAGGTGGTCAGCAGGGGTGAGGAGGGTGGTGAGGAGGTGGTCAGCAGGGATGAGGAGGGTGGTGAGGAGGTGGTCAGCAGGGGTGGGGAGGGGTTGAGGAGGTGGTCAGCAGGGGTGGGGAGGGGTTGAGGAGGTGGTCAGCAGGGGTGAGGAGGGGGGGTGGGGAGGGGGGTTGAGGTGGTGGTCAGCAGGGGTGAGGAGGGGTTGAGGAGGTGGACAGCAGGGGTGAGGAGGGGGGTGGGGAGGGGTTGAGGAGGTGGTCAGCAGGGGTGAGGAGGGGGGTGGGGAGGGGTTGAGGAGGTGGTCAACAGGGGTGAGGAGGGGGGTGGGGAGGGGTTGAGGTGGTGGTCAGCAGGGGTGAGGAGGGGGGTGGGGAGGGGTTGAGGAGGTGGTCAGCAGGGGTGAGGAGGGGGGTGGGGAGGGGTTGAGGAGGTGGTCAGCAGGGGTGAGGAGGGGGGTGGGGAGGGGTTGAGGTGGTGGTCAGCAGGGGTGAGGAGGGGGGTGGGGAGGGGTTGAGGAGGTGGTCAGCAGGGGTGAGGAGGGGGGTGGGGAGGGGTTGAGGAGGTGTTCAGCAGGGGTGAGGAGGGGGGTGGGGAGGGGTTGAGGAGGTGTTCAGCAGGGGTGAGGAGGGGGGTGGGGAGGGGTTGAGGAGGTGGTCAGCAGGGGTGAGGAGGGGGGTGGGGAGGGGTTGAGGAGGTGGTCAGCAGGGGTGAGGAGGGGGGTGAGGAGGTAGTCAGCAGGGGTGAGGAGAGGTTGAGGAGGTGGTCAGCAGGGGTGAGGAGGGGGGTGAGGAGGTGGTCAGCAGGGGTGAGGAGGGTGGTGAGGAGGTGGTCAGCAGGGGTGAGGAGGGTGGTGAAGAGGTGGTCAGCAGGGATGAGGAGGGTGGTGAGGAGGTAGTCAGCAGGGGTGAGGAGAGGTTGCGGAGGTGGTCAGCAGGGGTGAGGAGGGGGGTGAGGAGGTGGTCAGCAGGGGTGAGGAGGGTGGTGAAGAGGTGGTCAGCAGGGGTGAGGAGGGTGGTGAAGAGGTGGTCAGCAGGGATGAGGAGGGTGGTGAGGAGGTGGTCAGCAGGGGTGAGGAGGGTGGTGAGGAGGTGGTCAGCAGGGGTGAGGAGATGGTCAGCAGGGGTGAGGAGGGGGGTGAGGAAGTGGGTGAGGAGGAGTTGGAAATGGACCACTGCTGAACATCTGCCAGTGAGCTTGCCCAGTGAAGTGTGCCCCGCGGCCAAATACAGAACCCCACACTGCAGGCTTCTGCCCGACTTCTAACCCCCCTTCCCCTCTAGCGCTTACTCCTCCGCGCTCCCTCCACTCCCTTGCTAACCTCCACCTGCCCATGCTCCCTCCCTCCTGCCCCCACTCCTTCCCTCCCTCCTGCCCATTTTCCTTCCCTCCCTCCAGCCCCCACTCCTACCCTCCCTCCCCCTCTCCTCCCTCCTACCCCCACTCCTACCCTCCCTCCCCCTCTCACCTTCCCTTCCTTCTCTCCCCTTCCCCTCTCCTCCCTCCTACCCCCACTCCTTCCCTCCCTCCGGTCCCCACTCCTACCCTCCTTCCCTCTCGCCTCCCTCCCCCTCTCCTTCCCTTCCTCCGCCTCTCCTTCTTTCCCCTCTCTCCTTCCTCCCCCTCCCTTCTCTCCCCCCTCTGGCCCCACTCCTTCCCTCCCTCCCCCGCTCTCCTTCCTTCCCCCCCTTCTATCCCCTTCCCCTCCCTCCTTCCCTCTCGCCTCCCTCCCCCTCTCTCCTTCCCTTCCTCCCCCTTTCTCCTTCCTTCCTTCCTTCCTTCCTTCCTTCCTTCCTTCCTTCCTTCCTTCCTTCCTTCCTTCCTTCCTTCCTTCCTTCCCCCCTCCTTTCTCTCCCCTTCCCCTCTCCTCCCTCCGGCCCCACTCCTACCCCCCCTCCCACTCTCTCCTTCCCTTCCTCCCCCTCTCCTTCTATCTCCCCTCCCTTCTCTCCCCTTCCCCTCTCTCCTACCCCCACACCTTCCCTCCCCTCTCCCCCTTCCTCCCTGACCCTCCCCCCTCTCTCCTGCCCTCTCTTCTTCCTTCCCCGATCCACTACAGGGCTCTCCCTCTCTCTTATACCCACCTCTTGTCCCACAGGAGGACTCACCTACCAATCTTGAGTCACTGGGTCTGACCAGTCTGTCAGTCAAACAAGCCAATCACCTCTAAGTAACGGTCTGAATCATGTGTCTCTGGGCTAAAACAAGCTGTCAGAGCCAGAGGCAGACTGACCAATCATTTCTCAGTAGGGACACTTAGATTAACTACTTGCTGTTACTGTTGATGGCATTGGCATGCTCTTTCTTTCTCACTTTATGTGTTCCTCTGAATTGGTTCACAACCATCCACTTTCTGGAACAAATCTATGAAATGATCGCTGATGCTACAATTATATTTTGCTAATTGTAATTGGTCACAGGGAGAGGAGCTATCTGACCAGGCCACTGATGGCACCCATTTGTGACTTATTGCATCGTTTAAACCGATCTTTGAGTCTGTTTCAGTGTGAAGGGGCCATTACAATCACAGTGAAAGAGAGGCTGATGACGACAGCCCACCGGGGACACACTGGTTGAATCAACGTTGTTTCCACGTCATTTCAATGAAATTATGTTGAACCGACATGGAATAGACGTTGAATTGACGGTTGGTAACTTCCTAATCTTATTACTGTGTAAACCAGGGCAGTTCAATTCCAGTCCTGGAGGGCCGAAACACTTGTTTTTTGTTTCTAACGAGTAGTTAATTGCACTCACCACTTATTAGAAGAGGATGAAAACCAGAAGTGTTTCGGGCCTCCAGGGCCGACACTAATCAGCTCTGGCATAAACACTTGGCACCCTTCATAGAGTAGGGACTATTCAACCCGCATCGTGGAAGTTCAGCTTTACAGCGCGATTGACATTTAAAGGCAATGTTCCCGCTTTAGCGGAGACTGCATTCTTGGTAAACTCCACATATGTCGGCTCAATCACAATAACCTTTACATTTATATCGCAGAATCTGTAATGCTTCAGCTTGACAGATGAATTCGAACCCTGGGTTAAATCAGTGCAAAGCCTGCCAGACATAAATTAAAGACTGAAGAAGGAGAAGAGTAGTTTATTGTCCATTTGTAGAGATGTAATTGTGTCTTTTAGCTTCTTAAACAACCCCTGAGACCCCCCCCCCCCCCCCCCCCATAATACATTCTCATATTTTCCTGGAGAGTATTAAGCCTGAGGCCAGACAGACAACATGACCGAACCACCAGATATCTCTCTTACAGGAGGACATGGAGAGTGTGAGTGTGTGTTTGATATGCACAGTGTAATATACCCACAGACAATTCCAGAGAGTATGCATTATTAAGAGCAGTAAATGGGTCCAGAATGAACGTGTCTCATTAATAGTGAATGTGATTACTGTTTCTGGGAAGCTCCAGTAGTCTGTCTGTACCAGGAGGGAGAGGGATGGAGAGAGATGGATAATTGAAATGGTCAAATAAAAACAAAAGACTTCCTTGTTTACTAAAAATCAACCATTACTAGCTGCCTGTATGTCTACCCTGGGTCAGGCTCACTTATTCAGATGTAATTGTAATGTAATTGACTTAATGAGGTAGGCTCATGTACACTTAATTTGACCCCAAGAGACTTTGTTCACCAGTGAAAGGTAGAGAATGATTAGCAGATATGCAGTGTAAAGATTTGTCAATGATACTTCAATTTGACTAGGCAAGCCAGGCACCAACTAGGAACCATTGTCTGCCCATTTGCCTGATAGCTGATACCACTTATGGAGGGGATTTGCTCTCTGTCTCCTTCCTAAGCATCCTCATTTATTAGCCATACTCTTAGAAAAGAAGGTTCCTTATAAAACCAAAAAGGGTTCTATCGCTTGCTTCATATACGGAATCCCTAAAAGTTATAAAAAACCCTAGAGGTTATTTTTCACTGAACCAAAATGGTTCCACATAGAACCCTGCATGGTGCCATTTATGAATTATGGCTACTACTATTAAATAGTAATATTTTTAGCTAAGAATATTTTGTAATAAACAAGTAAATAATAATTACCAGCATAGTTTTTAGAATGTATTGTTATTATATGCAAACATAGTTTGGAAATATGCACTGGTGGCCAGGGAGGCATCTATTTGCTTGAACGGTGGACCATGTCAACTCTGGCTGACTTCTTTACAATACAACTTTCTCTGTTAGTTACAGCAAACAACAAAAATGTGTCTTCTGCTCTGTGCTCAACCCCCCAAACAGCAGACCTCACACATACAGTTGAGCACAGGTTCAAGCTGCAGTGCAGCACACCTGGATGGAGAGCATGTTATGGGGTTAAGGGCTTTGGTCAAGGGCCCAACAGTAGGGGAATGTTTTGAGGATGTGAACCCAGCAGCCCTCCAGTTGTCAGATCAATTCTGCCCGTTTTTCCAGTGCCCGGCCCGGAATTCAAACCGGACACAGGTCCATCTCCTGCCACAGGTCCAAATCCTTAGCCTCTGGGCTACCTACCACCAGTACAGTATGGGTTGTTGCCTGACTGGTTCCAGAGGAGAAAAAGGAGAAAAAACAGTTCATCTTCAGAAATAAGCATCAGTTAATCTGCCAAATGAAGGCAAAATGCTATGCAGACATACACTGAGTATACAAAACATTAAGGACACCTGCTCTTTCTAAGCTATGATGCCTTATTGATGTAACCTGTTAAATCCACTTAAATGAGTGTAGATGAAGGGGAGGAGACAGGTAAAATAAGGATTTTAAGCCTTGAGACATGGATTGTGTATGTATGCCATTCAGAGGGTGAATGGGAAAGAAAAATGATTCAAGTGCCTTTGAATGGGGTATGGTAGTAGGCGTCAGGCGCAGTGGTTTGTGTCAAGAACTGCAACACTGCTGGGCTTTTCACACTCAACAGTTTCCCATTTAAGAATGGTCCACCACCCAAAGGACATCCAGCCAACTTGACACAACTGCAGGAAGCAATAGAGTCAACATGGGCCAACATCTATGTGGAACGCTTTCTACACCTCATAGAGTCCATGCCCTGATGAATTGAGGTGGTTCTGAGGGCAAAAGGGGAGCGGGGTGGTCCAACTCAATATTAGGAAGGTGCTCTTAATATTTGCTATACTAGGTGTATAATTATTATGATGAAGAACAAGTTAAATGCAGTTGTTGTCAGCAGCAGCCGAAAGAGAGATCATCTGCCTCTGATAGTTCTGGATTACTGACAGTCTGAGTAAAATAGTGTGTTAAAAGTCATGTAATGGTGATTCAATAGCCTATTGAAGCACCAGTCTTACAATACATAATTTATTCATACCTCCTCTCAGTGAGCAACAGTCTTCTAATGGCTTCATGAAACATAGTCCCCCCAATAGACTCCACGCTGAAATAAAAGTAACAATTAGTTCATTGCCAATGTCAGGCTGGGTCTGTAGCTGTACAGTGGGGGGAAAAAAGTATTTGATCCCCTGCTGATTTTGTATGTTTGCCCACTGACAAAGAAATGATCAGTCTATAATTTTAATGGTAGGTTTATATGAACAGTGAGAGATAGAATAAAAACAAAAAAAATCCAGAAAAACGCATGTCAAAAATGTTATAAAATGATTTGCATTTTAAGGAGGGAAATAAGTATTTGACCCCTCTGCAAAACATGACTTAGTACTTGGTGGCAAAACCCTTGTTGGCAATCACAGAGGTCAGACGTTTCTTGTAGTTGGCCACCAGGTTTGCACACATCTCAGGAGGGATTTTGTCCCACTCCTCTTTGCAGATCTTCTCCAAGTCATTAAGGTTTCGAGGCTGACGTTTGGCAACTCGAACCTTCAGCTCCCTCCACAGATTTTCTATGTTCTGGAGTTCTGGAGACTGGCTAGGCCACTCCAGGACCTTAATGTGCTTCTTCTTGAGCCACTCCTTTGTTGCCTTGGCCGTGTGTTTTGGGTCATTGTCATGCTGGAATACCCATCCACGACCCATTTTCAATGCCCTGGCTGAGGGAAGGAGGTTCTCAACCAAGATTTGACAGTACATGGCCCCGTCCATCGTCCCTTTGATGCGGTGAAGTTGTCCTGTCCCCTTAGCAGAAAAACACCCCCAAAGCATAATGTTTCCACCTCCATGTTTGACGGTGGAGATGGTGTTCTTGGGGTCATAGGCAGCATTCCTCCTCCTCCAAACACGGCGAGTTGAGTTGATGCCAAAGAGCTCCATTTTGGTCTCATCTAACCACAACACTTTCACCAGTTGTCCTCTGAATCATTCAGATGTTCATTGGCAAACTTCAGACGGGCATGTATATGTGCTTTCTTGAGCAGGGGGACCTTGCGGGCGCTGCAGGATTTCAGTCCTTCACGGCGTAGTGTGTTACCAAATGTTTTCTTGGTGACGATGGTCCCAGCTGCCTTGAGATCATTGACAAGATCCTCCCATGTTGTTCTGGGCTGATTCCTCACCGTTCTCATGATCATTGCAACTCCATGAGGTGAGATCTTGCATGGAACCCCAGGCCGAGGGAGTTTGACAGTTCTTTTGTGTTTCTTCCATTTGCGAATAATCGCACCAACTGTTGTCACCTTCTCATCAAGCTGCTTGGCGATGGTCTTGTAGCCCATTCCAGCCTTGTGTAGGTCTACAATCTTGTCCCTGACATCCTTGGAGAGCTCTTTGGTCTTGGCCATGGTGGAGAGTTTGGAATCTGATTGATTGATTGCTTCTGTGGACAGGTGTCTTTTATACAGGTAACAAGCTTAGATTAGGGGCACTCCCTTTAAGAGTGTGCTCCTAATCTCAGCTCGTTACCTGTATAAAAGACACCTGGGAGCCAGAAATCTTTCTGATTGAGAGGGGGGTCAAATACTTATTTCCCTCATTAAAATGCTAATCAATTTATAACATTTTTGACATGCGTTTTTCTGGATTTTTGTTGTTGTTATTCTGTCTCTCACTGTTCAAATAAACCTACCATTAAAATTATAGACTGATCCTTTCTTTATCAGTGGGCAATCGTACAAAATCAGCAGGGGATCAAATACTTTTCCCCCCCACTGTATTTGGCGTATCCCATAATACAAAAATAAGATTTATTCTAATCGTTAGCATACAGTCTTCTCTTCACCTTCATGTTTGTGTGTTACATTACGAGATAGCTATTAATTCCCTTTCGGGATTAACGTTACTTTCCCACGGAATTACGATTCTTCAACAACTCGAGGAAATGCCGTGAGTAGTTGATTTTTATGTAATCTACTCCCCCTCGCTAGTTGTTGTGCCTGCCCACACTAACTACCTTTTAGAGCTTTTTGTTGGGCATTTCCATCCTTGTGTTAGTTAGCTAGCTAGCTTCGGGTCTATCCCATTACCTCAGAAGTTAGCTCGTAGCTAGCTAAATAAGCCCATGTAGCCACCATAGTTAGTTGTACCTGTTGTTGGCGCTTGTTGACCCATGGTGTTGTGCCAGTCCCAGCCCTTTGATCCAGCATTACCACTCCCTCGCTTGGAGTTTTGCTATGATCCCGGAGCTCAGTGGTGCAGTAGACCACCGGTCCTCGCATGACAGAGTCCACCAACGCCGAGACTGATTGTCCATGCTTGATCGTGCCAGTCAGGTAGCTTCATATAGGCAGGAGTTTTGATCCCGGATCTTGATACATATTTATATGGGAGTCTTGACCCCGAAGCACGACAGGTCGGAGCCAACAGTAAGTCAACATTTCTCCAAAGCCGAAACTGAAGCAATCAAAGCATACACCGAAACGAAAAGCTTTTTTGTTACCTTTTTCTTGGAACACACTTCTCTTATGTGAAAATTCATTATTTGCACACTGATGCAGGGCTGTACACAGGATGTCATTCCACCCATGTCAACAGTGTGGAAAAACAACTCCCAGCCTCAGATGAGAACACGATTTGTATTATTTGCTTGGGAGCTGAAAATGCTTATGCAGCTTCACAGGGTAGCAGTGCTTGCACTCACTGGCAGAAATTCAAACCAAGAACATTGAAATCTCAATTTGTGCAGTTTGGGGGCGGAGCCTCCATTTTCTCATCAGATGAGTCCGCCACACAAATAGATCAATGAACATTCTAAATGCTCCAACTCTAATGAAGGGTCAACATTCCCCTTGTGATCCACTTCCCAATAAACTCCATCGCTCATCCTCGCCTGGGCACAAATCTCGACGCACTGAGATGCGCAAGGAGATAAGTCACTGGACAGTCATATGGCAACCATTGAGTCTGCCCACTAGCACAACCTGGCCAAGCTTCCCCCGCCAGTACCAAGCCCAACGCTTACCTCTGAACGGAGCATGGTTGTTGAATCGGATGACACTGACGTATTGTCCACAAAATCCTCCCACTCTTATGACACAGACTATGAGCTCTCTGATCATGATATGTACCACAGCTGTAGCATCGTCTAGTCCCAGCCAGCCACCCTGGCAGTGATGGTCAACCAGAAAATAACCTTGTCTGAAATATTTGATAGGGCAAGCAGAAACCTCAATGTGGAACATGCAACAACTGCAATGGCGTCCACATCCAAGTTTGATCAAAGACTTTGTGCCTGAGCTCCAATGCACATAGAGCATGCCAAAGGTCAGAACCCCAGTCATGCCAAGCATATGCACTCGCTTAGCTACAGTTCCTGGTACAGATGATAATGGTTTTGGCCATTTCCCTTGTATGGACAAATCATACACTTCACTTGTTCTGCCTGCTTTTCTCCGTCACAGTTCAGACCAAGGGCTGCCGAATGAACGATGCATCTGATCGCTTCCTACGCAGGACACATGACAGCACTGCTTCAGCCGTTAGGCTTGGCAATTCAGCAGCGATACTGGCTTTCTGTCAGAAGGAGCTGCAGCAACGCCTCTCTGCAAACTACAATGCTGAGACCATGAAAGAACGGTCTACAGTTACAGACCTGCTCATCCAAAGACTTCAGGGCAATGCTCAGATAGTTGGGAAATCTTTGGAAACACTGTGCGATGCATGGCCACCTATGGTTAGTGCAGTCCAAGCTCCCTGACAAAGAGAAGGTTCCACTTCTAGGTGTACCGATATCACCTGGCCAGACATTTGGCTCAACAGCGACGCACATCCTCCAAGTGTCTAAGGAGGACAGAGAAGCCTAGAATGCATCAGCCAGCAAACCATTACTCCCATCCCAGGGCCCCAACTGGGATGCCAAGAAACCAGGCTCATACTCACGCTGCACATGCTCAAGAGTGGAGGAACAGACACTCTCAGCCGTACTGAAGAGATGGAGAGCAGCATCGCCCAAGAGGCCGAGGCACACCATATGCAGGCCCTCTGCAGCACAGCACGCAGCGCCTCGGCCCTCATGGGACCGGCTCTCTAGCGCAACACCGTTTCCTCGAGCACTACCTTTCCAGCTGGAAAAGGTCAACAGTCAAAAAATGGGTGTTAGGCACTCGAACACAAGGCTACGCACTACAATTTTGTAAGCGACCCCCAACGCTTCAGGGGTGCCTTGAAAACAGCAGCTCGCAACCCTGCTCAAAAGCAAACACTCTGCTCAGAAATCTCCTTGCTCCTGGAAAAGCATGCAATCGAAGAGGTAGAACCAGTACAACAAACTGTGGGTTCTACTCAATCTCTTTTCTGGTGCCAAAAAGGTGTTTTTAGATTCGCATTCTACCTTCAGCTTCGCTCATCCTCACATTTTCAAAAAGTGCATAAGCCAGCAGGGTCACAAGCCATTCTTTGGCACACATCCATGCTCTCATATCACCTCTCTGAGTTGGGACTAACATGAAGTTGGAACAGAGTACTCTGGTCCCCACAGTGCATGCACTTTCGGGTTTGACCTGGACACTCAAATCATGCGAGCAACACTCTCTCCCGAAGAGTGGATCTTTGACAAATTGTCTTTCAACATTCAAACTGAGAAAACCAGTGATTGTTCTAGAGATACAGGCTCCTAGGCCTCCTAGCTGCTGCAATCCATGTTGTACCATTGGGTTTGCTCCACTTGTGGCCAATACAGCGCTGTTAGAAGAGATACAATCTATGTCCCAGAAGGAAAAACAAAAACCTGACCATTTTAATGAGTTGCTGGAGAGCAATAGAATCTTAATTTTTACATTTTTTTATTTCACCTTTATTTAACCAGGTAGGCCAATTGAGAACAAGTTTCAGTGATTTTTGCAATTCATTCCATTCATTGGCAGCAGAGAACTGGAAGGAAAGGCGACCAAAGGAGGAGTTGGCTTTGGGGATGACCAGTGAAATATACCTGCTGGAGCGCGTGCTATGGTGACCAGTGAGCTGAAATAAGGCAGAGCTTTACCTAGACTTATAGATGATCTGGAGCAGGTGGGTTTGGCGATTAATATGAAGCGAGGGCCAGCCAACGAGAGCGTACAGGTTGCAGTGGTGGGTAGTATATGGGGCTTTGGTGACAAAATGGATGGCACTGTGATAGACTACATCTAACTTGCTGAGTAGAGTGTTGGAGGCTATTTTGTAAATGACATCGCTGAAGTCGAGGATTGGTAGCATAGTCAGTTTTACGAGGGTATGTTTAGCAGCATGAGTGAAGGAGGCTTTGTGGCAAAATAGGAAGCCAATTCTAGATTTAATTTTGGATTGGAGATGCTTAATGTGAGTCTGGAAGGAGAGTTTACAGTCTAACCAGACACCTAGATATTTGTAGCTGTCCACATATTCTAAGTCAGAACCATCCAGAGTAATGATGCTAGGTGGGCGGGCAGGTGCGGGCAGCAAATGGTTGAAGAGCATGCATTTAGTTTAACTAGCATTTAAGAGCAGTTGGAGGCCACGGAAATGTGTTGTATGGCATTGAAGCTTGTGTGGAGGTTTGTTAACGCAGTGTCCAAAGAAAGGCCAGAAGTATACAGAATGGTGTCGTCTGCGTAGAGGTGGATCAGAGAATCACCAGCAGCAAGAGCAACATCATTGATGTATACAGAGAAGAGAGTCGGCCCGAGAATTGAACCCTGTGGCACCCCAATAGAGACTGCCACAGGTCCGGACAACAGGCACTCCGATTTGACACACTGAACTCTATCTGAGAAGTAGTTGGTGAACCAGGCGAGGCAGTGATTTGAGAAACCAAGGCTGTTGAGTCTGCCGATAATAATGTGGTGATTGACAGAGTCGAAAACCTTGGCCAGATTGATGAAGACGGCTGCACAGTACTGTCTTTATCGATGGCGGTTATGATATCGTTTAGGTCCTTGAGCGTGGCTGAGGTGCACCCATGACCAGCTCGGAAACCAGATTGCATAACTAAGAAGGTACGGTGGGATTCGAAATGGTCTGTGATCTGTTTGTTAACTTGGCTTTCGAAGACTTTAGAAAGGCAGGGCAGGATGGATATAGGTCTATAACAGTTTGGGTCTAGAGCGTCTCCCCCTTTGAAGAGGGGGATGACCGCGGCAGCTTTCCAATCTTTAGGGATCTCAGACGATACAAAAGAGAGGTTGAACAGGCTAGTAATAGGGGTTGCAACAATTACGGCTGATAATTTTAGAAAGAGATGGTCCAGATTGTCTAGCCCAGCTGATTTGTAGGGGTCCACATTTTGTAGCTCTTTCAGAACATCAGCTATCTGGATTTGGGTGAAGGAGAAGCGGTGGGAGGGGAGGGGGGGCTTGGGCAAGTTGCTGCGGGTGTGCAGAGCTGTTGGCCGGGGTAGGGGTAGCCAGGTGGAAAGCATGGCCAGCCGTGGAAAAATGCTTATTGAAATTCTCGATTATCGTGGATTTATCGGTGGTGACAGTGTTTCCTAGCCTCAGTGCAGTGGGCAGCTGGGAGGAGGTGCTCTTATTCTCCATGGACTTTAGTGTCCCAAAACCTTTTGGAATTTGTGCTACAGGATGCAAATTTCTGTTTAAAAAAAGCTAGTGGCGCTTAGCATGCCACAATGGTGGCGCTTAGCATGTCAAACTCCCAGTGGAGTTCTATTAGCTTTTATTCACATTATTTCCTCTTGCTTCTAGCTAGCACTTAGTTTGCAACAGCACAGGTTTGTATGAAACTTGCTGTTTGCCACTCAGACCTCAACAACGTTGCAAAATGAATTTGATCTTCCTCCTGCCATAACGAGCTAACGGTGTTGGCAAGCCATTTTCTGACCAGGTGAAATCACGCAGCATCGTCATTATTAATATGGATCAAAACTAATTAAAAGGGAATGTTAGCTGTCATCTCAAAGTTAGCTTTTGTTTTCTAAAATAACCATTAAACTCTGGGGTAGGGATAAAACCCATAAGGTTCTTTGCCTTCACTGGGTATATATATATATATATATATATATATATAGTGCCTTCGGAAAATATTCATAGCACTTGACTTTTCCCACATTTGTTACGTTACAGCCTTATGAAATTAAATAAAAATCCTCAGCAATCTACACACAATACCCCATAATGACAAAGCGAAAACTGGTTTTTAGAAATGCTTGCAAATAAAAAACAGAAATAGCTTATTTACATAAGTATTCAAACCCTTTGCTATGAGACTCGAAATTGAGCTCAGGTGCATCCTGTTTCCATTAATCATCCTTGAGATGTTTCTAAAATTAGATTGGAGTCCACCTGTGGTAAATTCAATTGATTGGACATGATTTGGAAAGGCACACACACCTGTCTATATATGCTCCCACAGTTGACAGTGCATGTCAGAGCAAAAACCAAGCCCTGAGGTCGAAGGAATTGTCCGTAGAGCTCTGAGACAGCATTGATCTGTGCCTCAACACTTGGTTTTTGTTCTGACATGCCCTGTCAACTATGGGACATTATATAGACAGGTGTGTGCCTTTCCAAATCATGTCCAATCAATTGAATTTACCACAGGCGCACTCCAACCAAGTTGGAGAAACCTCAAGGATGATCAATGGAAACAGGATGCACCTGACTCAATTTCGAGTCTCATAGCATAGAGTCTGAATACTTATGTAAATGAGGCATCTGTTTTTATTTTTATACATTTCTGTAAACCTGTTTTCTCTTTGTCATTATGGGGTATTGTGTGTAGATTGCTGAGGATTTTTATTTTATCCATTTCATAATAAGGCTGTAACATATCAAATGTGGAAAACGTCAAGGGGTATGAATACTTTCCGAAGGCACTGTGTATATATATATATATATATATATATATATATATATATATACAGTGGCTTCCGAATGTATTCACCCCCTTGGCATTTTTCCTATTTTGTTGCCTTACAACCTGGAATTAAATTAGATTTTTTGGGGGGGGGTTGAATCATTTAATTTGCACAACATGCCTACCACTTTGAAGACGCAAAATACTTTTTATTGCGAAACAAACAATAAATAAGACAAAAAAACCTGAACACTTGAGCGTGCATAACTATTCAACCCCCAAAGTCAATACTTTGTAGAGACACCTTTTACAGAAATTACAGCTGCAAGTCTTTTGGGATATGTGTCTATAAGCTTGGCACATCTAGCCACTGGGAATTTTGCCCATTCTTGAAGGCAAAACTGCTCCAGCTCCTTCAAGTTGGATAGGTTCCGCTGGTGTACAGCAATCTTTAAGTCATACCACAGATTCTCAATTGGATTGAGGTCTGAGCTTTGACTAGGCCATTCCAAGAGATTTAAATATTTCCCCTTAAACCACTCGAGTGTTGCTTTAGCAGTATGCTTAGGGTCATTGTCCTGCTAAAAGGTGAACCTCCGTCCCAGTCTCAAATCTCTGGAAGACTGAAACAGGTTTCCCTCAAGAATTTCCCTGTATTTAGAGCCATCCATCAGTCCTTCAATTCTGACCAGTTTCCCAGTCCCTGCCAATGAAAAACATCCCCACAGCATGATGCTGCCACCACCGTGCTTCACTGGTGTTCTCGGGGTGATGAGAGAGGGGCGCCAGCACGCGTTTTTCTTAATGGCCAAAAATCTCAATTTTTGTCTTATCTGACCAGAGTACCTTCTTTCTTATGTTTGGGGAGTCTCCCACATGCCTTTTGGCAAACACCAAATGTGTTTGCCTATTTTTTTCTTTTTAGCAATGGCTTTTTTCTGGCCACTCTTCTGTAAAGCCCAGCTCTGTGGAGTGTGCGGCTTAAAGTGGTCCTATGGACAGATACTCCAATCTCCGCTGTGGAGCTTTGCAGCTCCTACAAGGTTATCTTTGGTCTCTTTGTTGCCTCTCTGATTAATGCCCTCCTTGCCTGGTCTGTGAGTTTTGGTGTGCGGCCCTTTCTTGGCAGGTTTGTTGTGGTGCCACATTCTTTCCATTTTTTTATAATGGATTTAATAGTGCTCCGTGGGATGTTCAAAGTTTCTGATATTTTTTTTATAACCCAACCCTGATCTGTACTTTTCTACAACTTTGTCCATGACCTGTTTGGAGAGCTCCTTGGTCTTCATGATGCCGCTTGTTTGGTGGTGCCCCTTGCTTAGTGGTGTTGCAGACTCTGGGGCCTTTCAAAACAGGTGTATATATATACTGAGATCATGTGACAGATCATGTGACACTTAAATAAAGTCCATCTGTGTGCAATCTAACTAATTATGTGACTTCTGAAAGTAATTTGTTGCACCAGATCTTATTTATGGGCTTCATAGAAAAGGGGATGAGTACATATGCACACACCACTTTTCCAATTTGTATTTTTTTGAATTCTTTGAAACAAGTTTTTTTTTTTCATTTCACTTCACCAATTAGGACTATTTTCTGTATGTCCATTACATGAAATACAAATACAAATCCATTTAAATGACAGGTTGTAATGCAACAAAATAGGAAAATGCCTAGGGTGCTGAATAGTTTTATAAGGCACTGTATATATAAACTCAGCAAAAAAATAAACATCCTCTCATTGTGAACTGCGTTTATTTTCAGCAAACTTAACATGTGTAAATATTTGTATGAACATAACAATATTCAACAACTAAGACATAAACTGAACAAGTTCCACAGACATGTGACTAACATAAATGGAATAATGTGTCCCTGAACAAAGGGGGGTCAAAATCAAAAGTAACAGTCCGTATCTGGTGTGGCCACCAGCTGCATTAAGTACTGCAGTGCATCTCCTCCTCATGGACTGCACCAGATTTGCCAGTTCTTGCTGTGAGATGTTACGGCACTCTTCCACCAAGGCATCTGCAAGTTCCCGGACATTTATGGGGGGAATGGCACTAGCCCCCACCCTCCGATCCAACAGGTCCCAGATGTGCTCAATGGGATTGAGATCCGGGCTCTTCGCTGGCCATGGCAGAACACTGACATTCCTGTTTTGCAGGAAATCACACACAGAACGAGCAGTATGAATGGTGGCATTGTCATGCTGGAGGGTCATGTCAGGATGAGCCTGCAGGAAGGGTACCAACATGAGGGAGGAGGATGTCTTGCCTCTAACGCACAGCGTTGAGATTTCCTGCAATGACAACAAGCTCAGTCCAATGATGCTGTGACACACCGCCCCAGACCATGACGGACCATCCACCTCCAAATTGATCCCGCTCCAGAGTACAGGCCTCGGTGTAACGCTCATTCCTTCGACGATAAATGCGAATCCGACCATCACCCCTGGTGAGACAAAACCGTGACTCGTCAGTGAAGAGCACTTTTTGCCAGTCCTGTCTGGCAGCGACGGTGGCTTTGTGTTTGTGCCCATAGGCGACGTTGTTTGCCGGTGATGTCTGCTGAGGACCTGCCTTACAACAGGCCTACAAGCCCGCAGTCCAGCCTCTCTCAGCCTATTGCAGACAGTCTGAGCACTGATGGAGGAGTTGTGCGTTCCTGGTGTAACTCGGCAGTTGTTGTTGCCATCCTGTACCTGTCCCGCAGGTGGGATGTTCGGATGTACCGATCCTGTGCAGGTGTTGTTACAGGTGGTCTGCCACTGCGAGGACGATCAGCTGTCCATCCTGTCTCCCCGTAGCGCTGTCTTAGGCGTCTCATAGTACGGACATTGCAATATATTGCCCTGGACACATCTGCAGTCCTCATGCCTCCTTGCAGCATCCCTATTGCACGTTCACGCAGATAAGCAGGGACCCTGAGCATCTTTCTTTTTGTGTTTTTCAGAGTCAGTAGAAAGGCCTCTTTAGTGTGCTAAGTTTTCATAACTGTGACCTTAATTGCCTACTGTCTGTAAGCTGTTAGTGTCTTAACGACCGTTCCACAGGTGCATGTTCATGAATTGTTTATGGTTCATTGAACAAGCATGGGAAACAGTGTTTAAACCCATTACAATGAAGATCTGTGAAGTTATTTGGATTTTTACGAATTATCTCTGAAAGAGAGGGTCCTGAGAAAGGGACGTTTCTTTTTTTGCTGTTTATATACCCAATGATGGCAAAGAACCTTATGGGTTCTATCCCTACCCCAGAGTTTAATGGGGATTTTAGAAAACAAAAGCTAACTTTTAAATAACAGCTAACATTCCCTTTTAATTAGTTTTAATCCATATTAATAATGATGATGCTGCATGATTTCACCTGGTCAGAAAATGGCTTGCCGACACCGTTAGTAAAGGGTTCTTTAATCTCATCCAAAGAACCAAAAGGTTCTACATATAACACCAAATAACCTTTTTTTTCTAAGAGTGCAGTGTTTAAGCTAGCAGGCTGCCAGTCAGTCAGTCAGTCAGCTCTATAACCATCAGCTCCTGGCGAAGGGAAAGCTAATCCTCTCTAAGAAGCCCATTCATTCACAGAGACTTGTTAAGACCAAGCTTATACTAATCTTGTTATCACTGAAGGCTTCCGGTAATTGAGGATATTGGAGGATAGAGGAGACAGCTTGGGGAGTCAGGGACCACTTCTCTTTGTTCAAACACAACTCAGTCAGAGATGGTTAGTGCTATCCAGGATCCTAACCCTAACCTTACCCGAACATTAGCATAACCATAACCCTTACCAACCCCTAACAATTACCTTAACCATTTTACATTTCAACAGGGTATGGATGTCCCAAGAACCCCGGATAGCAAGGACGTCAGAGATGCAGAGCAGGATGAAGTTGACCCTAGAAGCTGATCTGTTGCATTTTACCTTCAACAACGGTTAAGGTTAGGTTTGAGGGAAGGTATGCGGATCCTTGATCTGTGCCTGTGGGTAATGTTGAACCACAGTGAGAAATATAGGGATGTCTTTTGCAAACTGCTGAATATATGTAGTACATGGAAAAGGGTAATTTATATGTCATCAAAATATTGGTTTATCCCACGATCACAAATACAGTAAACCAATTTACACTGAACGAAAATATAAACGCAACATGTAAAGTGTTAATCCCATGTTTCATAAACTGAAATAAAAGATCCCAGAAATGTTCAATACGTACAAAAAACGTATTTCTCTAAAATGTGGTGCACAAATTTGTTTACATCCCTGCTAGTGAGCATTTCTCCTTTGCCCAGATAATCCATCCACCTGACAGGTGTGGCATATCAAGATGCCAATTAAACAGCATGATCATTACACAGATGCACCTTGTGCTGGGAAGAATAAAAGGCCATTCTAAAATGTGCAGTTTAGTCACAGCATAATGCCATAGATGTATTGAGGGAGCATGCAAATGGCATGTTGACTACAGGAATTTCCACCAGAGCTGTTGCCAGAAAATTGAATGTTAATTTCTCTACCATAAGCCGCCTCCAATGTTGTTTTAAAGAATTTGGCGGTACGTCCAACCGGCCTCACAACTGCAGACCACGTCTATAGCGTGGTGTGGGCGAGCAGTTTGCTGATGTCAACGTTGGTGATGGTGGGGTTATGGTATGGACAGGCATAAGCTACGGACAACAAAGACAATTGCATTTTATTGATGGCAATTTGAATGGATAGCGATACCATGACGAGATCCTGAGGCCCACTGTCGCAAAGGAGATGTGTCGCACTGTATGAGGCAAATGGTGGTCACACCAGATACTGACTGGTTTTCTGATCCATGCCACAAATTTTTGATCCATGCCCCAACAGATGCATATCTGTATTCCCCGTCATGTGAAATCCACAGATTAGGGCCTAATGCATTTATTTAACTTGAATGATTTCCTTATATGAACTGTAACTCAGTAAAATCTTTGAAATTGTTGCATGTTGGTTTATATTTTTGTTCAGTATATGTCACATTTCTGCAGCTGTTCAATGATGCTTCCTACACAACTCTGGTTAGTAAATTGATATATAAAACAATTGTCTATGTCACATTGGACAGGATATCATAATCACACTTAGCTTTTAAAAATTGAATATGGAGACAAATTAACTGATGAGTTGAATAGTAATACAATAATTTGGTTGATCAGTTGTCACTGGTTGATGGGACAGTGCCCCATGTGGGAATTCATGTGGAGAGAATGTCAGCTAGCATGTCAGAAACAAGGCTTAGGGACCATCTTTACTGTGTAAAACCAGCTTATATACACGTTACTATTGCTATGCAGTGCTTTTAAGACTGCCGTGCTCTTTTGAAGAGGAGCACACATGGCACCGTTGGTGATGGGTGGAATGGAGCACAAGACCTGATAAGGATTAGAAAATTATGCATTAATCAAATAAAAGTTTGAGACTGGACACGTTTGTGATGTGCATTGCATTGGAACATTTTGCTTTTACATTAAAAAAAGAAAGAGGGGGGAGAAAGATACTATTTGATCCTTATGAGGAAAAAGGGAAATTGTAACGCACCTACGCCAAAATGTGACATTTCAATGTTCCAAAGCATAAACACTACACAATGGTAGGCCTAATAATCGTATTAGTCAGTGAAACTATCAGCCCGGTGCCTCTGATGCAGAGTAGCGTGTTTTGGTGCTCTGCTCGCGCTGTGACTGCTGCTGCAGTTCTGGAATTCAGAGGGTTTTTCAGCGCTTGCTCATTCGCTCAGCCTCTCACGTCTCTGTTACCTTGGCAACATACTTCTGCATGAAAATACCATCTGAGAGAAGCGCGCTGTGCCCACCGTAAAGAACCAAAACGACATTTATGTGTCAGTGTCAAGAGCCGCAATGATCCTCACATAGATACTCCTCAACCGCAGTCAATTGGCCACGCATAAGTGAAGTGCTTCATACATGTGCATTTGTGATCGGCTATTAGTTGGCCCTTGGTTTAAAGCTGGGGTAAGTGACTAGGCTACATGTGCATTTTTTTTTTTTACTTTTTAATTTTTTTAATTTCACTTTTATTTAACCAGGTAGGCAAGTTGAGAACAAGTTCTCATTTACAACTGCGACCTGGCCAAGATAAAGCAAAGCAGTGCGACCCAAACAACAACACAGAGTTACACATAGGATAAACAAACATACAGTAAAAAAAAAAAATACAAAAAAAAAACACGTGCAAATCTCAAAGGACATTGGTCAAAAGTGGTGCACTGTGTAGGGAATAGACTGTGTGGGGAATAGACGGCGTGGGGAATAGACTGCGTGGGGAATAGAAGGCGTGGAGAATAGACTGCGTGGGGAATAGACTGTGTGGGGAATAGACGGCGTGGGGAATAGACTGTGTGGGGAATAGACTGCGTGGGGAATAGACGGCGTGGGGAATAGACTGTGTAGGGAATAGACTGTGTGGGGAATAGACTGTGTGGGGAATAGATTGGGTGGGGAATAGACGGCGTGGGGAATAGATGGCGTGGGGAATAGACTGGGTGGGGAATAGGATTTCCTTTGGGAAGCAGCCTGTAATAGGAAAACGCATCGAATGGAAATTGATACCATGGGCACGCGCGCACATGCATATGCTCACAAGGCAGAGCAGCGCAAGGATCGGGGACATCATTAAAGAATGTAAAATAATAGATCAAAAAAAGGCCCGGGTGGAATCCTGTTGGATTTTCTACTTTACATTTGCGTGGGAAAGATGTAGTGCTGTATGCTTTGCATATATTCTTCCCTCCCAGTTAGTATTGGGTTTGATATGTAACCCAAGCATTCCCTATAGTGTTAAGTCTCAAAATACATTTTTATGAAAGAATCCAACCGTTAGATGTGGTGAAGGCCAGAATTGTTGACTTGGCAACAGGGGCGAAAATCTGATATCAACTTTGGAGGGGACAATTACATTACATTTTCTCAAGAGCAATTCCTGAGGGGGACACCAAAAGTAGTGCCGTAACACATAGCCTACGTTTAATATGGTAAATGTATATTGAGGAACCAAAGAAATAAGGTGTTTGCCGTACTCCTAACTACCGGTACCCAAAACTACACAACTAATCACAACAGCAATACCATTGCCTTTAACAAATCTTAGTTCAGTCACCAGTTTAAGTTGAGAGTGGGGGTATCCATGGCATTTTCCAATTATGTTCCTATTTTACAAGTCAAAAAAATTGAGAACCTTTCATAATGTTGCCAAACAAAGACTCAACAAATTTACCTGAGACTCCCTGTCTCTGCCAGTCTGTCCCTGCATATCTGTCCCCAACTCTGCTGTCTGTGTGCCATCTGTTGCCTGCTCTGCCTAATGACATCATTGTGAAACATTTCCATTAGAATTTCATTTCTTTCTTATGAACATTTTATCAACTAGTCTTTGAGATATTAGGCTACTAGGGTTCTTACTTTGCGTTTTGGTGTACTGAAAAATACTCTGATGTCCATCTTTTTTTCTGCCATTTTTCTACCTGGTTGGCTACACACACACAGTATGTAGGTTATTTACAGTAGGAGATGGGCTTCTATCATCTTATCTTCTATCATTCTATTTGGGCTTCGATCTAAAAGGTAGCTAGCAAATGTGAAACGGATTGCAGTGACAAGAGTTGACAGCTGTATGAGTTCACCATTTACACAACATATGCTGCAACCTTTTGTAATGTTAATCGTTTGTTTCATATTGGCTGGCTTCTAACAATAGCTGAATTTGCAAAGCTAGCGAGCACCAATTCAGTGGTGTTTGCTATAATCTTTGCTACCCGGGTTAAATAAAGGTGAAATAAAATATATAAATAAAAGTTCCCTTGCGACAATTTAGCTTTTGCAACGAGACCATTAAATATATTTAAAACAATGGTAGAAGAGAGTGTAGTTCTGTTCAGTTTATCGCTAACCTTATCACAGGGACTTTGAAGCACTAACTTACATGCATGCTGATCTGGAATAAATTGACGATAGCAAAGATTCCATCTTTGACGACGCCACATAAATGGAATAGGTACTAGCTAGCTTAATAGTTAATATTTGCGCGCTAGCTCTGCATATTCAGCTAGTGTGTGTGCGCGATTGACTGGATTAACCTCACGTCAGTTATGTGCATTGAGTGCCTTTCAGACAGTAGATACGACCTCTACGTTACCTCGCAAGCTAAGGAACTGGCAGTGGATCAAACCAGGCAAAGGGTGGGGGGGGTCTCAATCTTTTGAAACTTAAAAACGAGCTATTAAGTGTCTATAATCAGCACAATTGCTTTCATTGCGTATTATTAATATTATTTAAATTACATAGTTATGTTTCAGTGATATATTGGGGGGGACAAATCATATTTTTCCCAGGATGGGGGGGTCGTGTCCCCCCCGTGATTTCCGCCCCTGCTTGGCAACAACAATCTAGAAGAGTTGTCTAAAGCAGAGACCAACACAATGGTGTCCAGGCTAACCTTTCTGCAATACATCACAAAAACCAGAGGGGTCATTGCCTCATGGGAGAAAAGAGCCTAATGAAATAAGCATCTAAGAGAGCAGGTGTTGATGGCTTTACAGATTTCAGTTGCATAACAAGTAGCGTGCTTTACCACTCTTGCCTTTGTCAATCAAAACAGCCAATTGCCTGAATGAATGCACCATAAATAAGCAGAATACTGCCTGAGCAAGATTTTCAATTATGGGTACACACACAGCCAGACAGGTAGGAAGAAGTAACACGTGTCTCTTTAAGATAGTTGCTTTAGGCACCAATCAGAATGTCGCATCCCCATGCGCTGTCGTTTGATCCGATGGAATGGACAGACAGTTTGTGAATTTCAACTAGGTGTTAGAGGTACCTGTGATTCCTGTGCCGTGTTTAAGAAGCAGATGTAGTTTTTGAGAGGGAATACATAAGTAGCCTACTTTCCCTTTTCTCTGTAAGAGATCTTTGTAACCATTTTATTCTTGTTTCAGTTGAGTTAGATCCATTCAAGGTGAATTTGGGAAAGAGAAAACAAGAAACCAATACTTTGTTGAAATCACGCAAATGCTGTTTAGTCTGTCAGTAAGCCATGGACATTAAGAGAGCATTTTCATTTAAGCATTGACCAGTCTATCTATACCAGTCTTTGTGTCAGTGCATACAGAGGTTATAGGTTTCTGCTGCACAGATAGCCCAGGCACCCTTTTCTCAAATCAGGATCTCAAGGTCAGAACAGAAGTAGGCTACTTCCCATTCTTCCCGTCTTATCACAGACTGATTCAGAGCTGACAGCAGGTGTGAGACATTTCTGGCTAATCAGTGGCATGAATCAATTAACTACCAGGGGGTAAGGAAACCAGCTGTATGGCCTACCTATGCAATATGCTGGCTCGGATTTGGCTATCACTGTCACGACAGGGGTTTCAGCACCATGGACACACGACTACAATGGAGACGCTTACCATATGGTGAAAATGTCATTGTTCATGTCCCAAAAACAGATCTAGATATGATCCTAGGTAAGCCTATAATGAAACTTGCTCTCAAATAGTTTGAGACACAGGGTATTGAATGTCACCATTTAGTATTCAACCTAAACAAAAATTGTAGTTTTTTTGTCACCTACGTGGTGTCCTACAGGGTCAGCCATAGTAGTATGGCACCCGGGAGCAAATTGTGATGCGTTCGAAGATATATTAGGCTTTCATAATTCCATGGTAGTCGAAGTGGTGTCTTTTTCAGTTGGGTTTAGCAGCACTAACAGAAAGCAAAGCATTGAACTGATATCACATCATGCAGAGAAGAGTAAACAACATTTCCTAAACGTGTGAAGGCTGTTTTGAAGGATTTTCTCAACTTCGCCACAGAGTGTCAGTAAAACTGGCTACGGTCAGACTGGTTGCAGCATGTAGGTAGTGATCATTGATGAGCAACTGACCAAGAGTTCCTGGAAGCAGGAACAGCCGACCAAGAGTTCCTGGAAGCAGGAACAGCCGACCAAGAGTTCCTGGAAGCAGGAACAGCCGACCAAGAGTTCCTGGAAGCAGGAACAGCCGACCAAGAGTTCCAGGAGGCAGGAACAGCCGACCAAGAGTTCCAGGAGGCAGGAACAGCCGACCAAGAGTTCCTGGAAGCAGGAACAGCCGACCAAGAGTTCCTGGAAGCAGGAACAGCCGACCAAGAGTTCCTGGAAGCAGGAACAGCCGACCAAGAGTTCCTGGAAGCAGGAACAGCCGACCAAGAGTTCCTGGAAGCAGGAACAGCCGACCAAGAGTTCCTGGAAGCAGGAACAGCCGACCAAGAGTTCCTGGAAGCAGGAACAGCCGACCAAGAGTTCCAGGAGGCAGGAACAGCCGACCAAGAGTTCCAGGAGGCAGGAACAGCCGACCAAGAGTTCCTGGAAGCAGGAACAGCCGACCAAGAGTTCCTGGAAGCAGGAACAGCCGACCAAGAGTTCCTGGAAGCAGGAACAGCCGACCAAGAGTTCCAGGAGGCAGGAACAGCCGACCAAGAGTTCCAGGAAGCAGGAACAGCCGACCAAGAGTTCCAGGAAGCAGGAACAGCCGACCAAGAGTTCCTGGAAGCAGGAACAGCCGACCAAGAGTTCCTGGAAGCAGGAACAGCCGACCAAGAGTTCCTGGAAGCAGGAACAGCCGACCAAGAGTTCCAGGAGGCAGGAACAGCCGGATGCTGAGGTACAAGGAAAAATCTGCAGCTCATGCAGAACAGCACAAAACACCTGCCTTTGGACTTTGTATTAACCGATGGGACTGTTCCAAATCGACCCCTAGCACCTACCTTCTTCCCCTGGGCACTTCATATACATTTGAAAGGATGGCCATTTCTCTCAGGTATAGGAGAGTTATGTCTCAGGTATAGACAAGCAATAAGCTATTTCCCAAAGCCAAATCGACCCTTACGCTCCATGTGCTCCTGGAGATCAGAGGATTTGACAGGTGTTAGTAATATGGCAACAGCTCCACCTTGCTCTCTAAATAGGCTAGGTGAAAGTTTCACCATATTGACTAAACCAATCAAATCCTCTCAGATCTCCACAAGTGCATAGGGCTTAGAGATTGATTTGGGATTGGCCCCATGTCTCCAGTATAGGCAAGCAATAGGTATTTCACCACACTTACGAGAACACGCCACCCTCACACCAGGCCTAGAAATTAGTGGAAAAACACAGATTTGGGATGACATTTTTATTGTGGGCCGTTGAAATGCATGGGTGTAAATATCAACAAAGAAAGTTCATGGTTGACGACGCCTGTACATTACATTCTAACAAAGAAACAGATGGTCACTCTGGCGATTTTATTTAATGCATTTTAGTATTAGAATAGACAGGCTCGCAGTGAATCAACGGTAGGGACATGTTTCTCAGCAAAGGTGACAATTCATCAAAAAGATAAATCAACTCATGACTAAAAGTTAAATTGGTTAACAATTTAAAAATCACACCTCTATCACAGTCTACATAATTTCAACAGCCATACAATACAAGTATACAAGATGATTTAATAGTTAGAAGGAATACAACCAAAAGTAAAGATTAAGATGCAAACCAAAACATTTTCAGAAAATACTTTGAAGCAATGTGACGATACAGTAACTTACGTCTTGCCAGGACTATCATACGGTAAGTGGATCTAAATACTCAGGGGGAAAAAACATAATCAAATTGTATTACTGAACATATCCCAAAATAAGTGTACAATATGCACACTTGTAGAAATAGAAAATTAAAATCTATGCTGAAAGTGGAAAAACAGCCTGATTGCTCCCTCTCTCATGCAGCTCCATGGCAGAAAGAATAGTCTGATGTTAGTCCATCAGTTCCATATTTATGGCAATAAACATGAAGCCGCTATGAAGTGAGGAGAGAGGAGGGGTGGAAGGTTGGGAGAGGGGTTTCATCTTTTTGAAGAGTGCCACTGTGTTCTTCAGCCAACCAATAGGAGAAGGGAGAATTTAATCTCCGTATTTATCAAAAAGTATTTTTCAATCATTTCCTTCTTTCATCAAAGGTGGTTTGACGTGTGGTGTCGTTAAGATGCTGCTGTGGGGGTGGGACTTAGGGCAGGTCGGAGGGCTCTCATTGGTTGTTTTTGGCTTTGGCGTGTGTGAGGATGTGAGACTTGAGGTTGGTTGACTGGGCAAACTTCTTATTGCAGCCGTCAAAGGGGCATACGTAGGGCCTGTCTCCGGTGTGGATACGAACGTGTGTGCGCAAGTTAAAGTCCAGCGAAAACCTCTTCCCACAGCCCTCAAAGGTACACTGCACACAGGAAGGAGAACATGGATGGACAAAAGGAGAGGTGTATTAGGATATAGGAGTCAATGGTAAATGTGTGTGCAGTTACTCTACATGCATGTCTTTTTGCGTCAATGTCCTAGCAGAATTTATGCAGACCAGGTACGTACTTGGAAGGGTTTCTCCCCTGTGTGAACGAGTTGGTGACGTTTGAGTTTGGAACTCTCTACGAAGGCCTTGCCACACTCGGCACAGACGTGCACACGAGGCCCGTGGGTGTGGAGATGCTTCCTCATCGCTGAATTGTCCCTGAACATCTTTGTGCAGCCCTAAGGGAGAGATTTATAGAACGTGTTGGTATACCTGATTCCATATACACAGTGTACAAAACATTAAGGACATCTGCTACAGCGTCAGCTAGCTAAGCGGTTAAGAGCGGGCCAGTAACTGAAAGGTTGGTGTAGGTGTACACCGGGCCAGCAAGGTGCAATAATCTGCCCTTGAGCAAGGCAGTTATCCCCAAACAACTGCTCACCAACTCAATATTAGGAAAGTATTTCTTAATGCATGTCTTAATGTATGATCATGAGTCATAATACCTGATGAGAGCACATTTAGGAATACCAACATTATGGCATTTTCTTAAACGACACTAAAATAAAGTGCAATATCTGTGTGAAATAAATATGTAAACATGGCTCAGACATTGTGTAGGCCTATGCTAGAATTTTTCTTGCAAAGAGAAAAATATGTACTTCTCATTTCCCACTCTGGGTTAATGTGATGGGCTGTCACTGTTAAGTAGCTCTCTGTAGCCCTGGAGGTCCATCCATCTGTAGCAAGCGCAACAGTTCACTGACAACTTCAGCTTGCTTATATAGACTGGGTACTACCTGTGCTGAAATGAGTACAAGAGGGCGAAGTTTAACGTGGTCTGAGCACTTTCACGAGATGCTCAAACCCCCGATTCTTCTCAACCACTGAGAATGTGCGCATATCTGCGGCTATAAACATACCCATCACTCTTGTAATTTCTTTGGCCCGGTCAGAATCGGCTGTGAAGAGCTGCTTGAATGCAGAGGAGAGACTAAGCTGCGTTTTTTTTGTGTGTTTCCATCTTCCAGTGGTAGGAATACTGTGGTGATGTCGGCATAAAATGTGTCATGTTTGAGGTGTTGGCAGCTGCATAGGCTATTCTCGTTGAGCAGTGGTGACATGCTCTCGGTCCATTGCCGTTGTAAGCTACTGAGAAGACAAAATGTTCCCAAACTGGAGATTTACGCGATGGAGAATCCTCCTGGTTTGTCAGCCCCACCACCATACAGAAGTAGTTGCCGGCTGCGCCACACAAAAGCACAGTTTGAAATGCGCCAATTAAGGTTTGAATTTTGATAACATGCGCATATGCTCTAGTTGTTGTAACAGAATAACCTGAAATGTTTTCAGCTCAGGTTTACACGAGGGGCATACAACGCAGCGTAGGCATAGCCCACAGGCCGAGTGGTTGCATTTATTATATACTGCTCATAAAAATAAAGGGAACACTTAAACAACACATCCTAGATCTGAATGAAATAAATAATCTTATTAAATACTTTTTTCTTTACATAGTTGAATGTGCTGACAACAAAAAACACACAAAAATAATCAATGGAAATCCAATTTATTAACCCATGGAGGTCTGGATTTGGAGTCACACTCAAAATTAAAGTGGAAAACCACACTACAGGCTGATCCAACTTTAATGTAATGTCCTTAAAACAAGTCAAAATGAGGCTCAGTAGTGTGTGTGGCCTCCACGTGCCTGTATGACCTCCCTACAACGCCTGGGCATGCTCCTGATGAGGTGGCGGATGGTCTCCTGAGGGATCTCCTCCCAGACCTGGACTAAAGCATCCGCCAACTCCTGGACAGTCTGTGGTGCAACGTGGCATTGGTGGATGGAGCGAGACATGATGTCCCAGATGTGCTCAATTGGATTCAGGTCTGGGGAACGGGCGGGCCAGTCCATAGCATCAATTCCTTCCTCTTGCAGGAACTGCTGACACACTCCAGCCACATGAGGTCTAGCATTGTCTTGCATTAGGAGGAACCCAGGGCCAACCGCACCAGCATATGGTCTCACAAGGGGTCTGAGGATCTCATCTCGGTACCTAATGGCAGTCAGGCTACCTCTGGCGAGCACATGGAGGGCTGTGCGGCCCCCCAAAGAAATGCCACCCCACACCATGACTGACCCACCGCCAAACCGGTCATGCTGGAGGATGTTGCAGGCAGCAGAACGTTCTCCACGGCGTCTCCAGACTCTGTCAGCGTCCGGCTCAGTGTGAACCTGCTTTCATCTGTGAAGAGCACAGGGCGCCAGTGGCGAATTTGCCAATCTTGGTGTTCTCTGGCAAATGCCAAACGTCCTGCATGGTGTTGGGCTGTAAGCACAACCCCCACCTGTGGGTGTCGGGCCCTCATACCACCCTCATGGAGTCTGTTTCTGACCGTTTGAGCAGACACATGCACATTTGTGGCCTGCTGGAGGTCATTTTGCAGGGCTCTGGCAGTGCTTCTCCTGCTCCTCCTTGCACAAAGGCGGAGGTAGCGGTCCTGCTGCTGGGTTGTTGCCCTCCTACGTCCTCCTCCACGTCTCCTGATGTACTGGCCCGTCTCCTGGTAGCGCCTCCATGCTCTGGACACTACGCTGACAGACACAGCAAACCTTCTTGCCACAGCTCGCATTGATGTGCCATCCTGGATGAGCTGCACTACCTGAGCCACTTGTGTGGGTTGTAGACTCCATCTCAAGCTACCACTAGAGTGAAAGCACCGCCAGCATTCAAAAGTGACCAAAACATCAGCCAGGAAGCATAGGAACTGAGAAGTGGTCTGTGGTCCCCACCTGCAGAACCACTCCTTTATTGGGGGTGTCTTGCTAATTGCCTATAATTTCCACCTGTTGTCTATTCCATTTGCACAACAGCATGTGACATTTATTGTCAATCAGTGTTGCTTCCTAAGTGGACAGTTTGATTTCACAGAAGTGTGATTGACTTGGAGTTACATTGTGTTGTTTAAGTGTTCCCTTTATTTTTTTGAGCAGTGTATATTCATTTGGGTTCACAATGCGGACAGAACAGAGGTCCCCGAACCGTTCGAGAATACATGTACCTTAACATCCCTACTGGGCAGGAAAGAAACCGTTGGAAACAGACTACTTACTTTATGAGGGCAGGCTATCGTCCTGGGCGCGTCGTCTTCTTTTACCTTCCTCGGCTTCATCCTGAGAAAACATTGGATATGGAGTTAACTTTCAGCCTATTGCATTCACAGGGAATAGAACTCAAAACATATGTTGTCCATATACAAAATCTAATTAACCATGTTCAATTCCTAACCAGTGAATATAAACCAGCACCCATGCAAGTCTTCCAGTATGGCTGACAACAGCCGGTTTCCTCCTTTCACTGTGTTAAAGTGCTCTGTGTCAGTGTGTGTTGACGGTGTTCAGAGATATAAAGGCTCTCGTAGAATGGACTCTAGAACTTACCACACTGAGTTCTGACCATAGGGACCAGCAGAGTCACTGAAGGAACTAAGAACACAGCATCCAAACGGGACAGTCAGAAATATCCAGGCTCAACACTCCCTTCCTAGGAGATTAGGCTATATACCGCTGGCATCTACTACAGAAAAGCTGCCTCATCGAGTGCTGCCTTCCAAGACAGGCAGGCAACATGAAGAGAATCACAAATCCTGGCATCTTTCTAAACACCAATTTACAAGGTGAGCTACAAGAGAGCATAGGTGTAAATTATTTGTGTGTTAGAGTTTAGGCCAAACAATAGGGGGGTTTATTTGAGGGTGTGTTCACTGTACATACCCTTGATGGACAGGTGCGTTTAGGCAGATAGACACTGACCTGGCAAACTCTGCCAGCTGTTTGGGGTCTGACAGGTCGATGCCAGGTATCCCTCCAGGGGGCAGCTTCTTCCCCGTCATGTATTCAGAGTAGTCCGGAGGGGAATTCTCCCCAATGATCTGTTCTTCAACAACTGACTCATGGTCGATGTCTTTTTTGTCATCTAGGATACAATGCAGGGACTTAACCGAAAATAGCCATACAAGACCGGGGTACATCATTGCAGTTTGCCCAAGCGCCAGCAGATGGCGATATTGAGTCGTTTCATTTGTATTTATTATGGATCCCAATTACTCTTTCTGGGGTCCAGAAAAATGAAGGCAGTTATAACATTTTAAAAACATTACATTCACAACAGATTTCACAACACATTAAGTGTGTGCCCTCAGGCCCCTACTCTACTACCACATATACACAACACAAAATCCATGTGTACATGTGTGTATGTTATCGTGTTTGTAGGCACGTGTCTGTGCCTATGTTTGTGTTGCTTCATAGTCCCCACTGTTCCATAAGGTGTATTTTAATCAGGGGTTTTTTTAAATCAAATTTTACTGCTTGCATGAGTTACTTGATGTGGAATAGAGTTCCATATAGTCATGGCTCTATGTAGTACTGTGCGCCTCCCAAAGTCTGTTCTGGACTGTGAAGAGACCTCTGGTGGCATGTTTTGTGGGGTATGCTGTGTGCCAGTAGTTCAAACAGACAGCTCGGTCCATTGAACATGTCAATACTACTCACAAATACAAGTCGTGATGAAGTCAATCTCTCCTACACTTTGAGCCAGGAAAGATTGACATGCATATTAATGTTAGCTCTCGGTGTACATCTAAGGAACAGCCATTGCTGCCCTGTTGAGCCTAAAGGCCCTCTTTGTGGCACCTGACCACACGACTGAACAGTAGTCCAGGTCCAACAAAACTAAGGCCTACCTTGATACACTCGTATCCCCCGTGGACCGGTTCGTATGTAAAACATTCACCATTCAGGCTGCAAATCCATTACTTTCCTCCCTAACTAATATATACTTTTGTTTTATAATTTTTTTATTTAACCTTTAACTAGGCAAGTCAGTTAAAAACACATTTTTATTTACAATGACGGCCTAGAAACAGTGGGTTAACTGCCTTGTTCAGGAGCAGAATGACAGATTTTACCTTGTCAGCCCAAGGATTCGATCTAGCAACCTTTTGGTTACTGGCCCAATGCTCTAACCACTAGGCCACCTGTCGCCCCTTTTTAAATGAGGAGAAGGTAAAAATATGCATACTTTCTTTATTAAAACACGACTTCCACCACCATGCTAGAGTGGCTAATGCCTAGGAATGCTAGGCCAAGATGTTGCGTATCAGGTTTCATCAGCCTGTTGTTTACTCCTGGCTTAAAGCAGGGCCCGACATCAGGAAGTAGCATTAGCCAATCTAGCATGGCAGCCTGGTCTCAGACTAGACGTAACATAGTAAATGTAAATCCGGGACACTGAAATTAGTATTATAAGTTACGTTTGGTATGGTTACATAAGACAGATTGTTACTTAACCTCTTGACGGTCGCCTAGGATAGGGGGCGCCACAGCGCATTTTGAAAAAAATTCGTGCCCATTTTAAACGGCCTACTACTCAAACTCAGAAGCTAGGATATGCATTTAATTAATACTTGTGGATAGAAAACACCCTAAAGTTTCTAAAACTGTTTGAATGGTGTCTGTGAGTATAACAGAACTCATATGGCAGTCAAAACCCCGAGACAGATCAAAACAGGAAGTGGAATTCTGAATTGCGAACTCAACTTCATCACGTTGCCTATTAATCACACCGTGAGCTATGGTTCATTGAGCACTTCCTATTGCTTCCACTAGATGTCCCCAGTCTTTACAAAGTGATTTGAGTCTCTTACTGTGAAAACTGACAGAATGACACGCTGTGGAACGTGGTCACACGGAGAGGGCCATCACCATTATGACGCCGGCGCCCCTGGTTACCCTCCCCTTTCGAAACGTTTTGAAACACAATGCAATTGTCCCCCTCGAATCTTATTGGAGCTCTCGTTGAAAAAGGCCCTACAGATTTATGTTATACAACGTTTGACATGTTTGAACGAACCTAAATAAGAAACAAATGCATTTTGTTGAAAGAGTAGCCCCGCGCACGTCAGAACTTTTGGTGAAGCCTTCAGAACGCGCTAACAAGAACAAGCTATTGGGACGTAAAGGATTAACTTTTTCGAACGAAAATACATTTGTTGTGGACCTGGGATTCCTGGAAGTGCCTAAGGATGAAGATAATCAAAGGTAAGGGATTATTGACAATAGTATACAAGACTAGATGTGATATGCGATTGTTCCAAGATGGCTAGCCTATTGCTATTGCTAGCCTATTGTTCTGAGTATCGCATCTCCTTTTATCGCAAAGTGTGATTACCCAGTAAAGTTATTTTTAAATCTGGCATTACAGGTGCTTTCAAGAGATATTCATCTATAAATCTTAGAATGACAATATTACATTTTAAAAATGTTTTCGAATAGTAATTTAGTAAATTACTTGTAGCACTATTTCACCGGATGCATTTGGGGGAAAATAGTTAGTCAACGTTACGCACCGATGTAAAATGCTGTTTTTATATACAAATATGAACTTTATCGAACAAAAGAATGCATGTATTGTGTAACATGATGTCCTAGGTGTGTCATCTGATGAAGTTTGTAAAAGGTTAGTGCTGCATTTAGCTGTTTTTTGGTTATTTGTGATGCATGTGGTTGGTCGGAAAATGGCTATGTGGCTACTTTTACGATATACTCCTCTAACATAATCTAATGTTTTGCTTTTGCTGTAAAGCCTTTTTGAAATCGGACAACGTGGTTCGATTCAGGAGAGGTGTATCTATAAAACGATATAATTTGGAGAAAAATAAAATAAAAAAATGTTTTATTAAATGTTGTTATGCTAATGGCGATATGATTTTTCGCTGGATGTCGGCCGCACAGGGGTTAAAGTAAATATTCACCCATTTTGAATATATATTTTTCTGCATCTGAGCAATGTTCTATTGATTCCCTGGGTCATTTATTGCTATTCAAGCAGGCATACATTTCGCCGGAATGACATACTGTAGCATTGCGATGAAGCCGCTCCCACTACACTGGAAGTTAATAGCAATACGACTTTTAGATCGCAATAACATCTATCATATGTTCAAAACTGGATGATATCATAACACAGGTCAGCTTCTCTCAAATGAGCCATTGATCATATTTTTTGCTATATTCCTACATAGAGGTCCCGTGTGGCTCAGATGGTAGAGCATGGTGTTTGCAACACCAGGGTTGTGGGTTCGATTCCCACGGGGGACCAGTACGGAGAAAAATGTATGAAATGTATGCATGCGCTACTGTAAGTCGCTCTGGATAAGAGCGTCTACTAAAATGTAAAATGTAGAGAAATATGGAATTTTGCAGAGGGTCTAACACATTTCTCCTACTTGTCTGCTTCTTCAGTCCAGGGTGCATTGCATGGTGCTGTTGCGAATGTCAGACACATCAATTGGCCAGTTGAACATGGTTAGACTGTAGACTTAAGTAGCTAGTTAGCAATTTTACAGCTAACTAGCTACTTCACATGCTGATATTGACTATGGTTTTGTGTGTAGTTATGTTTGCTAGCGAGCTACCTAGACAGCTACCTAGACATTGCATTGTGGGTTTTGTAGTCGACTTGAGCTGCAACAGATTTTGACAACGATTTTCACATGTTGCTGCCAACCTTATTACAAACAACAAAATGAAACATGTTCACAAAAAATGAGCGGTTTTGGGTGGATTTTTAATACACCCAACCAACCACCCTACTAAAGATGAGATTTGAACTCGCAAACTTTGGGTTGCTAGACGTTCAAGTTATACACCCACCCAACTTCGCAACTATGTTAGCTAACCTTAGCCTAACTAATGTTAGCCAGCTTGATAATGTTAGCCGTCTAGCTAGAATTCATATAATACATGTTGCAAATTCTAAACATATTGGACGTTTTGCATATTCATAACAAAGTGTTTCTAATTTGTAACATAGCATACAAAAATGGGTGATGTACAAGTTACACGAACCGGTCCGATATGAGTGTATTGCCGGCTGCATACAATGCGTTTGGACGGTAAGGTGAAACGACTCAATATCGCCATCTGCCGGCCTTTAGGCTACTAAGCTGTTTGAAAACAGCAATACAAAAAACACTGCAGCAATATTTCTAGACATTGTAGCTAGCAGTATAGCTTTGTTTTTACAAAACCGTGAAATACAATGTATACAATCATTGATGCTGATTAAAATAACGACTATGAACATGCATCACCTTGATCCCCCTGCGCAGTTTATCAGCTAACATTGTTTCTCGCTCTGCTGCTAGTCGCATCTTGGTAGCTACACGCCAGGATTATGAGTTTACTAGTTAGCCTAGCACGCCAACGGAGAATGTTTATCAATCATGCTGAATCCAAATGCGGTTAAACGGTGCTTGTACAATGCAAGCTGTGTAGGGTCGTGGTTTTTAGGAACGTTTACTAGCTTGTGTTGCTAGCCAGCTACTATACTTGATTGAGAACTCGCTAGCTGTCGCGTGTAAAAAAAAAAGTTAACGTTAGCTGGCTATGCAGAAGAAAAGCATCAATGGGCTAGAAATAACTTTTTAAGACAATATATTTGGCCAGCAATTTAAATCTAACAAAACTAAGTTACATGGTTACTGGCCCAGATATCGTAATCACGGCTGAAGTAGTTACTTATCCGCAAAGTTA
Source organism: Salmo salar (assembly GCF_965601325.2). Classification (NCBI taxonomy): domain Eukaryota; kingdom Metazoa; phylum Chordata; class Actinopteri; order Salmoniformes; family Salmonidae; genus Salmo; species Salmo salar. The sequence goes on along the minus strand of NC_138296.1, from coordinate 79,237,785 downwards.
ACGTAAGGCACCTAACTAGCTAGTTACGCCGTCGGGGCCTACTTCCTGGAGCCAGCAGCGCGCGTGTACCCCCGACCGCCGCCATCTTCGCCCAGCCGTTCTATCGCCATTTTTTCGGGCCGCCATACTGGTTCTCGGGGAACATGGCGGCGCCCAGCAACATCTAAAAACATGGCCTCCAAAACAAAAACATTTCAATCTAACCGACACACATTTCTGCACTTCTAAAAGTGATCTCGAAGGTGGCTTGGCGAACTACGAAGGAATAGACTAGTGCAAAACGTCTACGCCCTGCAACAAGGCCTCTTGGCAAGAATCTTGCACAAGTTAACTACCAAGCACGAACAATGCGGGGAGAGAGATACACAGATAACGTTAGCTACAGTAACATTAGATAGAACCGACGACTTACCCGAAGCCCACATTGTAACAGAAAATTCCCCCTCCATAGTCTTTATTTGCACCTGCTTCTGTTCCCATTTTCTACTGCTTGGTTCTACAGCACCCAAATAGCTCTTTTGGCCAGCTTTTTTGCTACTGCCGCCTACCCCTCTCTTCATCCGACCCACCGAGCTTTTCCCGGCTACAGTCACCAGAGTCTGTTCGATGTACTCGTCTTCCACCCCGGGTGCTGGGACGGGGATGAGGATTTGATCCTCGTAACCCCCGTCCGCAAGCATATCCGAATCATCCCCGCCAACAACTTCCTCTCTTGTCTGCACTAGGATCACTTCTTGATGGTGGTGGATCGAATTCGTGTCGTCTGACACCAGCGGCTGAAGTGCTATCATCGGCTGGTCGTCGTCTCCCCCGACCACTGTAGTCTCGATAGTCTCTACCGGTATCGTTTCCACCTCTATCTCGTGCAACTCCACTAGTTCGGCCGGCATCTCCGAGCCGTCCGCCTCAATATAAAGCGTATCGCCGGATGCCATGTTGAATTCTACCAGCTTACTTCTCACGCAGCCTGTGCTGTGCTTGTTTGCCCCACAAACACCCCCCTGCCCCTGTTCTCCCTCTTCGATGATCAATTATATTGACAAGATAGTCGAGTGACCGCTCTAACGATGAAAATACATGTCCTCAAAGATGGGAGGAGGCGAGATCAGGTGGGACCATTCTAGCCAATGAGAGGTCATATGCTCGTGTGAAAACTCCGATAAAGGTCGTTTTTTTCATAGTTGCCTAAATGCCATTTGCTTCCACTTATACCAGTGCATTCGTAACAACCTAACCATTGCGGAACTTATAGTCGAACAAATAAGCCTCACGTTGCAAATAAGCAATTACATTTTTTTGTTGACTAAATTCGACACTCTCTTGACCTCCATTCAAAAATTCCTAATTTCGTTTTATTTTTGTGGACAAATTTTTGAGTAAACCCTGTCGCTTCGCCTTTTCCTCTCTGATAACACAAGCCACCAATTCCTACACCACAAACATCACAAACACCCATGGGGGTCTGGTGAGGATGCTTAGACCAAAAGTTGCATTCCTTTTGATTATGTAGGGTGAATATTTTTTTGCTTGCTAAAACATTAATAAGGCCCAAAATGACATTGGCCAACTCACTGCTAAGCATAATGCACCATAAGACATTTATATGGGGTTTTTTTAAATGCAGAAAACGACTATCACATAGGATACCTACTGGCATTAGCCCCATCCAGTCCATTGTATGTATTTCATAGTTTCATAGGCTCATTGAATGTTTAATATTACACTACACATCAACAGGGAATAGGGATGGATATATTGCAGTTGTTTTTTGTTTCTTGGGTTTTCTACAAATATATGTTTTCTGTAAACATACTCTATATGGGCTGTCTCGAGTGTCACTACAGACCCTGGTTCAATTCCAGCTGTATCACAACCGGCCGTGATTGGGAGTCCCACAATTGGCACACAATTGGCCCAGCGTCGTTAGGGTTTGGCTGGGGTAGGCAGTCATTGTAATAAGAATTTGTTCTTAACTGACTTGTCTAGTCAAATATAGCTGGTCTTTTGGCGTTCTCCTAATCTGACCTCCAGGTGTCGGTATAGTCAAGGGGACAAAATACCTTTCAATCCAGATAGTTGTGTAACACCTCTTGTGATGCAGTAATGTATCGGCATTACATGTGCTGTATACTGACTGCATGAGTGTATTAATATCAGGAGGATGCAAAGCCAAGTTACAGAAAAGTCAGATAGAAGTGTATGGAGAAGTACAGATGGGGTTCTCTATCATGTAGGGAATCATTCATCCCTATACTTAACAATTCTCTAAATTGATCCCCAATGAATACGCCAAAGGATAGTGTTATGTGTTGTTAGAAAGTATGACTAAAACAGAGATATGTTAAAAGGAACAGATAGGCCAAATTATGTTCATAGTGGCCCATAGTGTATGAATACACAGTCTGACTAGGTGAATGCTTGTGAATAAACACTCAATCAAAGCAGCTAATCAAGCACAACTTAAAAAAAACAGACACAACTCTCACAATCAAAGAGGTCATTTCATTTTTCCAAGACATTGTTCACAGTTTTATTTGAAATTATTTTAGTGTATATATATATATATTTTTTTTTTTACCAGGAAGCACTTGGTCATAAAAGGAAATAATAAAACAAACAATACTTCACCATATCGTTGCAGCCAATAAACATTTTATTAACAACATGATCACAAATACTCTGGTGTATTATTCTTTTTTTGATCATAAGATTGCAATATCCAAAGAGCAATAGTTTATATACCACCCTCCCTTTCAGGTTCAAGACTTGTTTTAAAAAATCTTTCAGTCAGTGATTACACACACACACAATTGTGTTTGGCGAAAAAGGATACAAAACTCTTTAAAAATGTTGAGGTCAGGTCATGAGAAATAAATCTGTATGTGCTTATAATTGTATTTTAAAACAAAATCAAAAGAGAAAAAAATGACAATATAAAATATGAAAGGCTGACATAAAATGATTATCATCAGTGTCATTATAATTATTATTTTGTTACTATTGTCGTCACTAAAACTACTACTACTTATATTCACACCATTACATCTACAATAATACAAATAATAGTCATATTAATGACAATGATAGTAATAATAATGCCAAACAAACATTTTATAAATAAAAAACTCCTAGAAAACTAAGATGTTACTTAATTTAATTTCATAATTATTTCCTTTAAGACGGGAAACAGAACAGTAAACATTGGTTACCGACGGACAGATAGAGAAATAAAATAGAGAGAAAAATGAGCCCAGAGAAAGTAAAAAAATCAGTGCGAGAGTGTCCTCCATCCATCCCATTCTTCCAAACGTTACGTAAACAAACTGTTCCTGTAGTGTTACAGCAACATTGTCACGTTGCTTTAACATCACAGCAACGTAGAATAAATAAAATGGTTGTAGTTCGGGCCTCGATCCTCTCCTTGCCTCCTCAGACACAGCAGTGGTTGCCGTGGGGACAATGGTTCCAAAAGGTACAAGAAAGATTATGTCGTGCTGATTCTGCTCAGTTCTTGTCTAATAACTGGAAGAGAGAGGAGACAACAGGAGTGTTACAAGTCTTGTCATGGAGATAAGATGTGTTGTCCTGTCAGAGACCAACTCTACTATATCAGCAGTATTACTTTCAGTTTCTATGTCTCTGGTGCTATCTGGAGGATAACATGTCTCACTTCTCCTTCTCTTCCAATAACAACCTCATTTGGTCAGTTCCAAACATAGGTGCAGTAAACTGCATACTATAGAGATATTAGCCACAGACAGTACATTTCCTATGGAGACATTCTTGGAGGAAGTGAATGAGGAACTCAGAGAGATAACGCACCATCAATGATCTCATCCTTCACCTTGTGTAATTCACGAACAACTTCTTCCAAGATTTCCTGTTCCAAGTACAAAAGTTAATCATAACAGGTATATGTTTTCATATTCACAAAGTGTATGTGCCAATAATTTACTTCAGGGCTCCTTACCTGCTTCATTCTGTCAAAGTCTAAGGCATCTGTGTCGCTGCTACTCCCCACAGGTCGTACCCTACAGAAACCAAGGAAAACACTCTCACACAACATAGTAGCTCAATATATTTATTTTACAAATGAGAGTAAACATGCAATATAAAATTATAAGTGCACAAATAAGGCATGAAGTGTACAGAGGGAAATGTGTACAGTCCTTTACACAGTTAACCAGCCAATCCCTTGATTACATAACCTAATTTTAAAACCTAAGTCGGCAGACTAACTTAGTCCGTCAACGTTCTCACCTTGATACCAGTGATGACCTCTCTGCAGAGTTGGCTCTGTCCCATGGCTTCTTCACGCCATCTGAGAGGGGAAGGAGAAGAGAAGACAGGGGTCAGGGTAAGAAAAACATGACCTCAACATGTCAATTTTATTGTGTGTATATATATATATATATATATATATATATAATATATATATATATATATATATATATATATATAGTGTTGTTCTTGTGTACTATATATTGTGGTGTATTTGTGTTGTATATGTCTGAAACCCTACCTCTTCAAGGAGGATCTTAAATAAACCTCCTCCCCCAAAAATACACTTTTCCTACTAGCACTGACTCTGCTGATAACTACTTTATTGAGGGAAAATGTGCCTGTTATGACTGTGATATGTGGTTGTCTCATCTAGCTATCTTAAGATGAATGCACTAATTGTAAGTCGCATCTGCTATAAGAGCATCTGCTAAATTACAAAAATGTATATATATATATAAACTGTGTATGACTGGAGTACCTGTGGCGTTCTGTCCACCCTTGATGCCGGGGGAAGGGGACCTATTGGGGTCATCCTGCAAAACAACAGGAAAGATATATTGACGTCAACTAAGGAGAAGTGAGTCATAAATGTAATGATAAAAGAGTCATAATCACTGTAACATCAGTTAGCATCACTCACGATTTGGTTGTCCTCAGGCTTCTCTGATGCTGCTTTCCTTCTGGGGGCAAGAAGAAGCCTCTAGTCAGAGTCTCATTCAGTTTGATATCAAAGTTGTACATTCAATATGTCTGACGGTCCCCTCCACATATGACTAGACATTATTTTGAATAGAAATGTCTGTTCTAACTAGAGAGCTACGTTTCTGTGGGACCTGCAGGTCCAGCTTGAGATCATTGCGGCGCTGTCAGCATTTTTCATGCTGCGGTTGGGAGCGGGCGGTCAGACAGGCAACTTTGAGATTAAAATATTTTTGTTGTCCCGCAGATTATTTGGAAACGTTCATCTTTCTGCTTTGTATACGTTAGCATATTTATTGTATTAAAAGCACATCTTTGTTGCATTATTCACATACTCATAATTTGCTGCTTCAAGTTAAGTAGCCTACCTCTCCTTTCCTAGTTGGGCGTGCAAGATCAAGTGCACCTAGTATACATTACCGGTCAAAAGTTTTAGAACACCTACTCATTTATTTTTACTATTTCCTACATTGTAGAATAATAGTGAAGACATCAAAACTATGAACTAACACGTATGGAATCATGTAGTAACCAAAAAAGTGTTAAACAAATCAAAATATATCTTATATTTGAGATTCTTCAAATAGCCACTCTTTGCCTTGATGACAGCTTTGCACACTCTTGGCATTCTCTCAACCAGCTTCACCTGGAATGCTTTTCCAACAGTCTTGAAGGAATTCCCACATATGCTGAGTACTTGTTGGCTGCTTTTCCTTCACTCTGCAGTCCAACTCATCCCAAACCATCTCAATTTGGTTGAGATTGGGGGATTGTGGAGGCCAGGTTATCTGATGCAGCACTCCATCACTCCTTGGTAAAATAGCCCTTACACAGCCTGGAGGTGTGTTGGGTCATTGTCCTGTTGAAAAACAAATGATAGTTCCACGAAGTGCAAACCAGATGGGATGTTGTATCCCTGCGGAATGCTGCGGTAGCCATGCTGGTTAAGTGTGCCTTGAATTCAAAATAAATCATAGACAGTGTCACCAGCAAAGCACCTCCACACCATAACACCTCCTCCTCCATGCTTTATGGTGGGAAATACACATGCAGAGATCATCCGTTCACCCACACAGCGTCTCACAAAGACACAGCGGTTAGAACCAAAAATCTCACATTTGGACTCCAGACCAAAGGACAAATTTCCACCGGTCTAATGTCCATTGCTCGTGTTTCTTAGCCCAAGCAAGTCTCTTCTTATTATTGGTGTCCTTTAGTTGTGGTTTCTTTGCAGAAATTCAACAATGAAGGCCTGATTCATACATTTTCCTCTGAACAGTTAATGTTGAGATGTGTCTGCTCCCTAAACTTTATTTGGGCTGCAATTTCTGAGGCTGGTAACTCTAATGAACTTATCCTGAGCAGCTGAGGTAACTCTGGGTCTTCTATTCCTGTGGAGGTCCTCATGAGAGCCAGTTTCATCATAGCGCTTGATGTTTTTTGCGACTGCACTTGAAGAAACTTTCAAAGTTTTCTGTATTGCCTGACCTTCATGTCTTAAAGTAATGATGGACTGTCGTTTCTCTGTGCTTATTTGAGCTGTTCTTGCCATAATATGGACTTGGTATTTTACCAAATAGGGCTGTCTTCTGTATACCCCCCTACCTTGTCACAACACAACTGATGGCTCAAATGCATAAAGACGGAAAGAAATTCCACAAATTAACTTTTGATAAGGCACACCTGTTAATTGAAATGCATTCCAGGTGACTACTCCATGAAGCTGGTTGAGAGAATGTGCAAAGCTGTCATCAAGGCAAAGGGTGGCTACTTCGAAGAATCTCAAATATAAAACATATTTAGATTAGTTTAACACTTGTTTTGTTACTACATGATTCCATATGTGATATTTCATAGTTTTGATGTCTTCACTATTATTCTACAATGTAGAAAATAGTAAAAATAAAGAAAAACCCTTGAATGAGTAGGCGTTCTAAAACTTTGGACCGGTAGTGTATGTGTGATCTCAAAATAGAGTACCACAGTATGAGTCATAATACCCATAAAACCAAGCAGTCAAACAAGGAAATGGTTCCAATCGTTTTTCCACCATTCATTTTTCCTACAGGGGATTTTTAGAAACACTTAAAATAAGGGCTGTGTTTCGTGTAGGCTTAGCCTGGCATGATGTTTTGATAACCATGTAAATCTCTCTAATGAATATATTGGCAACATTTCTTTAAATTGACAATTCTGTGAACAGTCTTGTGCAAGTTTTACATTTACACAATACCTGTTAGCAAAGTTGTCAGCGAGAGATCAAGTGCAGGAGCTTGCAGGGATTTGTAGTCTTACATGATGACTACTTTGATACTAATTATCATTTTTCAATCTGAGAGTAAATAGATCCGAATATATTGATAAAAGTTACCTTGTCCGAGAGAGATTTACATGGTTATCAAAACGTCACACCAGGGTAAGCCTATGCGAAACACAGCCCTTATTTGAAGTGTTTCTAAAATTAATGGTTGAAAAACAATTGGAACCATTTCCCTGTTTGACTGCTAGGTTTTATGGGTATTATGACACCTCCACTGTGGAGCTATATAGAGTAGGCTGCCTATGCATGGACGGAGCGTCATGTGCTAGTTATCTTTCAAAGGAAATTATGTAAAAAACGATTAGACTATAGTTTACTACACTGTCTGTAAATAAATATTGATAATGGAAAAAAGTGGAGGGTGCTCAACCAACGTGAGTCGAGGTGCAATACAAAAATGTTATAATTGGAAAAGAAAAGGCGCAATGTGTGCCTAGGCTACCATGGTGAGCGATCATTGCGCCTTTTAATTTTCAATAAATATTGATTACCCAATTATGTGTATGTATGTGCCTGCAAATTGTCCTCATAAAAGATAGGCTACATCCTATAAAAAAAACATAGCTCAAAAGAAGTAGAAGTGTCCACTATAATCATTCTTGCTGCTTCAAGGTCAGCAGCCATACATGCGAGATAAGGTGTGCGTTTGATCTCAATTAAATAGTTGATATTAGCACCGGAGGGGATGGCTGCCGTTTTACATGCGCCTAACTGTGCTATTTTGTAAGTTTTTTTTCGCATCGTTTGTAATTTATTTTGTCCATAATGTTGCTGCTACCGTCTCTTATGACCGAAAAGAGCTTCTGGATATCAGAACAGCGATTACTCACCTCGAACTGGACAAATACCTTTTCTTTAATGAGTCCGACGCAAAGTATATACTGCTTCCCTGAGACCAAGCCCAAATCCCGTCATTCGTGTGAAGAAAATACGAAAATACAGGGGGTGGAGATCAGGGTGCCTTGTGAGAATTTGTTGGCGAGTGGGTAACCTGCCTCTACCATCCATTCTATTTGCCAACGTGCAATCACTGGAAAATAAACTGGATGATCTCCGTTCAAGACTATCCTACCAACGGGACATTAACCTGTCTGGGCTAGGGGGCAGTATTTTCACGGCCGGATAAAAAACGTACCCAAATTAAACAGGTTAATACTCTGTCCCAGAAACTAGAATATGCATATTATTAGTGGATTTGGATAGAAAACACTCTGAAGTTTCTAAAATTGTTTGAATTGTGTCTGTGAATATAACAGAACTCATATGGCAGGCAAAAACCTGAGAAAAATCCAAGCAGGAAGTGAAAAGTCAGAGAATTGTCTTTCTTCTTTTGATTCTCTATCGAAGCTACAGTGTCTGTGGGGTGACGTTGCACTTCCCAAGGCTTCCATTGGCTGTCTAAAGCCTTCAGAAAGTGGTTTGAGCATTCTGCTGTTACTGGGCAGATAATAGGAGCTCAGTTACGTGGTCTGCCTAGCAACAAAGGGATTGGATATGTTCGGTCCCGCGAGCGCGCCCCTCCTTTTTCTTCTTGAATGAATATGCTATTGTCTGGTTGGAATATTATCGCAATTTTATGTTAAAAATACCATAAAGATTGATTTTAAACAGCGTTTGACATGCTTCTAAGTACGGTAATGGAACATTTTGACTTTGTCTGTCGTTCTGCGCTCGCGCGTTATGCCTTTGGATAAGTGACCTGTACGCACAAACAAAACTGAGGTATTTGGACATAAATATGGATTATTTGGAACAAAAACAAAATTTATTGTGGAAGTATGTAACGCCCTGGCCATAGAGAGGGTTTTTTTGTTCTTTATTTTGGTTAGGCCTGGGTGTTACATTGGGTGGGCGTTCTATGTTCTTTTTCTATGTTTTTGTATTTCTTTGTTTTGGGCCGTGTGTGGCTCCCAATCAGGCACAGCTGAAGTTCGTTGTTGTTGATTGGGAGTCACACATAAGTGCATGTTTTTCCGTTGGGGTTTTGTGGGTAATTGTTTCCGTCATTGTGTTTCACCTGACAGGACTGTTTGGCTGTCGGTTTCCTTGTTTTGTTTTTGTATAGTGTTCTTGCTTAATTAAATATGATGAACACTAACTCCACTGCGTTTTGGTCCACTCTCTCTCACGTCAGCCCTTACAGAATTACCCACCACAAAAGGACCAAGCAGCGGAGGAAGGAGCAGCACCAGGAGAGCAGCATGATGGACTCATGGACGTGGGAACAAATACTGGACGGAGAGGGACCATGGACTCAGGCTGGGGAGTATCGCCTCCCGCAGTGGGAGATCGAAGCAGCGAGAGCGGAGAGGCGATATTATGAGGAGAGAGAGCGCAACATGCACGAGAGGCAGCCCCAATAATTTTTTTGGGGGGGGCACACGGGACAGTCGGCGGTGCCGAGGTCGGAACCAGAGCCAGTCGGGTTGACGTTGGAGGTGAGCGAAGGGTGGAAAGCAGAGACAGTGAAGGAGTTGATGGGGAGATTGGAGGAGAGAGAGATGAGAGACCTGCTGGTTTGGTGCATAAGGCACGGCATTTGCCCTACGGAGCGTGTCAGTGAATTGATGTCACCTGAGTCAGTTCTGCATACTCGTCCTGAGGTGCGTGCTGGCCGTCTGTTGAAGACTGTGCCTGCGCCCAGAAACAGGCCTCCTGCATGTCTTCCCAGCCCTGCACGTCCTGTGCCTACGCCCAGAAACAGGCCTCCTGCATGTCTTCCCAGCCCTGCACGTCCTGTGCCTACGCCCAGAACCAGGCCTCCTGCAAGTCTTCCCATCCTGGTCAGTCCTGTGCCTCCTCCTAGGACCAGGCCACCAGTGGGTCTCCCCATCCTGGTCTGTCCTGTGCCTGCTCCACGGACCAGGCCTCCAGTGGGTCTCCCCATCCTGGTTAAGCCTATACCTCCTCCACGGACCAGGCCTCCAGTGGGTTTCCCCATCCTGGTCTGTCCTGTGCCTGCTCCACGGACCAGGCCTCCAGTGGGTCTCCCCATCCTGGTTAAGCCTGTGCCTCCTCCTCGGACCAGGCCTCCAGTGGGTCTCCCCATCCTGGTCTGTCCTGTGCCTACTCCACGGACCAGGCCTCCAGTGGGTCTCCCCATCCTGGTCCGTCCTGTGCCACCTCCCAGGACTAGGCCTCCAGTGGGTCTCGCCAGTCCAGAGCCGCCCGCCAGTCAGGAGCTGCCAGAGCCGCCCGCCAGTCAGGAGCTGCCAGAGCCGCCCGCCAGTCAGGAGCTGCCAGAGCCGCCCGCCAGTCAGGAGCTGCAAGAGCCGACCGCCAGTCAGGAGCTGCCAGAGCCGCCGCCAGTCAGGAGCTGCCAGAGCGGCCCGCCTGTCCGGAGCTGCCAGAGCGGCCCGCCTGTCCGGAGCTGCCAGAGCGGCCCGCCTGTCCGGAGCTGCCAGAGCGGCCCGCCTGTCCGGAGCTGCCAGAGCGGCCCGCCTGTCCGGAGCTGCCAGAGCGGCCCGCCTGTTCGGAGCTGCCAGAGCGGCCCGCCGGTCCGGATCTGCCAGAGCGGCCCGCCGGTCCGGATCTGCCAGAGTGGCCCGCCGTGCCGGATCTGCCAGAGTGGCCCGCCGTGCCGGATCTGCCAGAATGGCCCGCCTGTCCATATCTGCCAGAGTGGCCCGCCTATCCGGATCTGCCATCGCCGCCCGCCAGCCGGGCGCAGCCAGGGTCATCCGCCAGTCGGGCGCAGCAAGGGTCGCCCGCCAGCCGGGCGCAGCCATCACCGCCCGCCAGCCGGGCGCAGCAAGGGACACCCGCCAGCCGGGCGCAGCCATCGCCGCCAGCCGGGCGCAGCCAGGGTCGTCCGCCAGCCGGGCGCAACAAGGGTCGCCCCCCAGCCGGGCGAAGTCAGGGTCGCCCACCAGACCTTCGGCACGGCCAGGTGCGCCAACTAAGAGGGCGACGCCAAGGGTGGGGCAGAGGCCACGTCCCGCACCTGAGCCGCTGCCGTAGGAAGGCCCACCCAGACCCTCCCCTTCAGTGTCAGGTTTTGCGGCCGGAGTCCGCACCTTGGAGGGGGGGGGGGGGGGGGGGTACTGTAACGCCCTGGCCATAGAGAGGGGTTTTTTGTTCTTTATTTTGGTTACATTGGGTGGGCATTCTATGTTCTTTTTCTATGTTTTTGTATTTCTTTGTTTTGGGCCGTGTGTGGCTCCCAATCAGGCACAGCTGAAGTTCGTTGTTGTTGATTGGGAGTCACACATAAGTGCATGTTTTTCCGTTGGGGTTTTGTGGGTAATTGTTTCTGTCATTGTGTTTCACCTGACAGGACTGTTTGGCTGTCGGTTTCCTTGTTTTGTTTTTGTATAGTGTTCTTGCTTAATTAAATATGATGAACACTAACTCCGCTGCGTTTTGGTCCACTCTCTCTCACGTCAGCCCTTACAAAGTAGCAGTCCTGGGAGTGCATTCTGGCGAAGATCAGCAAAGGTAATATAATATTTCTAATACTAATTCTGAGTTTAGGTTGCCCCGAATTTGGCGGGTGTACTCAGAATATTGAAAAATGTGCTTTCTCCGTAAAGCTATTTTAAAATCTGACACAGCGGTTGCATAAAGGAGTAGTCTATCTATAATTCTTAAAATAATTGTTATGTATTTTGTCAACATTTATGATGAGTATTTTTGTAAATTGATGTGCACATTCACCGTACGTTTTGGTGGGAATACATTTTCTGAATATCACGCGCCAATGTAAAATGCTGTTTTTGGATATAAATATGAACTTTATCGAACAAAACATACATGTATTGTGTAACATAATGTCCTAGGAGTGTCATCTGATGAAGATCGTCAAAGGTTAGTGCTTCGCTGTGTTTTGAGTTTTATTGACACATGTCCTTGCTTGGAAAATGGCTGTGTGATTATTTTTGTCTATGTACTCTCCAAACATAATCTAATGTTTTGCTTTCGCTGTAAAGCCTTTTTGAAATCAGACAATGTGGTTAGATTAACGAGAAGTGTATCTTTAAAATGGTGTAAAATAGTCGTATGTTTGAGAAAGTTGAATTATGACATTTTGTTGTTTTTGAATTTTCCACCCTGATATTTCACTGGCTTTGTCCTGCAGGTGGGACGCTGGCGTCCCACCTAGCCCATAGAAGTTAAGGCTTGCAAACCTCCCCCTTTTTCCTCCAAACATAACGATGGTCATTATGGCCAAACAGTTCTGTTTCATCATACCAGAGGACATTTCTCCAAAAAGTACGATCTTTGTCCCCATGTGCAGTTGCAAACCGTAGTCTGGCTTTTTTTGGCGGTTTTGGAGCAGTGGCTTCTTCCTTGCTGAGCGGCATTTCAGGTTATGTCGATATAGGACTCGTTTTACTGTGGATATAGATACTTTTGTACCTGTACCTGTTCTGGCATTTGGAAATTGTTTTGGCAGATTTCTTTTGATTTTCCCATGATGTCAAGCAAAGAGGCAGTTAGTTTGAAGGTAGGCCTTGAAATACATCCACAGGTACACCTCCAATTGACTCAAATGATGTCAATTAGACTATCAGAAGCTTCTAAAGCCATGACATGTGTTTTCTAGGGATGGGGGAAAAGTGTGACACCAATCAGGCCACAGAGGACTGGAATTTCCTAGGCCTGGCCTATAGGGATGAGGTCTGAGACCTGGTACTGTGGTGCCAGGACAACAATGTGAGCACAAAGGAGCTGATCATGGACTACAGGAAAAGGAGGGGGAACAGGCCCTCATTAAAATTGACAGGGATGTAGTGGAGCGGGTCGAGAGTTTCAAGTTCCTTGGTGTCCACGTCATCAACAAACTATCATGGTCCAAACACATCAACGCAGTCATGAAGAGGGCACAACAACATATTTTCCCCTCAGGGGACTGAAAAGATTTGGCATGGGTCCCCAGATCTTCAAAAAGTTCAACTGCTACACCATCCTCAAAGGTTGCATCATCGCCTGGTATGGCAACTGCTCGGCATCCGACTGTAAGGCGCTACAGAGGGTAGTGCGTACGGCCCAGTTCATCACTGGGGCCAAGCTTCCTGCCATCCAGGACCTATATACTAGGCGGTGACAGAGGAAGGTCCAAAGAATTGTCAAAGACTCCAGTCACCCAAGTCACAGACTGTTCTCTCTGCTATCGCACTGCAAGCGGTACCAGAGCGCAAAGTCTAGGTCCAAAAGGCTCCTTAACAGCTTCTACCCCCAAGCCATAACCCTGTTGAACAATTAATCAGATGGCCACCCGGACTATTTACATTGACCCCCCCATTTCTTTTTACACTGCTGCTACTCACTGTTTATTATCTACGCATAGTCACTTTACTCCTACCTACAGTACATGTACAAATTACCTCAACTAACCTGTACCCCCGCACATTGACTCAGTACCGGTACCCCCTGTATATAGCCTCATTATAGTTATTTTATTGTGTTACTTTAATTGTTTTACTTTAGTTTATTCAGTAAATACTGCATTGTTGGCTTGTAAGTAAGCATTTTATTGTAAGGTGAGCACCTGTTGTATTCGGCGCATGTGACAAATAACATTTGATTTGATTTGAGTAGGCTATAAATATAGCCAGTGCACGGGCGGAGAAGCACGGTGTCACGTTCTGACCAGTATGAGGGTTATTTTGTTAGTGTAGGCTGGTCAGGACGTGGCAGAGGGTATTTGGTTTATGTGGTTCGGGGTGTGTGTTTTATATAGAGGGTAGTTGATTTATGTATTCCGGGGTTTTTGGTCACTGCTCTGTTAGTCTATGTTCTTTCTAGTTAGTCTGTTTCTGTGTTGAGTTAATTGGGGTGAGGACTCTCAATTAAAGGCAGGTGTTGTCTAGTTGCCTTTGATTGAGAGTCCTATATATTAGGGTGTGTTTGTAATTTGTGGGAGGTTGTCACTTGAATTGCTGTCACTTGTATTTCTGTTATTAGCCTTCAAGTCTGTATTCGTCGTCTATCGTTTTGTTTGTGTGTGTTTCATTAAAAAGTTAATTATGAGTACTCAACCCGCTGCGCCTTGGTCCATTCCTGACGACCGTCGTTACAGAACCTCCCACCAAATCCGGACCAAGCAGCGAAGGAGGGAGCAACAGGTGGACTTCGTGGAGAAAAGGGAATTTGAGTCGGACCAACGGGAGAAATGGACATGGGAACACATTATGGCCGGAGAGGGCCCATGGAAAAAATGGAGCGAAGACCGGGAACGCTACAGGGGAACAAGACTGGCTATTAAACCGGAGAGGCAGCCCCAATAATTTTTTTTGGGGGGGCACACGGGTAGTTTGGCAGGGCCAGGATTGAGCCGCAAGCCAAATCCCCGTGCTTATTGGGGGCAGCCTAGTATTAGTCAGGTCCCGTGCGTTGGAGTGAGGTGCACGGCGTTGAGGCCGAGGATTCACAGGCCGGTGTGCGCAGTACCTGCGCCCCGCATTTGTCAGGGGAAAGCGGGCATCCAGCCAGGAAGGGTGGAGCCAGTACTGCGCTCGAGACCGCCAGTGCGCTTTCACGGTCCAATATATCCTGTTCCCGCTCCACGCACTAGCCCCAAGGTGTGTGGTTCAAAGCTGGCATATCCAGTACCAGCACCACGCACTAGGCTTCCAGTGCGTCAGCCCAGTCCAGTACGTCCTGTTCCCGCTCCACGCACTAGCCCTAAGGTGTGTGTTTCCAGGCTGGCATATCCAGTACGAGCACCACGCACCAGGATTCCAGTGCGTCAGCCCAGTCCAGTACGTCCTGTTCCCGCTCCACGCACTAGCCCTAAGGTGTGTGTTTCAAAGCTGGCATATCCAGTACCAGCACCACGCACCAGGATTATAGTGCGTCAGCCCAGTCCAGTACGTCCTGTTCCCGCTCCACGCACTAGCACTAAGGTGTGTGTTTCCAGGCTGGCATATCCAGTACCAGCACCACGCACCAGGCTTCCAGTGCGGCAGCCCAGTCCAGTACGTCCTGTTCCCGCTCCACGCACTAGCCCTAAGGTGTGTGTTTCCAGTATGGTACCTCCATTACCAGCACCACGCACCAGGCTTCAGTGCGTCAGCCCAGTCCAGCACGTCCTGTCCATGTTCCTCGTACTAGCCATGTGGTGCGTGTCCTTAGTCTGGCATGTCCTAAGCCAGCCCCACGCACCAGGCCTTCAGGCAACAGTGCCTCGTCCAGAGCTTCCGGCGACAGTGCCCCGGAGAGAGACGGCCCACTGTTCAGAACCAGGTGAGACGGCCCACTGTTCGGAACCAGGTGAGACGGCCCACTGTTCAGAGCCGAGTGAGTCTGGCTACAGTCCAGAACTTCCGGCAACAGTGCCTCGTCCAGAACTTCCGGCAACAGTGCCTCGTCCAGAACTTCCGGCAACAGTGCCTCGTCCAGAACTTCCGGCAACAGTGCCTCGTCCAGAGCTTCCGGCGACGGTGCCCCGGAAAGAGACGGCCCACTGTTCGGAACCAGGTGAGACGGCCCACTGTTCGGAACCAGGTGAGACGGCCCACTGTTCAGAGCCGAGTGAGTCTGGCTACAGTCCAGAGCTCCTAGAACCTTTCTACAGTCCAGAGCTCCTAGAGTCTTCCTACAGTCCAGAGCTCCTAGAGTCTTCCTACAGTCCAGAGCTCCTAGAGTCACCCTACAGTCCAGAGCTTCTAGAGTCACCCTACAGTCCAGAGCTCCTAGAGTCTTCCTACAGTCCAGAGCTCCTAGAGTCTTCCTACAGTCCAGAGCTCCTAGAGTCACCCTACAGTCCAGAGCTTCTAGAGTCTTCCTACAGTCCAGAGCTCCTAGAGTCTTCCTACAGTCCAGAGCTCCTAGAGTCTTCCTACAGTCCAGAGCTCCTAGAGTCTTCCTACAGTCCGAGCTCCTAGAGTCTTCCTACAGTCCAGAGCTCCTAGAGTCTTCCTACAGTCCAGAGCTCCTAGAGTCTTCCTACAGTCCAGAGCTCCTAGAGTCTTCCTACAGTCCAGAGCTCCTAGAGTCTTCCTACAGTCCAGAGCTCCTAGAGTCTTCCTACAGTCCAGAGCTCCTAGAGTCACCCTATAGTCCGGGGTCGACAGAGAGGGACATCACTGTAGAGACAGTTTATGAGGGGAGTGAGCCAGGGGTGGAGTGTGGTCTGCGTCCGGCTCCTGAGCCACCTCCTGAGGGGGGAGTATTGGGGTTAGAGGGGGGGTGTTGCAGGAACACCGTTGGTGACGGTGGCCACCCTCCCTTCCCTCCCATGTACTGTTGGGGATTTATTAGTGTTTTGGGGGATATTTATTGTTGTTGTTTTTTTTTTGTGTGTGAGGTGCATCCGGGGTCTGCACCTTTGGGGGGGGGGGGGGGGGTAATGTCACGTTCTGACCAGTATGAGGGTTATTTTGTTAGTGTAGGCTGGTCAGGACGTGGCAGAGGGTATTTGGTTTATGTGGTTCGGGGTATGTGTTTTATATAGAGGGTAGTTGATTTATGTATTCCGGGGTTTTTGGTCACTGCTCTGTTAGTCTATGTTCTTTCTAGTTAGTCTGTTTCTGTGTTGAGTTAATTGGGGTGAGGACTCTCAATTAAAGGCAGGTGTTGTCTAGTTGCCTTTGATTGAGAGTCCTATATATTAGGGTGTGTTTGTGTTTGTAATTTGTGGGAGGTTGTCACTTGAATTGCTGTCACTTGTATTTCTGTTATTAGCCTTCAAGTCTGTATTCGTCGTCTATCGTTTTGTTTGTATCAGTGTTTCATTAAAAAGTTAATTATGAGCACTCAACCCGCTGCGCCTTGGTCCATTCCTGACGACCGTCGTTACACACGGGGAAGTTATCTTTCCAAAGAAATTTACTTCATAAATATGATTAGGCTATAGTGTACTATATTGCCTTGAAATAAATATTGATCATTCATATTTGTCAGTCTGAAAATTGTCCCACTCCTAAAAGGTAGGGTATAAAACGTAGCTAATTGTAAAGTGCAAGTCTCCAACTCTGCTCTCTTCAAACTATGTCTAGCCTATTGGCTGATATAGCCCAGTAATACCGATAGCCTAATTTAATGGACTATGTGAGAATCTCTGTTAATTTAATATGTTTCTTAGGTTATTTTTCCGCATTTTGATATTCCCTATAGGGCCTAAAATCGCTGCGACCATGGCTACCAAGTGAGCTGCGTCACATACGCCTAAAATAACATTGCAGGACTGCAGTTGGGTTCGGGACCAGTTTTTGCGGTAGTGGATAGGAGCCGGACAGAAAGCCAGTGCCGCATGAAAAGCTGCGGGTGCGGGTGGGAGCGGGATTAATAAATTAGTCCCGCACAGACCTGTAGTTCTAACTATATGCTCTGAATAGGAATGCCTGCTCTAGTGTTTCTAACTCTATGCTTTGAATAGGAATGCCTGCTCTAGTGTTTCTAACTCTATGCTCTGAATAGGAATGCCTGCTCTAGTGTTTCTAACTCTATGCTCTGAATAGGAATGCCTACTCTTGTGTTTCTAACTCTATGCTCTGAATAGGAATGCCTGCTCTAGTGTTTCTAACTCTATGCTCTGAATAGGAATGCCTACTCTTGTGTTTCTAACTCTATGCTCTGACCTCCGCGCCAGCAGAGCGTTCATCTCCTCCATCAGTCCTCCACTGCCGCCACTTGTCCGGTTGGCTTCGTTTTTGGTCCCCGATCCTGAAGAGTTAGAGTCCTCAGGCTGGAGAGAGAAGAGAGAGACACACACAGTATCTTAGGCGTGGATAGGACAGAGAGTGTTATGTAACCTAGTTGTAAGGGGGAAAGGAAAGGGAAAGGGGGATACCTAGTCAGTGGTACAACTGAATGCATTCAACTGAAATGTGTCTTCCACATTTAATCCAACCCCTCTGGAGCACCAGTTAATGGTCTAAAAGGGCTTCCTTAACCTATTTCATCTCCACTGATAGGAAAGAGCTGGGCTTGGTGAACATTGTGCTTTCACCTATCCTATGTTGAGATCAGTGCAGATGAAGCAAAGAAGACGAGGAGATAAGGAGCCTTTAGACCAGTGGTCACCAACCTTTTCTGAGTCAAGATCACTGTCACAGTCAAAAAGCAAGCTGAGATTTACTGCTCACGACTTAACATTAACCTAATAAAAATACAGTTCTGTAGGATTGAGGCTTCTGCAGTAGGCCAAATATATTATCACAGCATATTGGCTATATACAGTGCTGTGAAAAAGTATTTGCCCCCTTCCTAATTTCTTATTTTCTTGCACATTTGTCACACTTAAATGTTTCAGATCATCAAACAAATTGTAATATTACACAAAGATAACCCAAGTAAACACAAAATGCAGTTTTTAAGTGATGATTTTATTTATTAAGGGAAAAAAGCTATCCGAACCTTCATGGCCCTATGTGAAAAAGTAATTGCCCCTAAACCTAATAACTGGTTGTGCCACCCTCAGCAGCAACAACTGCAATCAAGCATTTGCGATAACTATATAGAATATGGTTCTTCTCAGACCATATTATATTTCCAAACTCTAGCTTTGATAACAAAATAGATCAGTTGGTGTAGCACATGTGAGGCACAGCTGAGTATAAATTGAATTCATTAGCAAATAATTAGCTTTTTTATTTTACTGGACTGATGATGCCTGCATCTGATGGTCATGGTGCTTACAAGACAAGTGGGAACTCGAGAGAAAAAAAAAAAGAGAAAATCATGACGCCATCTGGATGATCGTTCAAAACGATTTTTCCCAGTCGGATCTCTTTATTTTTTTCCTGAGTTCCCAGTTTTCTTGAATGAACTGAAGTCGGAGATGTCCTATTTACGAGTTCCCAGTTGTTTTGAACACGTCATTAGTCTCAGTCTCTGGTCAGTCTCAGAGACTGACCAGAGAGAGGGGACACTGTGTTCCACCTCATGACGAAACTCGAGTCGCACCGCATCCGCATCATGTTGTTCCTATGACCAGAGAAAGTGAAATATTCCTCCATATTACAATAGACACGATGAAGTTGCTAATAATAATAAAAACGCAGGGCTATCGATACACTTGGCTAATAATTCATTGCAGCTACAGCGGGAGTGGTAGTATCAGGGGCGCAACTTTCACTGGGAATGAGGGGGACATGACCCCCCCCACCACACACACATTCTGAAATAGCATTTTTGCACCCCCCCAGGGGTTTCAGTGTGCTTTAGGACCATGCGGACGCCTCAGAGAAGTCGGGTAGGCTGTTTGGCGGTATCAGATGGCTGGATATAGGACCCTGCGGACACCACAGAGCATAAGAACATGGGACCCCTAATCTTCAAAAAGTTCTACAGCTGCATCATCGAGAGCATCCTGACCGGTTGCATCAACGCCTGGTATGGCAACTGCTCGGCATCTGACCGTAAGGAGCTACAGAGCGTAGTGCTTATGGCCCAGTACATCACTGGGGCCAACCTTCCTGCCATCCAGGACCTATATACTAGGCAGTGTCAGAGGAAGTCCCAAAACATTGTCAAAGACTCCAGTCACCCAAGTCATAGACTGTTCTCTCTGCTACCGCACGGCAAGCGGTACCGGAGTGCCAAATCTAGAACCAAAAGGCTCCTTAACAGCTTCTACCCGGTTGCATCACCACCTGGTATGGCAACTGCTCAGCATCTGACCATAAGGTGCTACAGAGGCTAGTGCTTATGGCCCAGTATATCACTGGGGCCAAGCTTCCTGACATCCAGGACCTATATACTAGGCGGTGTCAGAGGAAGGCCCAAAAAATTCTCCAGTCACCCAAGTCATAGACTGTTTTCTCTGCTATTGCACGGCCGAGAGCCGTGCGGCGCGCCAAGTCTAGGACAAAAGGGCTCCTTAACAGCTTCTACCCCCAAGCCATAATACTGCTGAACGATTAATCAAATGGCCACCCAGACTATTTACATTGACCCCCCCCCCCCCCATTTGTTTTTACACTGCTGCTACTCACTGTTTATTATCTATGCATAGTCACTTTACAAATGACCTCGACTAACCTGTATCCCCCGCACATTGACTTGCTACAGGGAACCCCTGTATATAGCCTCGTTATTGTTATGTTATAATTTTCTTGTGTTACTTTTGGATTTTTTTCACTAGTTTATTTAGTAAATATTTTCTTAACTCTATTTCTTGAACTGCATTGTTGGTTAAGGGCTTGTGAGTAAACATTTCACGGTAAAGTATACACCTGTTGTATTCGGCGCATGTGACAAATACAATTTCATTTGATTTGATTTGACAGCCCGCTTTGAGTTTGCCAAAGGAACCTAAAGGACTCTCAGACCATGAGAAACCAAGATTGAACTCTTTGGCCAATGCCAAGCATCACGTCTGAAGGAAACCTGGCATCGCTCATCACCTGGCCAATACCATCCCTACGGTGAAGCATGGTGGTGGCAGCATCATGCTGTGGGAATTCTTTCAGCAGCAGGGACTGGGAGACTTGAACTTGAACCCAATCGAACATCTCTGGAGAGACCTGAAAATAGCTGTGCAGCGACCCTCCCCATCAAACCTGACAGAGCTTGAGAAGATCTGCAGAGAAGAATGGGAGAAACTTCCCAAAAACAGGTGTGCCAGGCTTGTAGTGTAATACCCAAGAAGACTCGAAGCTGTAATCGCTGCCAAAGGTGCTTCAACAAAGTACTGAGTAAAGGGTCTGAATACTTATGTAAATGTGATATTTCCGTTTATTATTTTTAATACATTTGCTAAAAATTCTAAAAACCTTTGTCATTATTGGGTATTGTGTGTAAATTGAAGAGGGAAAAAAACGATGTAATCATTTTTAGAATAAGGCTGTATCGTAACAAAATGTGGAAAAGGTCAAGGGGTCTAAATACTTTCTGAATGCACTGTACCATTAGAGCTAGCTAAAAGTTGGTTAACGTTAGCTGGCTTACTGACTTTAGCTATCATTTTTGCCTCAATCACACTAGACCTGAATCAAACAATGAAACCAGTGGCCAAACTATTGAGGACCGATATTCTGACGTCTTTTGACAGCGCAATGTGAATCAGTATAGCAATGTAACATTATTGATCTGTCAGTTTCCTTAGCTAATTCCCTACTTTGCTCACACTGACACAATATAAACAGCTCTACAGGCTTCACTGTCATGGTGCACAGTCAGTACACAACACTATGCTCATCATGTCTTAGCAGGATCAGATGGTGACAGGTGTCCCAGCAGGGTCAGACAGCCAGGGAAGACTAGTCTACGGAGCTCAGGTGAATTTTTTATTATATTAAACAACCAGTGAATGGATACAAAGTTCCATCTTGAGTTGATGGTCATTTCTATTATTGAATCATTATATTATCCAAGAATAGAATCAATGTATAAATGTACACCAAGGTAATTCTTTGTCATGCTTTATAGCAGGATCAGATTGTGACAGGGGTCTCAGCAGGGTCAGGCAGCCAGGGAAGACCAGTCTGTGAAAGCTCTGAGGTGAACTTTTGCAGATACATCAATGTATTCTCTCTAAGCAGCAAACACTGGACAAGCCAGAGGCTTCAAAGATTGAAACTATTTTAAGACAGTCTTACAAACCTCTAAAGTTGATTTCCAATCCAAACTGTTGATACAGGCTTTTCCCAATGACACAAAACATGCCAAACAAAAATATGAGGAAGACCTGGGAGACACTATTGATATGTTAAAATGCCCTGTCATCTCAGACATAAATTACTGCAGTTTAAGAGCATCCATAGAACGTACAATATGCCAGTAAAACTGAATATCATACACTGTAATTACTCTACTAGATGTGTAAAACACAAAGGGGGACATATTTGCATATTATGTTATTCTCTTGTGAAGGCTGGCTGAATTCGGGCAAAGTGTATGTTCTTTTATCTCAGCATGTCTACAGGTTCTCCCTTCTCCCTGTTTTTGTTTGCTTGGAAATGTTGATACTGGAGACATCAGAAGAAACGGTGTAACCTAGCATTTATAGCAGCTAAGAAATACATTGCATTAACTGGAAGGTTGGTTATCCTCCCACAATGTCACAATAGATGGCAGAAATGTCAAGTTATGTATCACTAGATTTGATTTATTAAATAATTAAGTGTATACTGTGCAACTTTCATAAGGTCTGGATGCCTTATATGGAATACTGTACGACAAAAGGAGTCTGTAATGAAAACACGTCAGAGGAGATAGCTATTTAGGCAATCCCTAGCTGCTGGGCTGCACAGTCCTGGCACTGGGGGTCTGCCGTACTGTTCTCACTCTGGCCTTGGCCTAACACACCTGAAACCAATATTAAAAGAGCTCCACAGTACTATTAGGCCTATGATATGAATTACAGTGTCCTCTGTCATTATTGGGACCATGAAGCATTCTTTCTTCATTTGGCTCTAATATTCCAAACGTTTGGATTTTAAATCAAACAATGACTATGAAGTTAAAGAGTAGACTGTGAACATTAATTTGAGGGTATTTTCATCCATATCAGGTGAACTGTTTTGAAATTTTCGTCGCAGTCGGCGTTCCAATTCATCCCAAAAGTGTTCGATGGGGTTGAGGTCAGGGCTCTGTGCAAACCAGTCAAGTTCTTCCACACCAATCTCAACAAATAATTTCCGTATGGACCTCGCTTTGTGCACGGGTGCATTGTCATGCTGAAAGGGGCCTTCCCCAAACTGTTGCCACAAAGTAGGAAGCACGGAATGTCATTGTATGCTGAAGCGTTAAGATTCCCTTCACTGGAACTAAGGGGCCTAGCCTGAACCATGAAAAACAGCCCCAGACCATTATTCCTCCTCTACCAAACTTTACAGTTGGTACTATGCATTCGGGCAGGTAGCGTTCTCCTGGCATCCGGCAAACCCAGATTCGTCCATTGGACTGCCAGATGGTGAAGCATGATTCTTCAATCCAGAGAACGCGTTTCCACTGCTCCAGAGTCCAATGACGGCAAGCTTTACACCACTCCAGCCGACGCTTGGCAATGCGCATGGTGATCTTAGGCTTGTGTGCGGCTGCTCGGCCATGGAAACCCACTCATGAAGCTCACAACAAACCGTTATTGTGCTGACGTTGCTTCCAGAGGCAGTTTGGAACTCAGTCGGTAGTGAGTGTTGCAACCGAGGACAAACTATTTTTATGTGCAACGTGCTTCAGCACCTGGCGGTACCATTCTGTGAGCTTGTGTGGCCTACCACTTCGCGGGTGAGGTTGCTGCTCCTAGACGTTTCCATTTCAGAATAACAGCACTTGCAGTTGATTAGGGCAGCTCTAGCAGGGCAGAAATTTGACGAACTGACTTGTTGGAAAGGTGACATCCTATGACGGTGCCACGTTGAAAGTCACTGAGCTCTTCAGTACGGGCCATTCTACTGCCAATGTTTGTCTATGGGGATTGCATGGCTTTGTGCTCGATTTTATACACCTGTCTGCAACGGTGTGGCTGAAATAGCCAAATCCATTAACTGAAGGAGTGTCCACATACCTTTGGCCACGTAGTGTACATTATGATTCCGGATAATCCTGAATGAATCGTGAATAATGATAACAATGATTACATTACAATAACGGGGAGGTTAGCATTTTTGGGGGGGTATGATATTTGTTCGTCTATACCTTTCTCACTCATCATTATTCACGATTCATTCAGGATTAGCCATAATCATGGTAGCATCCACATTAATGTAGAAGTGTTTAGAAACATATTCTGTTCTTTATTTACAATAAAAGTAACCTCAAAATGACCCCAAATGGGTCATATTAGACTGTGTAGAAATGCCCCAAAGAAATCTGAGGGAGGACCCCAAAACCCCCTGCCAGGTTATGTCCCCCCGAATTCTAAAACCAAAGTTGCGCTCCTGGGTAGTATGGAGAAGTGTGTTTTATGTTTTGTAATAGTGTTGAATCAAAACAGTGTTGACAGTAAAGGTCGGCCGATTATGATTTTTCAACGCCGATACCGATACCGATTATTGGAGGGCCCAAAAAACCTGATACTGATTACTCGGCCGATTTTTTCCCTTTATTTGTAATAATGACAATTACAACAATACTGAATGAACACTTATTTTAACTTAATATAATACATAAATACTATCAATTTAGCCTCAAATAAATAATGAAACATGTTCAATTTGGTTTAAATAATGCAAAAACAAAGTGTTGGAGAAGAAAGTAAAAGTGCAATATGTTCCATGTAAAAAAGCTAACGTTTAAGTTCTTTGCTCAGAACATGGGAACAAATGAAAGCTGGTGGTTCCTTTTAACATGAGTCTTCAATATTCCCAGGTAAGAAGTTTTAGGTTGTAGTTATTATAGGAATTATAGGACTATTTCTCTCTATACGATTTGTATTTCATATACCTTTGACTATTGGATGTTCTTATAGGCACTTTAGTATTGCCAGTGTAACAGTATAGCTTCCGTCCCTCTCCTCGCTCCTACCTGGGCTCGAACCAGGAACACATCGACAACAGCCACCCTCGAAGCAGCGTTACCCATGCAGAGCAAGGGGAACAACTACTCCAAGTCTCAGAGCGAGTGACGTTTGAAACGCTATTAGCACGCACCCAGCTAACTGCACCCCGGATTTCTTTTAGCTAAATATGCAGGTTTAAAAATATATACTTCCGTGTATTGATTTTAAGAAAGGCATTGATGTTTATGGTTAGGTACAGTCGTGCAACGATTGTGCTTTTTTCGCAAATGCGCTTTTGTTAAATCATCCCCCGTTTGGTGAAGTTGGCTGTCTTTGTTAGGAAGAAATAGTCTTCACACAGTTCGCAACGAGCCAGGCGGCCCAAACTGCTGCATATACCCTGACTCTGTTGCAGAGGTGTCACATTTTCCCTAGTTAAAAGAAATTCATGTTAGCAGGCAATATTAACTAAATATGCAGGTTTAAAAATATATACTTGTGTATTGATTTTAAGAAAGACATTGATGTTTATGGTTAGGTACACATTGGAGCAACGACAGTCCTTTTTCGCGAATGCGCACCGCATCGATTATATGCAACGCAGGACAGGCTAGATAAACTAGTAATATCATCAACCATGTGTAGTTAACTAGTGATTATGATTGGTTGATTGATTGTTTTTTATAAGATAAGTTTAATGCTAGCTAGCAACTTACCTTGGCTTCTTACTGCATTCGCATAACAGGCAGGCTCCTTGTGGAGTGCAATGTAAAGCAGGTGGTTAGAGTGTTGGACTAGTTAACCGTAAGGTTGCAAGATTGAATCCCCAAGCTGACAAGGTAAAAATCTGTCGTTCTGCCCCTGAACAAGGCAGTTAACCCACCGTTCCTAGGCAATCATTTAAAATAAGAGTGTTCTTAACTGACTTGCCTAGTTAAAATAATAATAAAAAAATCAAAATCAAAATAAAAAAAATATATATATATATATACAAAATTTAATCGGCAAATCGGTGGCAAAAAAAAAAACGATTGCCGATTGCTATGAAAACTTGAAATCGGCCCTAATTAATCGGCCATTCCGATTAATCGGTCGACCTCTAGTTGACAGTGCTGAATAAAAACATGAAGTCACTCATAAAAACAGCAGCTCTTTGCTGTATTCTTTGACAGTTTCTCTCTGGTCATGGTTTAAAAAAGTTCTGAAATCTCATGTAAACTAGTATCAAACTTTGCTGGAAGCTGTAGGCACGGGTGATTTGAGCTACCTGATTGGCCAGCGCAGTAGGCACCCTCAATTTAGCCACAGATCTCCCGGTCGGCCGGACAGGCGGAGTTTGTCTTTCCAGACAAATGAAAAGGTTACCCTGTGCGCAGTCCATCTACCACCAACAGCGCAACAGAATTTTAAAAAAGAGTGCAAGTCTTTATCACAGCCTTTTCTACAGAAATGTTTGGTGATTGACTAGGAATGCCTTGAAGATGGACCGGTTGGTGACCACTGTTTTAGACTATTGCGATACACACGCAGTTTGTTTTCCTTTGCCATATCGTCACTACTATAAAGCTCGTTACGTCTTTACAAACCCACATAGGACACTCTTACATTCCAATGTCTATGGTGGTCTCAATAGATTGTCTGTGTCTATAATGTAGATCACAGTATAGTTATGTTATATGTTATGTTAAATTGTGATTGGTTTGATTGGCATCTTACTCTATTGACACGGCGCAGTTTGGCTCCAGCGATCATGGCGGCGAGTCCCGTCGGGGCGGGAGCCTCTTCACCCGGTCCGCCTCCAACCATGGGCAGTGGTGGAGGCAGGGGGGGCGGGGGAGCACCTGCCGAGGGGGGAGGTGGGCCAGGAGGGGGAGGAGGCATAGGGGCACCCAGGGAGGGGGGGCCTCCACCTAAAGAGGGGGGGCCACAACCCATGGACATGGGGGGAGGCATGGGAGCTGGGGGGGCTACAGAAAGCACACCAGGATGGCCTTGGAAAGGAGAACCTGGTGAAATTCAGAGGGAGAGTGAAAGAGGTCAGAAGACTTTCTTTATAGTGTCACATGACATTTAACATGAACCACTGGTAACACATTGATGTGGGGTAAGTCTTAGGTAGAAGTGCAGCAGTGTCTGATTTGAAAGTGAATATGCGTTTAAATCAGGCACTAGAGACACTTGATAATGCCAAAATGTAAAGACGACCTTACATTTTCTCAAAATGTACTTCAGAAATGTAAAGGTTACAAAAAAAAGAATGTAATTGTTCAGTGAGTTGAGTTCAGTGTTTCCTCACCTGGGTTCGAGGATCGTCGTTCCCTCTCCATGTGTGCCTGCTTCTGCTGCTGCTCCATAACCTGTCTGGAGAGACAAGACACACAGTCAGCCAGTCAGCCCACCTCCATTATATGACTGTCATAGCACAGTCAGACAGGCACACAGAAAGCCAAAGAGACTTCTTGCCCAATAAAGCAGGGACATTTGACACACAGTCAGTGAGTCACATAGACAACAGTATTTCAATTGTATAAGTATATACCACAGTCAGCCAGCCTACAACCCTCCAGTTCTCCAGCCCTCCAGTTCCCAAACCATCCAACACTCCATCCATCCAGCCCTCCAACCCTTCAGTTCTCAAACCCTCCAACCCTCCAGTCCTCCAGTCCCCCAGCCCTTCAGCCCTCTAGCCCTCCAACCCTCCAGTTCTCAAACCCTCCAACCCTCCAACCCTCCAGTCCTCCAGTCCCCCAGCCCTTCAGCCCTCTAGCCCTCCAACCCTCCAGTTCTCAAACCCTCCAACCCTCCAACCCTCCAGTCCTCCAGTCCCCCAGCCCTTCAGCCCTCTAGCCCTCCAACCCTCCAGTTCTCAAACCCTCCAATCCTCCAACCCTCCAGTCCTCCAGTCCCCCAGCCCTTCAGTTCTCAAACCCTCCAGCCCTTCAGCCCTCCAACCCTCCAACCCTCCAGCCCTCAAACCCTCCAGTTCTCAAACCCTCTGACCCTCCAGCCCTCAAAACCTCCAGTCCCCCAGCCCTACAACCCTACAGCCCCCCAGCCCTACAGCTCTCCAGCCCTCCAGTCCTCCAGTCCTCCAGCCCCCCAGCCATACAACTCTCCTGTTCTCCAGCCCTACAGCTCTCCAGCCCTACAACTCTCCAGCCCTCCAGTCCTCTAGCCCCCCAGCCCTACAACTCTCCAGCCCTCCAGCCCCCCAGCCCTACAACTCTCCAGCCCTTCAGTCCTCCTGTTCTCCAGCCCTACAACTCTCCAGCCCTCCAGCCCCCCAGCCATACAACTCTCCAGCCCTACAACTCTCCAGCCCTCCAGCTCCCCAGCCCTACAACTCTCCAGCCCTCCAGTCCTCCAGTCCTCCAGCCATACAACTCTCCAGCCCTCCAATCCTCCTGCCATACAACTCTCCAGCACTCCAGTTCTCCAGCCCTACAGCCCTCCAGTTCTATAAGTAGCCTGAATGTATGTCTGTTTATACATGGACAAGTAGTGCTTCATGTTAACTTCCATGACGAGAGAGATCCTCTCCCTACTGTTCACTATGCTGCAGGCTTTATGAGCTTCTCTCCCCACACTCTCTCCTTCTTCCTCTTCCTTCTTTCTCTTCCCCTCTGATGTGAGAGGAATACGTCAGAGCTCTGGGGGGGGGGGGGGGGGGGGACTTTTTTTCACTTTTGGTCTTTCTTTAATGAAACTTTCTCATTTCATTTAAAAACTCACCCCCCCTTAAAAATAAAACACCAAAATATATCCTGTACTGCATACATGTACCATACTCACCTTTCAATCTACCACATGATACAAACCAACATCACAATACTCAAAACAATACCCACTCCTACAACCGTATATCCAAAACATCTTCCCCAGCTATACAGACAGCCCCCCCAACACACCATCTCTCCTGAAACATCTTCCCCAGCTATACAGACAGCCCCCCCCCAACACACCATCTCTCCTGAAACATCTTCCCCAGCTATACAGACAGCCCCCCCCCCCAACACACCATATCTCCTGAAACATCTTCCCCAGCTATACAGACAGCCCCCTCAACACACCATATCTCCTGAAACATCTTCCCCAGCTATACAGACAGCCCCCCCCAACACACCATATCTCCTGAAACATCTTCCACAGCTATCCAGACAGCCACCCCAACACACCATATCTCCTGAAACATCTTCCCCAGCTATACAGACAGCCCCCTCAACACACCATATCTCCTGAAACATCTTCCCCAGCTATACAGACAGCCCCCCAACACACCATATCTCCTGAAACATCTTCCCCAGCTATACAGACAGCCCCCCCCCAACACACCATCTCTCCTGAAACATCTTCCCCAGCTATACAGACAGCCCCCTCAACACACCATATCTCCTGAAACATCTTCCCCAGCTATACAGACAGCCCCCCAACACACCATATCTCCTGAAACATCTTCCCCAGCTATACAGACAGCCCCCCCCCAACACACCATCTCTCCTGAAACATCTCCACACTTTTTATCATTCCATATAACTCAAACTCAACCCTTAGGTGCGCAGAGACCATCCATCCCATTAAACATTAGTAAAGGGTCTGTTATCCCCCCACCTTTGACCCTGTTCCTCCTTGTTAGCCAAATAGATAACTTTGCCTGAGCAAACAGAAAATTCAACAAAACACATTTGACCATCTCCATAACCGAATACCTGTATCCCATTATAAACACCCCAACAGTAAAACCCACCCCCAACCTCTCACACAGACATTCCAACAGAGACATTAGTGACATTAATCTGGTGCACACAGAAAACACATGAATCACAGTTTCTTTCATTACACAGAAAGGACACCCCTGCCCGATTCCCGGTTCAACCCGTGCCAACCAGCTGTTAGTGGCCAGGGCTCCATGAAGAACCCTCCACTGGAGGTCCCCTGACCTCTTTGGTACTGGGGGTTTGTAGAGCCCCCTCCATCTAAAACCCACCATACTCATTGAAGATGTGGAATTTTCCAGCTGTGTGTCTTGTTGGAGAGAAGATGTGCTGACCCAGCAGCCACAGGCCTGGGAGACACACTGTTATACTGACTGTTACCACTGGAGGGGGCTCCACGCACACACACACACACACACACACACACACACACACACACACACACACACACACACACACACACACACACACACACACACACACACACACACACACACACACACAATGATATTTATTCTGCTCTGCTTCGGCATTTGGAGTTGAGATGAAACGATAAGCGGAGCAGAAATAGCTCAGGTTACAAAGGCTGGCTGGTCATGTATTTCCCTGAGGGCCTGGAGATAGTAATTGATTGCAGAAACAGCTTGAGTTACTGTACCTCTCTGAAGAGTCTATAAATCCTGGAGCATAATATCAAGCGCAAATCCGATATTAACATCTATTCTCCACAATCTGCCCACCATGGTTTAGTACTTCACATGTTCAGCTGTCATTAGCTGTCTTTCTCTCTGCTACTCTCTCTCTCCCTCTCTCTCTCTGCTACTCTCTCTCTCCTCTCTCTGCTACTCTCTCTCTGCTACTCTCTCTCCCTCTGCTACTCTCTCTCTCTCCCTCTCTCTCTGCTACTCTCTCTCCCTCTCTTTCTGCTACTCTCTCTCTCTCTCTCAGCTACTCTCTCTCTCCCACTCTGCTACTCTCTCTCCCTCTCTCTCTCTCTCTCTCTCTCTCTCCCTGCTACTCCCTCTCTCTCTCCCTGCTACTCTCTCTCTCTCTCTCTGCTACTCCGTCTCTGCTAGTCTCTCTCTCCCTCTCTGCTACTCCCTCTCTCTCTGCTACTCTCTCTCTTGCTCTCTCTGCTACTCTTTCTCTTGCTCTCTCTGCTACTCTCTCTCTCCCTGTCTCTTTCTCTGCTTAGCTCACTCTCTCTCCCCCTCTTTCTCTCTGCTACTCTCTCTCTCCCTCTCTTTCTCTGCTACTCTCTCTCTCGCTCTGCTACTCTCTCTCTCCCTCTCTTTCTCTGCTACTCTCTCTCTCGCTCTGCTACTCTCTCTCTCCCTCTCTCTCAGCTACTCTCTCTCTCCCTCTCTGCTACTCTCTCTCTCCCTCTCTCTCTGCTACTCCCTCTCTCTCTCTCCCTGCTACTCCCTCTCTCTCTCCCTGCTACTCCGTCTCTGCTAGTCTCTCTCTCCCTCTCTGCTACTCCCTCTCTCTCTGCTACTCTCTCTCTTGCTCTCTCTGCTACTCTCTCTCTTGCTCTCTCTGCTACTCTCTCTCTCCCCCTCTCTTTCTCTGCTTCTCTCACTCTCTCTCCCCCTCTTTCTCTCTGCTACTCTCTCTCTCCCTCTCTTTCTCTGCTACTCTCTCTCTCGCTCTGCTACTCTCTCTCCCTCTCTCTCTGATACTCTCGCTCTCTACCTCTCTTTCTCTGCTACTCTCTCCCTCTTTCTCTCTGCTTCTCTCTCTCTACCTCTCTTTCTCTGCTACTCTCTCTCTGCTACTCTCCCTCTCTCTCTGCTACTCTCTCTCTCCCTCTCTGCTGCTCTCTCTCCCTCTCTCTCAGCTACTCTCTCTCTCCCTCTCTGCTACTCTCTCTCCCTCTCTCTCAGCTACTCTCTCTCTCCCTCTCTGCTACTCTCTCTCTCCCTCTCTCTCTGCTACTCCCTCTCTCTCTCTCCCTGCTACTCCCTCTCTCTCTCTCTCCCTGCTACTCTCTCTCTCTCTCTCTGCTACTCCGTCTCTGCTAGTCTCTCCCTCTCTGCTACTCTCTCTCTCTCCGATTCCCTCTCTCTCTGCTACTCTCTCTCTCCGATTCTCTCTCTCTCTCTGCTACTCCCTCTCGCTCTGCTACTCTCTCTTGCTCTCTCTGCTACTCTCTCTCTTGCTCTCTCTGCTACTCTCTCTCTCCCCCTCTCTTTCTCTCTGCTACTCTCACCCCCTCTCTTTCTCTGCTTCTCTCACTCTCTCTCCCCCTCTTTCTCTCTGCTACTCTCTCTCCCTCTCTGCTACTCTCTCTCGCTCTGCTACTCTCTCTCCCTCTCTCTCTGCTACTCTCGCTCTCTACCTCTCTTTCTCTGCTACTCTCTCTCTGCTACTCTCTCTCCCTCTCTCTCTGCTACTCTTCCTCTTTCTCTGCTACTCTCTCTCTCTCTCCCTCTCTCTCAGCTACTCTCTCTCTCCCTCTCTGCTACTCTCTCTCTCTCTCTCTCTCTCTCTCTCTCTGCTACTCTCTCCCTCTCTCTCTCTGCTACTCTCTCTCTCTCTGCTACTCTCTCTCTCTTTCTCTCTGCTTCTCTCTCTCTACCTCTCTTTCTCTGCTACTCTCCCCCTCTCTTTCTCTGCTTCTCTCACTCTCTCTCTCCCTCTCTTTCTCTCTGCTACTCTCTCTCTCGCTCTGCTACTCTCTCCCCCTCTCTCTCTGCTACTCTCGCTCTCTACCTCTCTTTCTCTGCTACTCTCTCCCTCTTTCTCTCTGCTTCTCTCTCTACCTCTCTTTCTCTGCTACTCTCTCTCTGCTACTCTCTCTCCCTCTCTCTCTGCTACTCTCTCTTTCCCTCTCTCTTAGCTACTCTCTCTCTCCCTCTCTGCTACTCCCTCTCTCTCTCTCTCTCTCCCTGCTACTCCCTCTCTCTCCCTGATACTCTCTCTCTCTCTCTCTGCTACTCCGTCTCTGCTAGTCTCTCCCTCTCTGCTACTCTCTCTCTCTGATTCTCTCTCTCTCTGCTACTCCCTCTCTCTCTGCTACTCTCTCTTGCTCTCTCTGCTACTCTCTCTCTTGCTCTCTCTGCTACTCTCTCTCTCCCCCTCTCTTTCTCTCTGCTACTCTCTCCCCCTCGCTTTCTCTGCTTCTCTCACTCTCTCTCCCCCTCTTTCTCTCTGCTACTCTCTCTCTCCCTCTCTTTCTCTGCTACTCTCTCGCTCTGCTACTCTCTCTCCCTCTCTCTCTGCTACTCTCGCTCTCTACCTCTCTTTCTCTGCTACTCTCTCCCTCTTTCTCTCTGCTTCTCTCTCTACCTCTCTTTCTCAGCTACTCTCTCTCTGCTATTCTCTCTCCCTCTCTCTCTGCTACTCTCTCTTTCCCTCTCTCTTAGCTACTCTCTCTCTCCCTCTCTGCTACTCCCTCTCTCTCTCTCTCTCTCCCTGCTACTCCCTCTCTCTCTCTGCTACTCCCTCTCTCTCTCTGCTACTCCCTCTCTCTCTCCCTGCTACTCTCGCTCTCTCTCTCTCTCTCTGCTACTCCGTCTCTGCTAGTCTCTCTCTCCCTCTCTGCTACTCTCTCTCTCTCCGATTCTCTCTCTCTCTGCTACTCCCTCTCTCTCTCCCTGCTACTCTCTCTCTCTCCCTCTCTGCTACTCCCTCTCTCTCTGCTATTCTCTCTCTTGCTCTCTCTGCTACTCTCTCTCCCCCTCTCTTTCTCTGCTTCTCTCACTCTCTCTCCCCCTCTTTCTCTCTGCTACTCTCTCTCTCCCTCTCTTTCTCTGCTACTCTCTCTCTCGCTCTGCTACTCTCTCTCCCTCTCTCTCTGCTACTCTCGCTCTCTACCTCTTTTTCTCTGCTACTCTCTCCCTCTTTCTCTCTGCTTCTCTCTCTCTACCTCTCTCTGCTACTCTCTCTCTGCTACTCTCTCTCCCTCTCTCTCTGCTACTCTCCCTCTCTCTCTGCTACTCTCTCTCTCCCTCTCTGCTACTCTCTCTCTCCCTCTCTCTCAGCTACTCTCTCTCTCCCTCTCTGCTACTCTCTCTCTCCCTCTCTCTGCTACTCCCTCTCTCTCTCTCTCTCTCCCTGCTACTCCCTCTCTCTCTCCCTGCTACTCTCTCTCTCTCTCTCTGCTACTCCGTCTCTGCTAGTCTCTCTCCCTCTCTGCTACTCTCTCTCTGTCCGATTCTCTCTCTCTTGCTCTCTCTGCTACTCTCTCTCTTGCTCTCTCTGCTACTCTCTCTCTCCCCCTCTCTTTCTCTGCTTCTCTCACTCTCTCTCCCCCTCTTTCTCTCTGCTACTCTCTCTCTCCCTCTCTTTCTCTGCTACTCTCTCTCTCGCTCTGCTACTCTCTCTCTCCCTCTCTTTCTCTGCTACTCTCTCTCTTGCTCTGCTACTCTCTCTCTCCCTCTCTCTCAGCTACTCTCTCTCTCCCTCTCTGCTACTCTCTCTCTCCCTCTCTCTCTGCTACTCCCTCTCTCTCTCTCCCTGCTACTCCCTCTCTCTCTCCCTGCTACTCTCTCTCTCTCTCTCTCTGCAACTCCGTCTCTGCTAGTCTCTCTCTCCCTCTCTGCTACTCCCTCTCTCTCTGCTACTCTCTCTCTTGCTCTCTCTGCTACTCTCTCTCTTGCTCACTCTGCTACTCTCTCTCTCCCCCTCTCTTTCTCTGCTTCTCTCACTCTCTCTCCCCCTCTTTCTCTCTGCTACTCTCTCTCTCCCTCTCTTTCTCTGCTACTCTCTCTCTCGCTCTGCTACTCTCTCTCCCTCTCTCTCTGCTACTCTCGCTCTCTACCTCTCTTTCTCTGCTACTCTCTCCCTCTTTCTCTCTGCTTCTCTCTCTCTACCTCTCTTTCTCAGCTACTCTCTCTCTGCTATTCTCTCTCCCTCTCTCTCTGCTACTCCCTCTCTCTCTCTGCTACTCCCTCTCTCTCTCCCTGCTACTCTCGCTCTCTCTCTCTCTCTCTGCTACTCCGTCTCTGCTAGTCTCTCTCTCCCTCTCTGCTACTCTCTCTCTCTCTGATTCTCTCTCTCTCTGCTACTCCCTCTCTCTCTCCCTGCTACTCTCTCTCTCCCCCTCTCTTTCTCTCTGCTACTCTCACCCCCTCTCTTTCTCTGCTTCTCTCACTCTCTCTCCCCCTCTTTCTCTCTGCTACTCTCTCTCCCTCTCTCTCAGCTACTCTCTCTCTCCCTCTCTGCTACTCTCTCTCTCCCTCTCTGCTACCCTCTCTCCCTCTCTCTCTGCTACTCTGCTACTCTCCCTCTCTCTCAGCTACTCTCTCTCTCCCTCTCTGCTACTCTCTCTCTCTCTCTCTCTGCTACTCTCTCCCTCTCTCTCTCTCTGCTACTCTCTCTCTGCTACTCTCTCCCTCTTTCTCTCTGCTTCACTCTCTCTCTACCTCTCTTTCTCTGCTACTCTCCCCCTCTCTTTCTCTGCTTCCCTCACTCTCTCTCTCCCCCTCTTTCTCTCTGCTACTCTCTCTCTCCTTCTCTTTCTCTGCTACTCTCTCTCTCGCTCTGCTACTGTCTCTCCCTCTCTCTCTGCTACTCTCTCTCCCTCTCTCTCTGCTACTCTCTCTCTGCTACTCTCTCTCTCTCTCTGCTACTCTCTCCCTCTTTCTCTCTGCTACTCTCTCTCTCGCTCTGCTACTCTCTCCCCCTCTCTCTCTGCTACTCTCGCTCTCTACCTCTCTCTCTCTGCTACTCTCTCCCTCTCTATCTCTGCTACTCTCTCTCTCTCTTTCTCTCTGCTTCTCTCTCGCTACCTCTCTTTCTCTGCTACTCTCCCCCTCTCTTTCTCTGCTTCTCTCACTCTCTCTCTCCCCCTCTTTCTCTCTGCTACTCTCTCTCTCGCTCTGCTACTCTCTCCCCCTCTCTCTCTGCTACTCTCGCTCTCTACCTCTCTTTCTCTGCTACTCTCTCTCTGCTACCCTCTCTCCCTCTCTCTCTGCTACTCTCTCTTTCCCTCTCTCTCAGCTACTCTCTCTCTCCCTCTCTGCTACTCTCTCTCTCCCTCTCTCTCTGCTACTCCCTCTCTCTCTCTCTCTCCCTGCTACTCCCTCTCTCTCCCTGATACTCTCTCTCTCTCTCTCTCTCTCTCTCTCTCTGCTACTCCGTCTCTGCTAGTCTCTCCCTCTCTGCTACTCTCTCTCTCTCTACCTCTCTTTCTCTGCTACTCCCTCTCTGCTACCCTCTCTCCCTCTCTCTCTGCTACTCTCTCTTTCCCTCTCTCTCAGCTACTCTCTCTCTCCCTCTCTGCTACTCTCTCTCTCCCTCTCTCTCTGCTACTCCCTCTCTCTCTCTCTCTCCCTGCTACTCCCTCTCTCTCCCTGATACTCTCTCTCTCTCTCTCTCTCTCTCTCTCTGCTACTCCGTCTCTGCTAGTCTCTCTTTCTCTGCTACTCTCTCTCTGCTACCCTCTCTCCCTCTCTCTCTGCTACTCTCTCTTTCCCTCTCTCTCAGCTACTCTCTCTCTCCCTCTCTGCTACTCTCTCTCTCCCTCTCTCTCTGCTACTCCCTCTCTCTCTCTCTCTCCCTGCTACTCCCTCTCTCTCCCTGATACTCTCTCTCTCTCTCTCTCTCTCTCTCTCTCTCTGCTACTCCGTCTCTGCTAGTCTCTCCCTCTCTGCTACTCTCTCTCTCTCTGATTCTCTCTCTCTCTGCTACTCCCTCTCTCTCTGCTACTCTCTCTTGCTCTCTCTGCTACTCTCTCTCTTGCTCTCTCTGCTACTCTCTCTCTCCCCCTCTCTTTCTCTCTGCTACTCTCTCCCCCTCTCTTTCTCTGCTTCTCTCACTCTCTCTCCCCCTCTTTCTCTCTGCTACTCTCTCTCTCCCTCTCTTTCTCTGCTACTCTCTCTCTCTCTCTCTCGCTCTGCTACTCTCTCCCCCTCTCTCTCTGCTACTCTCGCTCTCTACCTCTCTTTCTCTGCTACTCTCTCTCTGCTACCCTCTCTCCCTCTCTCTCTGCTACTCTCTCTTTCCCTCTCTCTCAGCTACTCTCTCTCTCCCTCTCTGCTACTCTCTCTCTCTCCCTCTCTCTCTGCTACTCCCTCTCTCTCCCTGATACTCTCTCTCTCTCTCTCTGCTACTCCGTCTCTGCTAGTCTCTCCCTCTCTGCTACTCTCTCTCTCTGATTCTCTCTCTCTGCTACTCCCTCTCTCTCTGCTACTCTCTCTTGCTCTCTCTGCTACTCTCTCTCTTGCTCTCTCTGCTACTCTCTCTCTCCCCCTCTCTTTCTCTCTGCTACTCTCTCCCCCTCTCTTTCTCTGCTTCTCTCACTCTCTCTCCCCCTCTTTCTCTCTGCTACTCTCTCTCTCCCTCTCTTTCTCTGCTACTCTCTCGCTCTGCTACTCTCTCTCCCTCTCTCTCTGCTACTCTCGCTCTCTACCTCTCTTTCTCTGCTACTCTCTCCCTCTTTCTCTCTGCTTCTCTCTCTACCTCTCTTTCTCTGCTACTCTCTCTCTGCTACTCTCTCTCCCTCTCTCTCTGCTACTCTCCCTCTCTCTCTGCTACTCTCCCTCTCTCCCTCTCTCTCAGCTACTCTCTCTCTCCCTCTCTGCTACTCTCTCTCTCTCTCTCTCTGCTAAACTCTCTCCCTCTCTCTCTCTCTGCTACTCTCTCCCTCTTTCTCTCTGCTTCTCTCTCTCTCCCCCTCTCTTTCTCTGCTTCTCTCACTCTCTCTCTCCCCCTCTTTCTCTCTGCTACTCTCTCTCTCCTTCTCTTTCTCTGCTACTCTCTCTCTCACTCTGCTACTGTCTCTCCCTCTCTCTCTGCTACTCTCTCTCTCTGTTTCTCTCTCTCTCTGCTACTCTCTCCCTCTTTCTCTCTGCCTCTCTCTCCCTCTTTCTCTCTGCTTCTCTCTCTCTCTCTACCTCTCTTTCTCTGCTATTCTCTCTGCTACTCCCTCTCTCTCTCTCTGCTACTCTCTCTCTCCGCTACTCTCTCACTCTCTGCTACTTTCTCTATCTCTGTCTGCTACTCTCTCTCTCTCTGCTACTCTCTCTCTCTCTCTCTCTCTCTCAGCTACTCTCTCTCCCTCTCTGCTATTCTCTCTCTCCCTCTATGCTACTCTCTCTCCCTCTCTCTCTCTGCAACTCCCTCTCTATCTCTCCCTGCTACTCTCTCTCTCTGATACTCCCTCTCTGCTACTCTCTCTATCCCTCTCTGCTACTCTCTCTCTCTCCCCGATTCTCTCTCTCTCTGCTACTCCCTCTCTCTCTGCTACTCTCTGCTACTCTCTCTCCCCCTCTCTTTCTCTCTGCTACTCTCTCCCCTCTCTTTCTCTGCTTCTCTCACTCTCTCTCCCCCTCTTTCTTTCTGCTACTCTCACTCTCCCTCTCTTTCTCTACTACTCTCTCTCTCTCTCTGCTACTCTCTCCCTCTTTCTCTCTGCCTCTCTCTCCCTCTTTCTCTCTGCTTCTCTCTCTCTCTCTACCTCTCTTTCTCTGCTATTCTCTCTGCTACTCCCTCTCTCTCTCTCTGCTACTCTCTCTCTCCGCTACTCTCTCACTCTCTGCTACTTTCTCTATCTCTGTCTGCTACTCTCTCTCTCTCTGCTACTCTCTCTCTCTCTCTCTCTCAGCTACTCTCTCTCCCTCTCTGCTATTCTCTCTCTCCCTCTATGCTACTCTCTCTCCCTCTCTCTCTCTGCAACTCCCTCTCTATCTCTCCCTGCTACTCTCTCTCTCTGATACTCCCTCTCTGCTACTCTCTCTATCCCTCTCTGCTACTCTCTCTCTCTCCCCGATTCTCTCTCTCTCTGCTACTCCCTCTCTCTCTGCTACTCTCTGCTACTCTCTCTCCCCCTCTCTTTCTCTCTGCTACTCTCTCCCCCTCTCTTTCTCTGCTTCTCTCACTCTCTCTCCCCCTCTTTCTTTCTGCTACTCTCACTCTCCCTCTCTTTCTCTACTACTCTCTCTCTCGCTCTGCTACTCTCTCTCTCTCTGCTACTCTCTCCCTCTTTCTCTCTGCTCTCTCTCTCTCACCTCTCTTTCTCTGCTACTCTCTCCCTCTTTCTCTCTGCTTCTCTCTCTCTACCTCTCTTTCTCTGCTACTCTCTCTCCCTCTCTCTGCTACTCTCTCTCTTTCTGCTACTCTCTCTCTCTCTCTCTGCTACTCTCTCCCTCTTTCTCTCTGCTTCTCTCTCTCTCTCTACCTCTCTTTCTCTGCTACTCTCCCCCTCTCTTTCTCTGCTTCTCTCACTCTCTCTCCCCCTCTTTCTCTCTGCTACTCTCTCTCTCCCTCTCTTTCTCTGCTACTCTCTCTCCCTCTCTCTCTGCTACTCTCTCTCTCTGTTTCTCTCGCTCTCTGCTATTCTCTCCCTCTTTCTCTCTGCTTCTCTCTCTCTCTACCTCTCTTTCTCTGCTACTCTCTCTCCCTCTTTCTCTCTGCTACTCTCTCTCTCTCTGCTACTCTCTCTCCCTCTTTCTCTCTGCTCTCTCTCTCTACCTCTCTTTCTCTGCTACTCTCCCCCTCTTTTTCTCTGCTTCTCTCACTCTCTCTCTCCCCCTCTTTCTCTCTGCGACTCTCTCTCTACCTCTCTTTCTCTGCTACTCTCTCTCCCTCTCTCTCTGCTACTCTCTCTCCCTCTCTGTTTCTCTCTCTCTGCTACTCTCTCTGTCTTTCTCTCTGCTTCTCTCTCTCTACCTCTCTTTCTCTGCTACTCTCTCTACCTCTTTCTCTCTGCTACTCTCTCTCTGCTACTCTCTCTCTCTGCTACTCGCTCTCTCTCTCTGCTACTCTCTCTCTCTGCTATTCTCTCTCTCTCTCTCTGCTACTCTCTCTCTTGCTCTGCTACTCTCTCTCTCTCTCTCTCTGCTACTCTCTCTCTCTCTCTGCTACTCTCTCTCTCTGCTACTCTCTCCCTCTTTCTCTCTGCTACTCACTCTCTCTCTCTGCTACTCTCTCTCTTGCTCTCCTACTCTGTCTCTGCTACTCTCTCCCTCTTTCTCTCTGCTACTCTCTCTCTCTACCCCTCTTTCTCTCTGCTCTCTCTCTAACTCTCTTTCTCTGCTACTCTCTCTCTCTGCTACTCCCTCTCTCTCTCTCTGCTACTCTCTCTCTTGCTCTGCTACTTTCTCTCTCTCTCTCTGCTACTCTCTCCCTCTTTCTCTCTGCTACTCTCTCTCTCTACCTCTCTTTCTCTGCTACTCTCTCTCTCTCTCTGCTCTCTCTCTCTACCTTTCTTTCTCTGCTACTCTCTCTCTACCTCTCTCTCTGCTACTCCCTCTCTCTCTGCTACTCCCTCTCTCTCTCTGCTACTCTCTCTCTTTCTGCTACTCTCTCCCTCTTTCTCTCTGCTACTCTCTCTCTACCCCTCTTTCTCTGCTACTCTCTCTCTCTGCTCTCTCTCTCTACCTCTCTTTCTCTGCTACTCTCTCTCTACCCCTCTTTCTCTGCTACTCTCTCTCTCTTTCTCTCTGCTCTCTCTCTCTACCTCTCTTTCTCTGCTACGCCCTCTCTCTCTCTCTGCTACTCTCTCTCTGCTACTCTCTCTCTCTCTGCTACTCTCTTTCTCTCTCTGCTACTCTCTCCCTCTCTCTATGCTACTCTCTCCCTCTTTCTCCCTGCTACTCTCTCTCTCCCTCTCTTTCTCTGCTACTCTCTCTCTCTTTCTCTCTGCTCTCTCTCTACCTCTCTTTCTCTCTGCTACTCTCTCTCTACCTCTCTCTCTCTGCTACTCTCTCTCTCGCTCTGCTACTCTCTCTCCCTCTCTCTCTGCTATTCTCTCTCTTTACCCCTCTTTCTCTGCTACTCTCTCTCTACCTCTCTCTCTCTCTGCTACTCTCTCTCTCGCTCTGCTACTCTCTCTCCCTCTCTCTCTGCTATTCTCTCTCTTTACCCCTCTTTCTCTGCTACTCTCTCTCTACCTCTCTCTCTGCTAATCTCTCTCTCGCTCTGCTACTCTCTCTCTCTCTGCTACTCTCTCTACCTCTTTATCTCTGTTACTCTCTCTCTCTTTCTCTCTGCTCTCTCTCTACCTCTCTTCCTCTGCTACTCTCTCTCTACCTCTCTCTCTTCTACTCTCTCTCTCGCTCTGCTACTCTCTCTCCCTCTTTCTCTGCTACTCTCTCTCTTTACCTCTCTTTCTCTGCTACTCTCTCTCTACCTCTCTCTCTGCTACTCTCTCTTGCTCTCTCTGCTACTCTCTCTCTCTGCTACTCTCTCTCTCTCTGCTACTCTCTCCCTCTTTCTCTCTGTATCTCTCTCTCTACCTCTCTTTCTCTGCTACTCTCTCTCTCTTTCTCTCTGCTCTCTCTCTCTCTACCTCTCTCTGCTACTCTCTCCCTCTTTCTCTCTGCTACTCTCTCTCTCTGCTACTCTCTCTCTCTTGCTCTGCTACTCGCTCTTTTGCTCTCTCTGCTACTCTCTCTCTCCCCCTTTTTCTCTGCTACGCTCTCCCCCTCTCTTTCTCTGCTTCTCTCACTCTCTCTCTCCCCCTCTTTCTCTGGTACTTTCACTCTCTCCCTCTCTGCTACTCGCTCTCTCTCTCTGCTACTCACTCTCTCTCTCTCTGCTACTCGCTCTCTCTCTCTCTCTCTCGCTCTGCTACTCTCTCTCCCTCTTTCTCTGCTACTCTCTCTCTTTACCTCTCTTTCTCTGCTACTCTCTCTCTACCTCTCTCTCTGCTACTCTCTCTTGCTCTCTCTGCTACTCTCTCTCTCTGCTACTCTCTCTCTCTCTCTGCTACTCTCTCCCTCTTTCTCTCTGCTTCTCTCTCTCTACCTCTCTTTCTCTGCTACTCTCTCTCTCTTTCTCTCTGCTCTCTCTCTCTCTACCTCTCTCTGCTACTCTCTCCCTCTTTCTCTCTGCTACTCTCTCTCTCTGCTACTCTCTCTCTCTTGCTCTGCTACTCTCTCTCTTGCTCTCTCTGCTACTCTCTCTCTCCCCCTTTTTCTCTGCTACTCTCTCCCCCTCTCTTTCTCTGCTTCTCTCACTCTCTCTCTCCCCCTCTTTCTCTGGTACTTTCACTCTCTCCCTCTCTGCTACTCACTCTCTCTCTCTCTGCTACTCGCTCTCTCTCTCTCTCTCTCTCTGCTACTCGCTCTCTCTCTCTCTCTCTGCTACTCGCTCTCTCTCTCTCTCTCTGCTACTCGCTCTCTTTCTCTCTGCTACTCGCTCTCTCTCTCTGCTACTCGCTCTCTTTCTCTCTGCTACTCGCTCTCTCTCTCTCTGCTACTCTCTCCCTCTTTCTCTCTGCTACTCTCTCTCTCGTTCTCTCTGCTCTCTCTCTCTCTGCTACTCTCTCTCCCTCTTTCTCTCTGCTACTCTCTCTCTGCTACTCTCTCTCTCTGCTACTCTCTCTCTCTTTCTCTCTGCTACTCTCGCTCTACCTCTCTTTCTCTGCTACTCTCTCTCTCTTTCTCTCTGCTCTCTCTCTACCTCTCTTTCTCTGCTACTCTCTCTCCCTCTTTCTCTCTGCTACTCTCTCTCTCTCTCTGCTACTCTCTCTCGCTCTCTCTGGTACTCTCTCCCTCTGCTACTCGCTCTCTCTCTCTCTGCTAGTCGCTCCCTCTCTCTCTGCTACTCTCTCTCTCTTGCTCTGCTACTCTCTCCCCCTCTCTTTCTCTGCTTCTCTCACTCTCTCTCTCCCCCTCTTTCTCTTTCTCTGATACTCTCTCTCTCTCCCTTTCTCTCTCTGCTACTCGCTCTCTGCTACTCTCTCTCTCTCTCTCTCTCTCTGCTACTCTCTCTCTCTCTGCTACTCGCTCTCTCTCTCTCTCTGCTACTCGCTCTCTCTCTCTCTGCTACTCGCTCTCTCTCTCTGCTACTCGCTCTCTCTCTCTCTCTGCTACTCACTCTCTCTCTCGCTCTGCTACTCGCTCTCTCTCTCTCTCTGCTACTCGCTCTCTCTCTCTCTCTCTGCTACTCGCTCTCTCTCTCTCTGCTACTCGCTCTCTCTCTCTCTGCTACTCGCTCTCTCTCTCTCTCTCTGCTACTCTTTCTCTCTCTCTCTCTCTCTCTCTCTGCTACTCGCTCTCTCTCTCTCTCTGCTACTTGCTCTCTCTCTCTCTGCTACTCGCTCTCTCTCTGCTACTCGCTCTCTCTCTGCTACTCGCTCTCTCTCTCTCTGCTACGCTCTCTCTCTCTGCTACGCTCTCTTCCCCTCTCTCTCGTCCTCCTGTCTGTTAATCCTGTAAGAAGACAGAGAGAGAGAGCAGAGGGAGGAGAGGGAGGAGAGTAATAAAAGGTTGATGAGGACAGCTGGGCGTTATACGTGGACAGGGGCGCTGCTGCCTGCTAGCAAACTGACTCCTGTGTGACAGACAGACCACTCTATATCGTACAGTCTATGCTGACAGACTCACACAGACAACATAGTGTTATTAATGATCTAATCCTCTCGATGGGAAATATTTCAGGGAAGTTCAGTGAATGTTGTGTCTGATGTCTTTCCTGTCTTTGCCATGCTAACACCTGCAGTGATTCTCTCTCTGGAAAATGTTGTGTGAATGTTGTGTGGATGTTGTGTGATGATCTTGATGCCTTACCTTGCTCTCTGCACCTCCATCTCGTCTGTAGTGGGCCCATTCTGGACTTGGCGCTGGACTGCTGGGCCTGGAAGGGAAGGATGGAAGGAGGGAAGGGGTGAAAAGACAGAGATATAGGTTACCATTATTTGTATGGTTGATTTGATTGTTTATGTTGGTACCAGAGAGAAAGAGATAGAGAGAGAGACAGAGAGACAGAGATACTGAGAGAGAGATAGCGAGATAGAGATACTGAGAGAGAGAGAGATAGCGAGACAGAGATACAGAGAGAGAGAGAGATAGCGAGACAGAGATACAGAGAGAGAGAGAGAGATAGCGAGACAGAGATACAGAGAGAGAGAGAGACAGAGAGAAAGACAGAGAGAGACAGACAGAGACAGAGAGAGAAAGGGAGAAAGACAGAGAGAGAGAGGAGAGAGAGAGACAGAGAGAGAAAGAGAGACACAGAGAGAGAAAGAGAGAGAGAGACACAGAGAGAGAAAGAGAGAGAGAGACACAGAGAGAGACACAGAGAGAGACACAGAGAGAGAGAGAGAGAGAGAGAGACACAGAGAGAGAGAGAGAGACACAGAGAGAGAGAGAGAGAGAGAGACAGAGAGAGAGAGAGAGAGAGAGACAGAGAGAGAGAGAGAGAGAGAGAGAGAGACAGACAGACAGACAGACAGACAGACAGACAGAC
Source organism: Salmo salar (assembly GCF_965601325.2). Taxonomy (NCBI): domain Eukaryota; kingdom Metazoa; phylum Chordata; class Actinopteri; order Salmoniformes; family Salmonidae; genus Salmo; species Salmo salar. The sequence continues at coordinate 79,194,302 of NC_138296.1, read as the reverse complement.
AGACAGACAGACAGACAGACAGACAGACAGACAGACAGACAGACAGACAGACAGACAGACAGACAGACAGACAGACAGAGACACAGAGACACAGAGACACAGAGACACAGAGACACAGAGCGAGAGAGAATTTGACTTTTGGTCTTTCTTTACTGAAACATTCTCATTTCATTGAAAACTTCCCCCCGTTAAAAATAAAACCCCAAATATATCCTGTACTGCATACATGTACCATACTCACCTTTCCAGCTACCACATGATACAAACCAACATCACAATACTCAAAACAATACCCACTCCTACAACCGTATATCCAAAACATCTTCCCCAGCTATATAGACAGCCCCCCCAACACACCATCTCTCCTGAAACATCTTCCCCAGCTATACAGACAGCCCCCCCAACACACCATCTCTCCTGAAACATCTTCCCCAGCTATATAGACAGCCCCCCCAACACACCATCTCTCCTGAAACATCTTCCCCAGCTATATAGACAGCCCCCCCAACACACCATCTCTCCTGAAACATCTTCCCCAGCTATACAGACAGCCCCCTCAACACACCATATCTCCTGAAACATCTTCCCCAGCTATACAGACAGCCCCCCCAACACACCATCTCTCCTGAAACATCTTCCCCAGCTATACAGACAGCCCCCTCAACACACCATATCTCCTGAAACATCTTCCCCAGCTATACAGACAGCCCCCAACACACCATATGTCCTGAAACATCTTCCCCAGCTATACAGACAGCCCCCCAACACACCATCTCTCCTGAAACATCTCCACACTTTTTATCATTCCATATAACTCAAACTCAACCCTTAGGTGCGCAGAGACCATCCATCCCATTAAACATTAGTAAAGGGTCTGTTATCCCCCCACCTTTGACCCTGTTCCTCCTTGTTAGCCAAATAGATAACTTTGCCTGAGCAAACAGAAAATTCAACAAAACACATTTGACCATCTCCATAACCGAATACCTGTATCCCATTATAAACACCCCAACAGTAAAACCCACCCCCAACCTCTCACACAGACATTCCAACAGAGACATTAGTGATATTAATCTGGCGCACACAGAAAACACATGAATCACAGTTTCTTTCATTACACAGAAAGGACACCCCTGCCCGATTCCCGGTTCAACCCGTGCCAACCAGCTGTTAGTGGCCAGGGCTCCATGAAGAACCCTCCACTGGAGGTCCCCTGACCTCTTTGGTACTGGGGGTTTGTAGAGCCCCCTCCATCTAAAACCCACCATACTCTCTGCCCTACATACCCCCTGCCACTGATGTGCCCTCACTCCTGTTAGGCTCCTAATGTTCCTCACCTTAACACAGAGGTTGTAGAGGGCTTTACCTCCCACCCCTTCAAACTCCCCCAGGCTCGGAGTGTTAAAATCTAACAAGTCCTCCAGACCCCCTTGCCAGTCTCCAGTCTCTGCCATCACCTGCAGTGGCGGAAACATTGGTGGCCCCTCTCCCTTTGGCTGGTCAAACATCCCCCATTACCGGCTCAGACAGTGCCTCCTGGACCTCCTCCAGGAATCTCTCCAGCAGCCTAAGAGACGTTATTCCTGTTTGTTGTGCCAGGACTTCCGGGGTTTTCCACCCCTCCTCTCCCAGCAGTCGCAGGTCACCCAGCCTTTGTAAACCCGCTGCCATCAGTTGCCTCTGCAGGGTGGCCACTGAACCGATCTCAAAGGGATGGCTGGGTTGTGGAAGATAGGCTCCTCCAACACCCACAGCCCAGGCTCCACACCCCCTTCTCGTGTGGGCCTGAGCAGCTGCCAGGCCTTCAGCATTGCAGAGTAAAAATCTGAGAGACCTGCTGTACTCAGCCTCTCCAGCTTCATGAGGAACAGCTGCCGGTCCAACCCTAATCTGCCAGCTCTCCTCTGTAGCGCGCATGCTGGTTCCCTCCAGCCAACATCAGTATGGTACAGCAGTCTCTGCACCGCCTTTAGCCGGAAGGCAGCCATCCTGCTCTCCAGTTTCACCAGGCCCTGTCCTCCTTCGTGAACGGTCATGTACAACACTACCGCCCTCAGCCAATGATGGCCCGACCAGAAGAAGTCCACCAGCTTGCGTTGCAGGTCTGCGAGCAGACCGGCGGGGGGGTTGAGGACAGCCAGTTTATGCCACAGGGATTATGCCACCAGGTTGTTAATTATCAGGACCCTCCCTCTATATGACACTTGGGACAGGAGCCACCTCCACCTGGCTAGTCTTGACACCACTGCCTGTGACAGCCCCTTCCAGTTCTTCCTGACCCACCTCTCTGAGACCAGGTACACCCCAACACTTTAAGCCCTTCACAACCCCACTGCAAACCCCCTGGAAGCAGAGGGGCCCTATCCCCCCCATACCCCACATAACAGAGCTTTGCTCTTGCCCCAGTTTACCTTAGCTGATGAAGCTCCCTCGTACACCTTCAGACTGGTCTCTAGTGGCTGCATATCCTGACCATCACAGAAACATAATCTGCATATGCTGACACTGCTATTCCTGTCACCATTTCCATGCCTGTCCAGCACACTCCCTGCAGTCTCCTGCGTAGCAGTCCTAAAAAAGGCTCAATGGCTAGTGTATATAACTGCCCCGATAGAGGGCATCCTTGTCTAATGCCCTGTCTCACCCAGACTGGCCTACTGAGCCCCCCTCCCACCTTAACCATACATGACGCCCCAGCATACAACAGCTTCACACATGTCAAAAAACTCTTCCCACACCCAAACACAGACATCACATTAAACAGATACTCATGGTCCACTCTATCAAAAGCCTTCTCTTGATCTAATGAGACCAGTCCAAAGTTCACATTACAACCTCTCGACAAGTCCAACATGTCCCTAATTAAAACCTGTTGGGGCTAGGGGGCAGTATTTGCACGGCCGGATAAAAAACATACCCGATTTAATCTGGTTACTACTCCTGCCCAGTAACTAGAATATGCATATAATTAGTAGATTTGGATAGAAAACACTCTAAAGTTTCTAAAACTGTTTGAATGGTGTCTGTGAGTATAACAGAACTCATATGGCAGGCCAAAACCTGAGAAGATTCCATGCAGGAAGTGGAAATCTGATTTGTGGAATCACCTTCAACACTTTGCCTATGAAACACACCGTGAGTTAGGATTCATTTAGCACTTCCTAAGGCTTCCACTAGATGTCAACAGTCTTTACAAAGTGGTTTGAGTCTTCTCAAGGTAAAAACTGAACGAACGAGAGGCCTGGAAAGTTGGTCATAGGGGGAGGGCCATTACTACTATGACGCGGGCGCCCGTGGGTACCCTTTCATTCCGAAACGTTTAGTAAGACAATGCAATCGTCCGCCTTGAATATTATTGAAGCTCTGATTGAAAAAGGCCCTAAAGATTTATGTTATACAACGTTTGACATGTTTGAACGAACGTAAATATATTTTTTGGGCACATTCGTGATGACAAGTCCCGCGCGCTTCAGTACATTATGAGTAGCCTTCGGAACGCGCTAACAAGAAGGAGCTATTGGGACATAAATTATTAACTTTTTCGAACAAAGCTACATTTGTTGTGGACCTGGGATTCCTGGAAGTGCCTTCTGATGAAGATAATCAAAGGTAAGGGAATATTAACAATAGTATATTTGATTTTAGATGGTTCCAAGATGGCACTAACCTGTATCGCCTAGCCTATTTTTCGGAGCATAGCACCTCGTTTATTGCAAAGTGTGATTTCCCAGTAAAGTTATTTTTAAATCTGGCAATGCGGTTGCATTCACGAGATGTTAATCTATGATTCTTTGAATGACAATATTACATTTTAACAATGTTTTCGAATAGTAATTTTGTAAATTGTAGCGCTGATTCACCGGAAGCATTTGAGGGAAAATATTTTCTGAACGTCACGCGCCGATGTAAAATGCTGTTTTTATATATATATATGAACTTTATCGAACATCATGTATTGTGTAACATGATGTCCTAGGAGTGTCATCTGATGAAGATTGTCAAAGGTTAGTGCTGCATTTAGCTGTGTTTTGGGTATTTGTGATGCATGCTAGTTGCTTTGAAAATGGCAGTGTGATTATTTTGGGCTGGGTACTCTCCTAACATAATCTAATGTTTTGCTTTTGCTGTAAAGCCTTTTTGAAATCGGACAACGTGGTTTGATTCAGGAGAGGTGTATCTATAAAATGGTGTAAAATAGTCATATGTTTGAGAAATTGAAGTTATAGCATTTATGAGGTATTTGTATTTCGCGCGACGCGATTCTACTGGCTGTTGACTAGGGTGGGACGCAAGCGTCCCAGGTTCCCAGACAGGTTAAGAACAAGTTGTCCGTGATTGAGCGTCCCGGTACACAAAATGTTTGGTCCTAATATACTATCGAGTCCAAATGGGACTTCAGTCTGTTAGAGAGGACCTTGGCAAATATCTTATAGTCTGCACAGAGTAATGCCACAGGCCTCCAGTTCTTAAGTTCACAAAAATCCCCTTTTTTTGGGCAGGAGAGTCAGACGGCAGCTCATCGGCAACTCTCCTACCCCGACGCATTCACGCAACACGCAAAAGAAGTCCTGTCCAATTATTACCCAGAATTATTTATAAAACTCCACCGGCAGTCCATCAACCCCCGGTGCACGACTGGGGGACATCTGGGTTATGGCCTCTGCCAGTTCATGGGACAACAGAGGAATGTCCATTTCATCCCTCTGTGCCAGAGAGAGCTTAGGGAGTCCTGCGAACAAGACCTGAGCACACATAGGATCACACACTTCTGCCCTATACAACGCAGTATAAAACTCCACAGTCCGCTCCCGCATCTCCCCCACCACAGAGGTCACCCGCCCATCAGACAGCCGTAGACAATGCATACCCTTGGCTTCACTGCTCTGTCTTTCCAAACCAAAGAAGAAGGAGCTGGGAGCATCGATCTCTTTGAGCATGGAGAACCTAGCTCTTACAAGTGCTCCCTTTGCTTTAACCTGGAAAAAACTGCCCAGGTCCCTACGTAATTCAGCTAAATTAGCCTGGAGGCCTACATTGCCTTGCCCCACCATCTGTACCTCCATCTCACTAATACACCGCTCTAGTTCCCCCAATACTCTCCTAGCCTCTGAGGATGAGAGAGCTTTGTACTGTTGACAGAAAAGCCAAATTTGGACTTTCCCCACATCCCACCATTGACTCAGAGACTAATTCTCCTCTCTTTGCTGCCCCCACCTTTCCCAAATGGTCTGGAAACCTGAGCAAAAAGTGGCATCTTGTAAGAGCTTTACATTGAACTTCCAATAAGATGCCTGCCGGGGCCCTGGTGAAATAGACAGCTGAGCCATGGTTATGTGATGATCAGAAATGCCCACCGGGAGAATGGTAGTGCCCAACAGCCTATTGCTCCGATTCCTAGACATGTAAAACCGATCAAGTCGGGTTGCACTCACCCTAGCCCCAAAAACCTTCACCCATGTATACTGTCTTGTATTTGGATGTTTAGTTCTCCAAACATCCACTAGGTCGAACTGATTAATGATGTCCCTTAACACTCCCACTGACACTGAATGAGGCTCTTCCCCATTTCTGTCTTTTGTAAAATCCATTGTACAGTTCCAGTCCCCTCCAACCACCAGCGTCTCCTCAGGCGCTACCTGTGAGAGTTCCTGTCTAAGACTCACAAATAGAACCCCTCTTTCTCTCCCTGTGTTAGGCGCATACACATTTATAAAGACAAAACCCTTGTTGTTAATTTCTGCTTTAACAACAAGCGGCCTACCCCTACACACCTCCTTTGAGGAACACATTTTTACAGACAGACCCGGTGCAAAAAGGACTGCCACTCCTGCACTAAGATTTGTTCCATGGCTTAACACACTTGCCCCTTTCCACCAGAGTCCCCAATCAACTGCAGAAACAACACCTGTACTTTTTTTAGTTTTACATATTCACCCAACACACTCCTCTTTCCCGCATCTCTGGCGCCATTTATATTGAGCGAGCCTACCCAAAGAGTCTCCATAAGAAGTGGGAGAAAAGCCAGCCGAGAAAGAGACCAATAGCAAAGCTCAAAAAGCCCCAGTGTCAGAAAGAAAATACACTGCTCAAAAAAATAAAGGGAACACTAAAATAACACATCCTAGATCTGAATGAATGAAATAATCTTATTAAATACTTTTTTCTTTACATAGTTGAATGTGCTGACAACAAAATCACACAAAAATAATCAATGGAAATCCAATTTATCAACCGATGGAGGTCTGGATTTGGAGTCACACTCAAAATAAAAGTGGAAAACCACACTACAGGCTGATCCAACTTTGATGTAGTGCGTGTGGCCTCCATGTGCCTGTATGACATACCCTACAACGCATGAGAATGCTCCTGATGAGGTGGCTGATGGTCTCCTGAGGGATCTCCTCCCAGACCTGGACTAAAGCATCCGCCAACTCCTGGACAGTCTGTGGTGCAACGTGGCGTTGGTAGATGGAGCGAGACATGATGTCCCAGATGTGCTCAATTGGATTCAGGTCTGGGGAACGGGCGGGCCAGTCCATAGCATCAATGCCTTCCTCTTGCAGGAACTGCTGACACACTCCAGCCACATGAGGTCTAGCATTGTCTTGCATTAGGAGGAACCCAGGGCCAACCGCACCAGCATATGGTCTCACAAGGGGTCTGAGGATCTCATCTCGGTACCTAATGGCAGTCAGGCTACCTCTGGCGAGCACATGGAGGGCTGTGCGGCCCCCCAAAGAAATGCCACCCCACACCATGACTGACCCACCGCCAAACCGGTCATGCTGGAGGATGTTGCAGGCAGCAGAACGTTCTCCACGGCGTCTCCAGACTCTGCCGCTTCTGTCACATCTGTCACGCCAGTGGCGAATTTGCCAATCTTGGTGTTCTCTGGCAAATGCCAAACGTCCTGCACGGTGTTGGGCTGTAAGCACAACCCCCACCTGTGGACGTCGGGCCCTCATACCACCCTCATGGAGTCTGTTTCTGACCGTTTGAGCAGACACATGCACATTTGTGGCCTGCTGGAGGTCATTTTGCAGGGCTCTGGCAGTGCTTCTCCTGCTCCTCCTTGCACAAAGGCGGAGGTAGCGGTCCTGCTGCTGGGTTGTTGCCCTCCTACGGCCTCCTCCACGTCTCCTGATGTACTGGCCTGTCTCCTGGTAGCGCCTCCATGCTCTGGACACTACACTGACAGACACAGCAAACTTTCTTGCCACAGCTCGCATTGATGTGCCATCCTGGATGAGCTGCACTACCTTAGCCACTTGTGTTGGTTGTAGACTCCGTCTCATGCTACCACTAGAGTGAAAGCACCGCCAGCATTCAAAAGTGACCAAAACATCAGCCAGGAAGCATAGGAACTGAGAAGTGGTCTGTGGTCACCACCTGCAGAACCACTCCTTTATTGGGGGTGTCTTGCTAATTGCCTATAATTTCCACCTGTTTTCTATTCCATTTGCACAACAGCATGTGAAATGTATTGTCAATCAGTGTTGCTTCCTAAGTGGACAGTTTGATTTCACAGAAGTGTGATTGACTTGGGGTTACATTGTGTTGTTTAAGTGTTCCCTTTATTTTTTGAGCAGTGTATATATCTAAACAGTGTCTGAAGGTAGACCCTTACACACTGTTGTGACCCACTTCCTCAACCTAAACCGTTTCCTGGGTGAGAGGATACCATGTCCCTCATTTTTCATAGCATGTTGTACTGATCTTACAAACTTTCACAGATCAGAAAAAAAAGCCACAAGATTTAACTTTTTTCCCTTTGGTCTCATTCAGGAACCTTGTCAGTTCTCTCAACTTGTACTTAGACCCCTCTGCTTGACTGGCTGTCAGCTCCGGGCCCATTGAAGAGGAGTCTGAAAAAAATAACTCCTCATCCTCTTCCTCAGACTCACTTTCCTCCTCATCTCTATCTCCCACCCTGACCACCTGCCCTTCCTCTCTGGTCAGGGCATCCCACCAGCAACAGGCAAAGTTTCCATGGTGCCTTTGACCACACCCTTTTTCCTTTTCCACTTGACACCCTCCTCCTCCCCCCAGTCTCTTACACTTCCTCACTATACTCTCCTCATCCACTAGCATAACCTGACTAGACCCAGCATCATCTACACCACCCTCCACAGCATGACTAGACCCAGCCTCATCTACACCACCATCCATAACCTTACTAGACCCAGCCTCAGCTACCCCACCATCTCTAGCCTGACTAGGCCCAGTCTCATCTACACCACCTTCCCTGGCATGACTAGGCCCAGCCTCATCTACACCACTATCCCTGGCATGACTAGGCCCAGCCTCTGCTGTTTGTATCTCATTACCCCCTGCACTTTGACCTCGATTTCCCCCACTGGCGCTTGTACCCTCACCTTGTCTACGGCCTTTATGTGGGCACACAAAGCTCTTATGCCCCAAATCCCCACACTCAAAACACCGTAGACTGTCTGTGCTGGCAAACCCTGCAAAGATCCCCTCCCCATGCCTCACTTTAAAATGCACATTTAGCTGTTGTTCATTGTTAATCAGAAACATAAACACTTGCCTCCGGAACGAAACAACGTGCTTAACGGCATCTGCCTGAAAACCTGCAGACAGTACACGAAAACCGCTAGCAAACTTAACAAAACGACTCAGCTCTTTCCTGATTTGATCATCCGTAATAAACGGAGGCAAATTTGCAACAACTACTCTTGTCGAAGGGGTAGAGAGAGGTGAAACTGGCACCAACACATCCCTTAAAAATATTCCGCTAGCAATTAGCCTACCAACCAAATTTTCTATTTTCATGAACACCACCACAGCATTGTTCATTCTAGAAGCAGAATGTATAAATTCAGCTCCTACCTGTTCGCTGACCGCGAGCAGAACCTCCTCCACCTTAACTCCATTCTCAGGAAAACACCTGCATCCATGCCGTATCGACAGCATCTCCTCCACCTTAACTCCATTATCAGGAACACACCTGAATCCATGCCGTATCGACAGCATCTCCTCCACCTTAACTCCATTCTCAGGAACACACCTGAATCCATGCCGTATCGACAGCGTCTCCTCCACCTTAACTCCATTCTCAGGAACACACCTGAATCCATGCCGTATCGACAGCATCTCCTCCACCTTAACTCCATTCTCAGGAACACACCTGAATCCATGCCGTATCGACAGCATCTCCTCCACCTTAACTCCATTCTCAGGAACACACCTGAATCCATGCCGTATCGACAGCATCTCCTCTACCTTAACTCCATTCTCAGGAACACACCTGAATCCATGCCGTATCGACAGCGTCTCCTCCACCTTAACTCCATTCTCAGGAACACACCTGAATCCATGCCGTATCGACAGCATCTCCTCCACCTTAACTCCATTCTCAGGAACACACCTGAATCCATGCCGTATCGACAGCATCTCCTCCACCTTAACTCCATTCTCAGGAACACACCTGAATCCATGCCGTATCGACAGCGTCTCCTCCACCTTAACTCCATTCTCAGGAACACACCTGAATCCATGCCGTATCGACAGCGTCTCCTCCACCTTAACTCCATTCTCAGGAACACACCTGAATCCATGCCGTATCGACTAACTTTGAAAAAACTGTGGATACCGTTAAAACAAATAGAGCATTAACCCTCCACCATAGAAAATAAAATGTAAAGAAAAGACCAAGAAAATAATCTAGAAAGTTAGTTAGGACAGAGCCCTCCACACCAAACACTAAAACGCCAAAAAACTCCCAGCATGCACTACAAGAGAGAGAGGCTCAGGTGGACCACTCCAACCTGCATCACAGCTGTCACTCACTCTCTCTTATGTCACACAGACATACTCCTGTTACATAGCCCAAGCATAGCCTGTGGGACTTTACAAAAAGAGAGAGAGTGGTACCAGTTTGACTAGGAATGTTGTGGGCCTGAACCAAAGCTACAGTCAGGCTCATCACACAGACATTGTGGCCCTGGAGGCTTGGTGTTTGACACATGAGTTGTGTCCTACAATCTCTTCTGTTGTTCACTACTGTCAGAAGTGTCTCCACAGAGATCAGGGACAGGTCAGAGAGGATGTTGATGGCTTTGGTTGGTCCAGTTACAGCCAGTTTTCCAAAATAACACACAACAACAAAGGGACCTGACTCACAATCTCTGGCCAGACAGAGTCTCCATGCTGCTACATACTTCAACTGGCCAGACATAGTCTCCATACTGCTACATACTGCTACTGGCCAGACAGTCTCCATACTGCTACATACTGCTACTGGCCAGACAGTCTCCATACTGCTACATACTGCTACTGGCCAGACAGTCTCCATACTGCTACATACTGCTACTGGCAAGACAGAGTTTCCATACTGTTACTGGCCAGTCAGTCTCCATACTGCTACATACTGCTACTGGCCAGACAGAGTCTCCATACTGCTACTGGCCAGACAGAGTCTCTATACTGCTACTGGCCAGACAGAGTCTCCATACTGCTACATACTGCTACTGGCCAGACAGAGTCTCCATACTGCTACATACTGCTACTGGCCAGACAGAGTCTCCATACTGCTACATACTGCTACTGGCCAGACTGAGTCTCCATACTGCTACTGGCCAGACAGAGTCTCCATACTGCTACTGGCCAGACAGAGTCTCCATACTGCTACTGGCCAGACAGAGTCTCCATTCTGCTACTGGCCAGACAGAGTCTCCATACTGCTACATACTGCTACTGGCCAGACAGAGTCTCCATACTGCTACTGGCCAGACAGAGTCTCCATTCTGCTACAGGCCAGACAGAGTCTCCATACTGCTACATACTGCTACTGGCCAGACAGAGTCTCCATACTGCTACTGGCCAGACAGAGTCTCCATACTGTTACTGGCCAGTCAGTCTCCATACTGCTACATACTGCTACTGGCCAGACAGAGTCTCCATACTGCTACTGACCAGACAGAGTCTCCATACTGCTACTGGCCAGACAGTCTCCATACTGCTACTGGCCAGACATAGTCTCCATACTGCTACTGGCCAGACAGAGTCTCCATACTGCTACATCATCTCTTATAAATTAGTTATTAACACACACACACACACACACACACACACACACACACACACACACACACACACACACACACACACACACACCACACACACACACACACACACACACACACACACACACACACACACACACACACACACAAACACAAACCTTGACAACCAAAAGCAAGTACTTAACAGTTTACATTCTAACACAACCATCAACATAATGAAAATCCACTCAACTCCGGTCAAACCACCATAACATACCAACAATATTCACAACAGCCAAACACTACAGACATAACCCCCAGTATTCACAACAGCCAAACACTACAGACATAACCCCCAGTATTCACAACAGCCAAACACTACAGACATAACCCCCAGTATTCACAACAGCCAAACACTACAGACATAACCCCCAGTATTCACAACAGCCACACACTACAGACATAACCCCAGTATTCACAACAGCCACACACTACAGACATAACCCCCAGTATTCACAACAGCCAAACACTACAGACATAACCCCAGTATTCACAACAGCCAAACACTACAGACATAACCCCAGTATTCACAACAGCCAAACACTACAGACATAACCCCCAGTATTCACAACAGCCACACACTACAGACATAACCCCCAGTATTCACAACAGCCACACACTACAGACATAACCCCAGTATTCACAACAGCCACACACTACAGACATAACCCCCACATCACACATACATTCTATGGCATGATTATAACACAGACACACACACAGACAATCCAGTGAGAGTGTGAGAGGTAGCCAACAGTAGTACGTACAGGACATATTGAAGAGGAAGAATCGGCTGTGGCAGACACAGAAGCACTGGCAGACCCAGTCTCTGCTCACCACAGCTCGCCCTCTCTCCTCCATCTCCTCCTCCTCTGTCTCTCACCTGTCCAGATACCCCCCCTCTGCCTCACCCACACCTCCCCCTCGTCTCCAGTGTCATCCCCAGTAACCTACACCACTAAGCAGCAGCAGGAGAGTGCAGGGTAGTTCATCTTTAACAAGCTTCCAGAAGACTGAGAGACTGGCTGGGTGGATCCATAAACATCCAGAACACCAGGGGTCACTGAGATCAGGGAGGCTGTCTACACCAGGGGTCACTGAGATCAGGGAGGCTGTCTACACCAGGGGTCACTGAGATCAGGGAGGCTGTCTACACCAGGCCTCCAGAACACCAGGGGTCACTGAGATTAGGGAGGCTGTCTACACCAGGCCTCCAGAACACCAGGGGTCACTGAGATCAGGGAGGCTGTCTACACCAGGGGTCACTGAGATCAGGGAGGCTGTCTACACCAGGCCTCCAGAACACCAGGGGTCATTGAGATCAGGGAGGCTGTCTACACCAGGGGTAACTGAGATCAGGGAGGCTGTCTACACCAGGCCTCCAGAACGGCATGGGTCACTGAGATCAGGGAGGCTGTCTACACCAGGCCTCCAGAACACCAGGGGTCACTGAGATCAGGGAGGCTGTCTACACCAGGGGTCACTGAGATCAGGGAGGCTGTCTACACCAGGCCTCCAGAACACCAGGGGTCACTGAGATCAGGGAGGCTGTCTACACCAGGCCTCCAGAACACCAGGGGTCACTGAGATCAGGGAGGCTGTCTACACCAGGGGTCACTGAGATCAGGGAGGCTGTCTACACCAGGCCTCCAGAACACCAGGGGTCACTGAGATCAGGGAGGCTGTCTACACCAGGCCTCCAGAACACCAGGGGTCACTGAGATCAGGGAGGCTGTCTACATCAGGTCTCCAGAACACCAGGGGTCACTGAGATCAGGGAGGCTGTCTACACCAGGCCTCCAGAACACCAGGGGTCACTGAGATCAGGGAGGCTGTCTACACCAGGCCTCCAGAACACCAGGGGTCACTGAGATCAGGGAGGCTGTCTACACCAGGCCTCCAGAACACCAGGGGTCACTGAGATCAGGGAGGCTGTCTACACCAGGCCTCCAGAACACCAGGGGTCACTGAGATCAGGGAGGCTGTCTACACCAGGCCTCCAGAACACCAGGGGTCACTGAGATCAGGGAGGCTGTCTACATCAGGTCTCCAGAACACCAGGGGTCACTGAGATCAGGGAGGCTGTCTACACCAGGCCTCCAGAACACCAGGGGTCATTGAGATCAGGGAGGCTGTCTACACCAGGGGTCACTGAGATCAGGTAGGCTGTCTACACCAGGCCTCCAGAACACCAGGGGTCACTGAGATCAGGGAGGCTGTCTACACCAGGCCTCCAGAACACCAGGGGTCACTGAGATCAGGAAGGGGGCCTCATTTGTCAACTGTGCACAAATGTCTTACTAAATTCTGGCATACGTGGAGATTCTAGGATTTGCGTGCGGCAGAAATTATTGGGATTTAACAAACTGTCGCAGGCAACATATAGGCATGTTTTCATTGATAAGTCTGAGCCATATTATATTTGTGCACTGGTTAAGGAGCGCTACAACCCAGCCTGGAAAACGCCCTCCACTCACCTTTTATGCTAACAAAAACACCCTAATTTGCTGTAGGCCATGATTTGGAAATGTCGGAACTGGGCCATGTCCGTTTCTAAAAGAAAGCGGAATATCAAATTTGATCACATTTCTGTAGAGGTGTGGGCAGAATGTTTTAATCTTTTTCAGTGACTTTTTTTAACTAAAAATGCATGTCACCTATAACGAGTGCTAAACACTGCCAGCGCATTCTGTAAGATCGATTGTCTATCGAACGATTTAAAAGTAAATGCTGCCTACAGCCCACACTTCTCTGCAAAAGATGAATTGTTGTTCAATATTTTGTTTATCAATGCATGATTATCTTTCTATCTCCTTGAACATGTTATTATGTCAAGCTCCTATTGCACAGTAATACTGTAGCCTACCCATACTGACATAGGCTACACGTCTATTTACCAGTCATGTCAGAAAAGGAGAGACAAGCCCTGCAATATGACATTGATTTAGGCCTATATAATAAAAATAAAATAAATATATTCGGTGACATGATGCTATGCGATCTCCTAATCAATGACAAATGCATCTGTTTTATCATTAGACCCATGACTCAATGTTTTTATTAGCCTACCATTATTATAATTCCCGGGATTCAAACACCTCCATTTCCTCCAAAATAACAATATTTGCTTCCAATGCAGTTGATCAACCACTAGAAGTTGAGCGTGCGCATGGTCTAAGATTTGCGCGGAGATACGCACCTTTGATAAATGAGGCCCCAGGCCTCCAGAACAGCAGGGAGCAGACGTGAGGAATAGTGAGGAGTGGTAAGACGCCTGAGGTGCTGTGAAGCTCAGGCCCAATTCCAAATCAACCCCTACACCCTAAACACTACACTGAAACCTAATCCCTACACCCCGACCTACTCCATCAACACTTCTATTGATGGAAGAGGTTTGAATAGGTGGTAATAACCAATATATGGTAATAACCAATATGGCTATTACCATATAACTTACAGCACAGCTATCTAACCCTCTTAGAGCTCATCACATATGGGTCCTTTTGGATTGAGTGTAGGACCTGATCTTTGGCAGTTCAGTCTGTGGTATATTGCCACTTCATACAAGCTTAAACGAAATGGCACTTAAACAGCCTATCGGCATGTTTCCTTTTCATCATAGTGTGTGTGAATTGTGTGAGAGAGGTAGTGAGTGTGTGTGTGTGTGTGTGTGTGTGTGTGTGTGTGTGTGTGTGTGTGTGTGTGTGTGTGTGTGTGTGTGTGTGTGTGTGTCTGTGTGTTTGTATAAGCATTAACAAGCACTGCAGAAGAGAGGGTGTCTATCCCTTGACATCATGGCATCTGCTAAGCAAACACACACACACTGTTAAGTTGATCTCTGCCGCAGTCACCTAAGGCGGTGTGTGTCTGTGTGTGTGTGTGTGTGTGTGTGGGGGGGGGACCTCTGAGATTTTCCCATATGCAGTGTGTGACGTGTTTCTGTGATTGGAGTTGTGTGTGCGGTCTGTGTGTGCATGCGTGTGTGTTTATTAGTCAGATAAAAACAACAGAACTGGAAGAATGGACCCAGGGGAGAACTATTCAATGACTTATTTTAATTAAAAGAGGAGAGTGAAGATGGGGAAAACAAAACTCCACTGTTAGACTCCACTGTTACTGTAATGACTGGGAAGAGAGGACTGCACTGTTACTGTAATGACTGGGAAGAGAGGACTCCACTGTTACTGTAATGACTGGGAAGAGAGGACTCCACTGCTACTGTAATGACTGGGAAGAGAGGACTCCACTGTTACTGTAATGACTGGGAAGAGAGGACTGCACTGTTACTGTAATGACTGGGAAGAGAGGACTCCACTGTTACTGTAATGACTGGGAAGAGAGGACTGCACTGTTACTGTAATGACTGGGAAGAGAGGACTGCACTGTTACTGTAATGACTGGGAAGAGAGGACTCCACTGTTACTGTAATGACTGGGAAGAGAGGACTGCACTGTTACTGTAATGACTGGGAAGAGAGGACTGCACTGTTACTGTAATGACTGGGAAGAGAGGACTGCACTGTTACTGTAATGACTAGGAAGAGAGGACTGCACTGTTACTGTAATGACTGGGAAGAGAGGACTCCACTGTTACTGTAATGACTAGGAAGAGAGGACTGCACTGTTACTGTAATGACTGGGAAGAGAGGACTGCACTGTTACTGTAATGACTGGGAAGAGAGGACTGCACTGTTACTGTAATGACTGGGAAGAGAGGACTGCACTGTTACTGTAATGACTAGGAAGAGAGGACTGCACTGTTACTGTAATGACTGGGAAGAGAGGACTCCACTGTTACTGTAATGACTGGGAAGAGAGGACTCCACTGTTACTGTAATGACTGGGAAGAGAGGACTCCACTGCTACTGTAATGACTGGGAAGAGAGGACTCCACTGTTACTGTAATGACTGGGAAGAGAGGACTGCACTGTTACTGTAATGACTGGGAAGAGAGGACTCCACTGTTACTGTAATGACTAGGAAGAGAGGACTCCACTGCTACTGTAATGACTGGGAAGAGAGGACTGCACTGTTACTGTAATGACTGGGAAGAGAGGACTGCACTGTTACTGTAATGACTGGGAAGAGAGGACTCCACTGTTACTGTAATGACTGGGAAGAGAGGACTCCACTGTTACTGTAATGACTGGGAAGAGAGGACTGCACTGTTACTGTAATGACTGGGAAGAGAGGACTGCACTGTTACTGTAATGACTGGGAAGAGAGGACTGCACTGTTACTGTAATGACTGGGAAGAGAGGACTCCACTGCTACTGTAATGACTGGGAAGAGAGGACTCCACTGTTACTGTAATGACTGGGAAGAGAGGACTCCACTGCTACTGTAATGACTGGGAAGAGAGGACTCCACTGTTACTGTAATGACTAGGAAGAGAGGACTCCACTGCTACTGTAATGACTGGGAAGAGAGGACTCCACTGTTACTGTAATGACTGGGAAGAGAGGACTCCACTGCTACTGTAATGACTGGGAAGAGAGGACTGCACCGTTACTGTAATGACTGGGAAGAGAGGACTCCACTGTTACTGTAATGACTGGGAAGAGAGGACTCCACTGTTACTGTAATGACTGGGAAGAGAGGATTCCACTGCCACTGTAATGACTGGGAAGAGAGGACTGCACTGTTACTGTAATGACTGGGAAGAGAGGACTCCACTGTTACTGTAATGACTGGGAAGAGAGGACTGCACTGTTACTGTAATGACTAGGAAGAGAGGACTGCACTGTTACTGTAATGACTGGGAAGAGAGGACTGCACTGTTACTGTAATGACTGGGAAGAGAGGACTGCACTGTTACTGTAATGACTGGGAAGAGAGGACTGCACTGTTACTGTAATGACTGGGAAGAGAGGACTCCACTGTTACTGTAATGACTGGGAAGAGAGGACTGCACTGTTACTGTAATGACTAGGAAGAGAGGACTCCACTGTTACTGTAATGACTGGGAAGAGAGGACTGCACTGTTACTGTAATGACTGGGAAGAGAGGACTCCACTGTTACTGTAATGACTGGGAAGAGAGGACTCCACTGTTACTGTAATGACTGGGAAGAGAGGACTCCACTGTTACTGTAATGACTGGGAAGAGAGGACTCCACTGTTACTGTAATGACTGGGAAGAGAGGACTCCACTGCTACTGTAATGACTGGGAAGAGAGGACTGCACTGTTACTGTAATGACTGGGAAGAGAGGACTCCACTGTTACTGTAATGACTGGGAAGAGAGGACTCCACTGTTACTGTAATGACTGGGAAGAGAGGACTCCACTGCTACTGTAATGACTGGGAAGAGAGGACTCCACTGTTACTGTAATGACTAGGAAGAGAGGACTCCACTGCTACTGTAATGACTGGGAAGAGAGGACTCCACTGTTACTGTAATGACTGGGAAGAGAGGACTGCACTGTTACTGTAATGACTGGGAAGAGAGGACTGCACTGTTACTGTAATGACTGGGAAGAGAGGACTCCACTGTTACTGTAATGACTGGGAAGAGAGGACTCCACTGTTACTGTAATGACTGGGAAGAGAGGACTCCACTGCTACTGTAATGACTGGGAAGAGAGGACTGCACTGTTACTGTAATGACTGGGAAGAGAGGACTGCACTGTTACTGTAATGACTAGGAAGAGAGGACTGCACTGTTACTGTAATGACTGGGAAGAGAGGACTGCACTGTTACTGTAATGACTGGGAAGAGAGGACTGCACTGTTACTGTAATGACTGGGAAGAGAGGACTGCACTGTTACTGTAATGACTGGGAAGAGAGGACTCCACTGTTACTGTAATGACTGGGAAAAGAGGACTGCACTGTTACTGTAATGACTAGGAAGAGAGGACTCCACTGTTACTGTAATGACTGGGAAGAGAGGACTGCACTGTTACTGTAATGACTGGGAAGAGAGGACTGCACTGTTACTGTAATGACTGGGAAGAGAGGACTGCACTGTTACTGTAATGACTGGGAAGAGAGGACTCCACTGTTACTGTAATGACTGGGAAGAGAGGACTCCACTGCTACTGTAATGACTGGGAAGAGAGGACTCCACTGCTACTGTAATGACTGGGAAGAGAGGACTGCACTGTTACTGTAATGACTGGGAAGAGAGGACTCCACTGTTACTGTAATGACTGGGAAGAGAGGACTCCACTGTTACTGTAATGACTGGGAAGAGAGGACTCCACTGTTACTGTAATGACTGGGAAGAGAGGACTCCACTGTTACTGTAATGACTGGGAAGAGAGGACTCCACTGCTACTGTAATGACTGGGAAGAGAGGACTCCACTGTTACTGTAATGACTGGGAAGAGAGGACTCCACTGCTACTGTAATGACTGGGAAGAGAGGACTCCACTGTTACTGTAATGACTGGGAAGAGAGGACTCCACTGCTACTGTAATGACTGGGAAGAGAGGACTGCACCGTTACTGTAATGACTGGGAAGAGAGGACTCCACTGTTACTGTAATGACTGGGAAGAGAGGACTCCACTGTTACTGTAATGACTGGGAAGAGAGGACTCCACTGCTACTGTAATGACTGGGAAGAGAGGACTGCACTGTTACTGTAATGACTGGGAAGAGAGGACTCCACTGTTACTGTAATGACTGGGAAGAGAGGACTCCACTGTTACTGTAATGACTGGGAAGAGAGGACTCCACTGTTACTGTAATGAGTGGGAAGAGAGGACTCCACTGTTACTGTAATGACTGGGAAGAGAGGACTGCACTGTTACTGTAATGACTGGGAAGAGAGGACTGCACTGTTACTGTAATGACTGGGAAGAGAGGACTCCACTGTTACTGTAATGACTGGGAAGAGAGGACTCCACTGTTACTGTAATGACTGGGAAGAGAGGACTCCACTGTTACTGTAATGAGTGGGAAGAGAGGACTCCACTGTTACTGTAATGACTGGGAAGAGAGGACTCCACTGTTACTGTAATGACTGGGAAGAGAGGACTCCACTGTTACTGTAATGACTGGGAAGAGAGGACTGCACCGTTACTGTAATGACTGGGAAGAGAGGACTCCACTGTTACTGTAATGACTGGGAAGAGAGGACTCCACTGCTACTGTAATGACTGGGAAGAGAGGACTCCACTGTTACTGTAATGACTGGGAAGAGAGGACTCCACTGTTACTGTAATGACTGGGAAGAGAGGACTCCACTGCTACTGTAATGACTGGGAAGAGAGGACTGCACTGTTACTGTAATGACTGGGAAGAGAGGACTCCACTGTTACTGTAATGACTAGGAAGAGAGGACTCCACTGCTACTGTAATGACTGGGAAGAGAGGACTCCACTGTTACTGTAATGACTGGGAAGAGAGGACTCCACTGCTACTGTTATGACTGGGAAGAGAGGACTCCACTGCTACTGTAATGACTGGGAAGAGAGGACTGCACTGTTACTGTAATGACTGGGAAGAGAGGACTCCACTGTTACTGTAATGACTGGGCGAACCTGCTGTGATTGAAGAGAGAGTGAGAGAGAAAACATTCTGTGGGTGAACATAGAAAGAGCGAGATAACTAGGTGAACATAGAGAGAACTATGAGGTTGGTTTTGACGATAAACTCTAACAGAATGACAGGACAGTAAATGAGGACCGACAGACAGAGAGCCCCACTACTCTGATTCACCTGCATTATTCACGACATAGTAGATCACCTCAAGACCTGTCGCCATTTTAGGGTTAATATCCACAATTTCAATTCAGGGCATTCAGTCAAAGTGAATTAAAATTCCAATCAGAATCATTGAAAGTAAGTGCCACATGTTCTAACCTCAGTTTGACTGAAATGAAATGGAATTGACCCCACCTCGAATGACAGGCTCCATTTCCCTCCTGGTCATAATGAAATGGAAATGACCCCACCTCGAATGACAGGCTCCATTTCCCTCCTGGTCATAATGAAATGGAAATGACCCCACCTCGAATGACAGGCTCCATTTTCCTCCTGGTCATAATGAAATGGAATTGACCCCACCTCGAATGACAGGCTCCATTTCCCTCCTGGTCATAATGAAATGGAAATGACCCCACCTCGAATGACAGGCTCCATTTCCCTCCTGGTCATAATGAAATGGAATTGACCCCACCTCGAATGACAGGCTCCATTTCCCTCCTGGTCATAATGAAATGGAAATGACCCCACCTCGAATGACAGGCTCCATTTCCCTCCTGGTCATAATGAAATGGAATTAACCCCACCTCGAATGACAGGCTCCATTTCCCTCCTGGTCATAATGAAATGGAATTGACCCCACCTCGAATGACAGGCTCCATTTCCCTCCTGGTCATAATGAAATGGAATTGACCCCACCTCGAATGACAGGCTCCATTTCCCTCCTGACCATAATGAAATGGAATTAACCCCACCTCGAATGACAGGCTCCATTTCCCTCCTGGTCATAATGAAATGGAATTGACCCCACCTCGAATGACAGGCTCCATTTCCCTCCTGGTCATAATGAAATGGAAATGACCCCACCTCGAATGACAGGCTCCATTTCCCTCCTGGTCATAATGAAATGGAAATGACCCCACCTCGAATGACAGGCTCCATTTCCCTCCTGGTCATAATGAAATGGAAATGACCCCACCTCGAATGACAGGCTCCATTTCCCTCCTGGTCATAATGAAATGGAATTAACCCCACCTCGAATGACAGGCTCCATTTCCCTCCTGGTCATAATGAAATGGAATTGACCCCACCTCGAATGACAGGCTCCATTTCCCTCCTGGTCATAATGAAATGGAATTGACCCCACCTCGAATGACAGGCTCCATTTCCCTCCTGACCATAATGAAATGGAATTAACCCCACCTCGAATGACAGGCTCCATTTCCCTCCTGACCATAATGAAATGGAATTAACCCCACCTCGAATGACAGGCTCCATTTCCCTCCTGGTCATAATGAAATGGAATTGACCCCACCTCGAATGACAGGCTCCATTTCCCTCCTGGTCATAATGAAATGGAAATGACCCCACCTCGAATGACAGGCTCCATTTCCTCCTGGTCATAATGAAATGGAAATGACCCCACCTCGAATGACAGGCTCCATTTCCCTCCTGGTCATAATGAAATGGAAATGACCCCACCTCGAATGACAGGCTCCATTTCCCTCCTGACCATAATGAAATGGAAATGACCCCACCTCGAATGACAGGCTCCATTTCCCTCCTGGTCATAATGAAATGGAAATGACCCCACCTCGAATGACAGGCTCCTTTTCCCTCCTGGTCATAATGAAATGGAAATGACCCCACCTCGAATGACAGGCTCCATTTCCCTCCTGACCATAATGAAATGGAAATGACCCCACCTCGAATGACAGGCTCCATTTCCTCCTGGTCATAATGAAATGGAAATGACCCCACCTCGAATGACAGGCTCCTTTTCCCTCCTGGTCATAATTAAATGGAAATGACCCCACCTCGAATGACAGGCTCCATTTCCCTCCTGACCATAATGAAATGGAAATGACCCCACCTCGAATGACAGGCTCCTTTTCCCTCCTGGTCATAATGAAATGGAAATGACCCCACCTCGAATGACAGGCTCCATTTCCCTCCTGGTCATAATGAAATGGAAATGACCCCACCTCGAATGACAGGCTCCTTTTCCCTCCTGGTCATAATGAAATGGAAATGACCCCACCTCGAATGACAGGCTCCATTTCCCTCCTGACCATAATGAAATGGAAATGACCCCACCTCGAATGACAGGCTCCTTTTCCCTCCTGGTCATAATGAAATGGAAATGACCCCACCTCGAATGACAGGCTCCTTTTCCCTCCTGACCATAATGAAATGGAAATGACCCCACCTCGAATGACAGGCTCCATTTCCCCCTGGTCATAATGAAATAGAATTAACCCCACCTCGAATGACAGGCTCCATTTCCCTCCTGGTCATAATGAAATGGAATTGACTCCACCTCGAATGACAGGCTCCATTTCCCTCCTGGTCATAATGAAATGGAAATGACCCCACCTCGAATGACAGGCTCCATTTCCCTCCTGGTCATAATGAAATGGAATTAACCCCACCTCGAATGACAGGCTCCATTTCCCTCCTGGTCATAATGAAATGGAATTGACCCCACCTCGAATGACAGGCTCCATTTCCCTCCTGGTCATAATGAAATGGAATTGACCCCACCTCGAATGACAGGCTCCATTTCCCTCCTGACCATAATGAAATGGAATTAACCCCACCTCGAATGACAGGCTCCATTTCCCTCCTGGTCATAATGAAATGGAATTGACCCCACCTCGAATGACAGGCTCCATTTCCCTCCTGGTCATAATGAAATGGAATTGACCCCACCTCGAATGACAGGCTCCATTTCCCTCCTGACCATAATGAAATGGAATTAACCCCACCTCGAATGACAGGCTCCATTTCCCTCCTGGTCATAATGAAATGGAATTGACCCCACCTCGAATGACAGGCTCCATTTCCCTCCTGGTCATAATGAAATGGAAATGACCCCACCTCGAATGACAGGCTCCATTTCCCTCCTGGTCATAATGAAATGGAAATGACCCCACCTCGAATGACAGGCTCCCTTTCCCTCCTGGTCATAATGAAATGGAAATGACCCCACCTCGAATGACAGGCTCCTTTTCCCTCCTGGTCATAATGAAATGGAAATGACCCCACCTCGAATGACAGGCTCCATTTCCCTCCTGACCATAATGAAATGGAAATGACCCCACCTCGAATGACAGGCTCCATTTCCTCCTGGTCATAATGAAATGGAAATGACCCCACCTTGAATGACAGGCTCCATTTCCCTCCTGACCATAATGAAATGGAAATGACCCCACCTCGAATGACAGGCTCCTTTTCCCTCCTGACCATAATGAAATGGAAATGACCCCACCTCGAATGACAGGCTCCATTTCCCTCCTGGTCATAATGAAATGGAAATGACCCCACCTCGAATGACAGGCTCCTTTTCCCTCCTGGTCATAATGAAATGGAAATGACCCCACCTCGAATGACAGGCTCCATTTCCCTCCTGACCATAATGAAATGGAAATGACCCCACCTCGAATGACAGGCTCCATTTCCTCCTGGTCATAATGAAATGGAATTGACTTTATATACGGCTTTCTCATGTTGTCTATATTTGGCCACCTCCCTTACACACCCACCCCACACACACACACACACACACACACACACACACACACACACACACACACACACACACACACACACACACACACACACACACACACACACACACACCCCACCTCCCTCCCTCACACACTCTCTCTCTCTCTCTCTCTCTCACCTCCGTCCTGAGTGCTGAGGACATTGAGCGCGAACAGCATGGCATTGGAGAATGTGGTGGCTTCCTCCTTGCTGGCAAAGTTGAGTCCGTAGACCTGGCGGGCATCACGCCACTGGTGGAAGGTGGGCGTGGCCTGGTTATACTTCAGCCCCTTCACTATGGAGTAGTTGATCACCACCTGGAGGTAAGAGATGGAGTGGAGAGATGGTCAATTCAGATCAGTGTGTGTGTGTGTGTGTGTGTGTGGGTGTGGGTGTGGGTGTGGGTGTGTACCTCTACCTGCTGGTCTTGTAGTTTGACTCCCACCACACGGAAGGTGTTGTTGGCAGTGTTGTGGTAGATGTTGATGCGGCTGAAGCCCTGCTGGCCTGGCTTAATGGGAACCCACTTCTTACTGCTGTCATCATAGACCATGACAGAAGCTCGTGCCTGGCAGATACTCTGCTCACTGAAACAGGAAGAGAGAAACTATTAGTTCATCATTTAATCAATCAATCAATTGATCTGTCGGTTGGTCTACCTAGCCGTAACCCTAACCCTGTCATCATACACCATGACGGAGGCTCTCGCCTGGCAGATACCCTGCTTACTGAAACAGGAAGAGAAAAACAAAGTCCATCACTTGAATCAATCAATCAGTTGATCAATATGAACCCTAACCCTTACTGCTGTCATCAGACAACATCACAGAGGCTCTCCCTGGCAGAGATACTCAAGAGTCAATCGGGAGAAAATCAATAAATTCTTTGAACATCAGTTAATCAACCAATGCCACCATTTTGTTTGATTTAAATAGGCTATAACAAAGGAACAGGAACAGGATAAAGCACTGCATAGTTGCATTATAAGACCAATCCAGCTGTAATCATGTGACTGATTGAAAAGCCTGTAATCACAAGATGTAAAGGAGTTGGATATGCTAAAGGAGACAACAACCCAACCTTCTTACCTAGTGTAGCATTAATAGCATAAATCAAACCTCGTTAGCCATATACAGTGCTAGACCAGAGTCTGCTGCTACTGGTAGAAATATGTGTGTGTGTGTGTGTCTCCAGTTTGGGCCTGCCTCCTTCCCATCTGACAGCATTCAACACAGCCCACTGAGGCTCTCTCTCTTCAATGAGGATGGAGGAGGAAAGCAGAGGAGAGACAGAGACAGAGAGGAGAGACAGAGAGGAGAGACAGAGAGGAGAGACAGAGAGGAGAGACATAGGAAAGACAGAGAGGAGAGACAGAGAGGAGAGACAGAGAGGAGAGACATAGAGGAGAGACAGAGAGGAGAGACAGAGAGGAGAGACAGAGAGGAGAGACAGAGAGGAGAGACATAGGAAAGACAGAGAGGAGAGACAGAGAGGAGAGACAGAGAGGAGAGACAGAGGAAAGACAGAGAGGAAAGACAGAGAGGAGAGACAGAGAGGAGAGACAGAGAGGAGAGACAGAGAGGAGAGACAGAGAGGAGAGACAGAGGAAAGACAGAGAGGAGAGACAGAGAGGAGAGACAGAGAGGAGACAGAAGAGAGACAGAGGAGAGACAGAGGAGAGACAGGAGAGACAGATTAGAGACAGAGGAGAGACAGAGATGAGAGACAGATAGGAGAGAGAGGAGAGACAGAGTGGAGACAGAAGAGAAACAGAGAGGAGATACAGAGGAGAGGCGGAGAGGAGAGGCAGAAAGGAGAGGCAGAGAGGAGAGACAGAGGAGAGAGAGAGAGGAAAGAGAGGAGAGACAGAGAGGAAAGAGAGGAGAGACAGAGGAGAGATAGGAGAGGAGAGACAGAAGAGAGGCATAGGAGAGACAGAGAGGAGATAGAGAGGAGAGACAGAGTTGAAAGACAGAGGAGAGACAGAGAGGAGACAGAAGAGAAACAGAGAGGAGAGGCAGAGAGGAGAGAGAGTGGAGAGGAAAGGAGTGAGAAAGGGAAATAAAGGGGAGTGGGAGAGGAGATATTGAAAAGTATGGAAGGAGAGGTGAGACGGAGAAAAGGATGGAATGAGTTTAGATACAATGAGAGACAGAGTGCACAAGAGGGAAGAGGAGGAAGGGGGAAGGAAGGGGGAGAGGAGGAAGGGGGAAGGAAGGGGGAGAGGAGGAAGGGGGAAAGGGGGAGAGGGGAAAGGGAGGAGGAATGGGGAGAGGAGGAAGGGTGAGAGGGGAAAGGGAGGAGGAATGGGGAGAGGAGGAAGGGTGAGAGGGGAAAGGGAGGAGGAATGGGGAGAGGAGGAAGGGTGAGAGGGGAAAGGGAGGAGGAATGGGGAGAGGAGGAAGGGTGAGAGGGGAAAGGGAGGAGGAATGGGGAAAAGAGGAAAGGGGGGAGAGGGAGAGTTTTGACATAACAATTTGAATAACAAGAAAGAGCCCTATCTGAGCCTCTGATTCATCACCAGGCTAAAATTAGAGGAGCAGCCCCTGGGGCAGAGAGAAAGAGCTGCTTCAGAGGAGAGACAGGGGAGGGGAGGGGGGGCTGAGATCCTGAGAGGAGAGGGGAGGGGGGGCTGAGATCCTGAGAGGAGAGGGGAGGGGGGTCTGAGATCCTGAGAGGGGAGGGGACGGGGCCTGAGATCCTGAGAGGAGAGGGGAGGGGAGGGGGGCCTGAGATCCTAAGAGGCTAAGTGAGTGGAAACAAAGATTGAGAAAGTGAGAGAGAGAGGTTGAGGGAGAGACACAGAGAGACAGAGCGATGAGAGGGAGGGGGGCAGGGTGATTATCTGAGATGGAGTGATAGTTATAGAGGGAAATAGAAAGCTAGCGAGCGAACACGCGCCATTTAACCAGTGTTGTGTATAGAAAGTGTCTCTCCTCAGCAGCCATGAGAAATAGGCCAGGAGAGATGTCAGGTTATGGTGAGTCACTACCTTAGAGACTGAGAAACAGACTAATGGATAAACACGCTGACTGGGACATCCTGTCTCTCAAGCTCACCCCACTAGTCCAATTTGAATACATTAGGCCAGGGAATACAGTAACCCAGGATTCAGGGCTATTCAGGGCTATACAGGGATATACAGTCCTTTAGGGCCAAAACACTTCTGCTTCTCACCACCCGATCATGGACTGATTCAGACCTTAGACACCAGGTGAGTGAACTCTTGGGCCAATCAATGTCATTAATTGATCAATTGACTGGCAGGTAGAAAAGAACCAGCATTAACCCTGGACTATTAACCCTGGACTATTAACCCTGGACTATTAACCCTGGAGCTACTAACCCTGGACTATTAACCCTGGACTATTAACCCTGGACTATTAACCCTGGAGCTATTAACCCTGGACTATTAACCCTGGACTATTAACCCTGGACTATTAACCCTGGACTATTAACCCTGGACTATTAACCCTGGACTATTAACCCTGGAGCTATTAACCCTGGACTATTAACCCTGGACTATTAACCCTGGACTATTAACCCTGGAGCTATTAACCCTGGAGCTATTAACCCTGGACTATTAACCCTGGAGCTATTAACCCTGGAGCTATTAACCCTGGACTATTAACCCTGGAGCTATTAACCCTGGACTATTAACCCTGGAGCTATTAACCCTGGACTATTAACCCTGGACTATTAACCCTGGAGCTATTAACCCTGGAGCTATTAACCCTGGAGCTATTAACCCTGGACTATTAACCCTGGAGCTATTAACCCTGGACTATTAACCCTGGAGCTATTAACCCTGGAGCTATTAACCCTGGACTATTAACCCTGGAGCTATTAACCCTGGACTATTAACCCTGGAGCTATTAACCCTGGAGCTATTAACCCTGGACTATTAACCCTGGAGCTATTAACCCTGGGCTATTAACCCTGGAGCTATTAACCCTGGAGCTATTAACTTTGGACTATTAACCCTGGAGCTATTAACCCTGGAGCTATTAACCCTGGACTATTAACCCTGGAGCTATTAACCCTGGACTATTAACCCTGGAGCTATTAACCCTGGAACTATTAACCCTGGAGCTATTAACCCTGGAGCTATTAACCCTGGAGCTATTAACCCTGGACTATTAACCCTGGACTATTAACCCTGGAACTATTAACCCTGGACTATTAACCCTGGAGCTATTAACCCTGGAGCTATTAACCCTGGAGCTATTAACCCTGTGTAACGGCTGTCTATGGAAGAAGTGGACCAAAATGCGGCGGAGTTAGGGTTCGTCATATTTAATTCAACGAACACTATGCATTTACAAAAACAACAAAACTGACAGCCAACACAGTCCTGTCAGGTGCAACCACATTGACAAGCACAATTACCCACGAAACACAAAGGAAACGTAGGCAACTTATGTGTGACTCCCAATCAACCACAACCCTCTACAGCTGTGCCTGATTGGAAGTCACACGGCCAAAATCAATGAAACAATAAAAAACACACACTCCCTTCTGCCACGTCCTGACCCAACTACACCCTCTACTGGTCAGGATGTGACACCCTGGACTATTAACCCTGGACTATTAACCCTGGAGCTATTAACCCTGGAGCCTACTGTGATTTGAGGCCTTGTGATTGTAAAGTCCTATAGTAGATGCTGCTGGTTGAGTCAACAACCCTGCTTCCATAAAAACACAACACAAACACACTGTCATTTACTTTCCATGAAAGCACTGCACATTTTTGAGAAAGCCTTGGTTATAAATAAGCACACATCTTAGGGTGAGAGTGAAGCTATACACACATTGCATTAGGACGGTGGAAGTGATCCTACACACATTGCATTAGGACGGTGGAAGTGATGCTATACACACATTGCATTAGGACGGTGGAAGTGATGCTATACACACATTGCATTCGGACGGTGGAAGTGATGCTATACACACATTGCATTAGGACGGTGGAAGTGATGCTACACACACATTGCATTAGGACGGTGGAAGTGATGCTACACACACATTGCATTAGGACGGTGGAAGTGATGCTATACACACATTGCATTAGGACGGTGGAAGTGAAGCTATACACACATTGCATTAGGACGGTGGAAGTGATGCTATACACACATTGCATTAGGACGGTGGAAGTGATGCTACACACACATTGCATTAGGACGGTGGAAGTGATGCTATACACACATTGCATTAGGACGGTGGAAGTGATGCTATACACACATTGCATTAGGACGGTGGAAGTGATGCTATACACACATTGCATTAGGACGGTGGAAGTGATGCTATACACACATTGCATTAGGACGGTGGAAGTGATCCTACACACATTGCATTAGGACGGTGGAAGTGAAGCTACACACACATTGCATTAGGACGGTGGAAGTGATGCTATACACACATTGCATTAGGACGGTGGAAGTGATGCTATACACACATTGCATTAGGACGGTGGAAGTGATGCTATACACACATTGCATTAGGACGGTGGAAGTGATGCTATACACACATTGCATTAGGACGGTGGAAGTGATGCTATACACACATTGCATTAGGACGGTGGAAGTGATGCTATACACACATTGCATTAGGACGGTGGAAGTGAAGCTATACACACATTGCATTAGGACGGTGGAAGTGATGCTATACACACATTGCATTAGGACGGTGGAAGTGATGCTACACACACATTGCATTAGGACGGTGGAAGTGAAGCTATACACACATTGCATTAGGACGGTGGAAGTGATGCTATACACACATTGCATTAGGACGGTGGAAGTGATGCTACACACACATTGCATTAGGACGGTGGAAGTGATGCTATACACACATTGCATTAGGACGGTGGAAGTGATGCTATACACACATTGCATTAGGACGGTGGAAGTGATGCTACACACACATTGCATTAGGACGGTGGAAGTGATGCTATACACACATTGCATTAGGACGGTGGAAGTGATGCTATACACACATTGCATTAGGACGGTGGAAGTGA